>NC_050069.1:30339616-30671308 GCF_009764565.3 Dermochelys coriacea | reverse complement strand
TGTCAGTACTAGGTACAGTATACTTCACACAACAAAATCTTTCAAAGGAAAAGTTAATGTTTGATACATCCTCTTAAAGTGCAATGTCTTCTCCTGTAGGCTTGACAGGACAGAAGTAAGTGCAGTTTAAAGAATTGTGGGTCAAATTCAGCCCTATGTAGTTAATGAAGTTGTCACTGCTTACTTGAGGACTGGATTCCTCTCAGAATTGACTCTCATTTATGTTTTTCCCTCCTTAGTCTACCCATAGTTGTCTTTGAGTGTCACCCTTTCAGATTATTATTTCCTTAGCCACTGGTTCTTTTCCCAGTCTGTAGTACCATTTATTTTTTGAATGAGTAAGAATTCTGTATGCTTGTTCATAAGTTTAAAATAAAATAAACATTCTTAACATAGAAGTAAGGAGGCCATAGAGTGAACAAAATACTTTCCTATTCTTTCTTCTCCTGTTTTGTTATCAAATACACTTGTGGTTTGTGCTACAACTGTTAATTAACCTTTGCCTTGATGCTGCTTTTTGTAACTTCTTAAAACAAATGTTCACACAGAGACCCTTATAGCAGTTCTTTTCAAAAATATAGCAATCAGTTATTCAAAGGATATATATCCTGCTCCTATTCAAGCCACTGGGGAAAAACAAAACAAAATGATCCAATTTACTTGAATGGTACTGGATTAAACTTCTTTGGTGAAGAAGGAAAACTAATGTCCTGCAGGCTATGGGTCCAATATTGCACTCCCTATATAAGTTAACATGGTGGAAAAATTCTAACAACATAATCGACTGATATTTTTGGCATTGAGTTATTATATTTCATTCAGCTGGTAGCAAATGCTATTCTTGAAACTGGAATGGGAAACCTCTTATGATAATTTCCCTTTCAGAGAAACATCATTTCCACCAGTCTGTCCTTTTTGCAGATACAGACTAACATGGCTGCTACTCTGAATCCTGACTTTGTGTTAATTATAATACCATGGTTTAAATATTGTTAAACTTTCCAAAGGAATTGCTTTTTTTTCCACTTGAAACATTATATGAATGGTCTCTATAGTAAACAACATTTTAATGCAAGTTTGAGATAAATTCCTAATATATAAAACTGTGTGAAAAAGAATGCCTTATCCATTGTAATTAAAAAAAAATGACACATTCCCCCCTTCCATACACACATAAGTGAAAAACAGTTGATTTTTACATATAAACAATCTTTATTAAGGAGTGTGCCAATAGTGGTGTTTGAAAAAAAAATCTGGAAATTAACAAATTAAATTGAAAATTTGAACTTGAACAGTCGAAAATTTAACCAAGTCTCAGAGTATGCACTTCTAGGGAAATCATCTTCACATGCATAACAAACCCTAGATAAAGTCTGACCCAATTGTAAATTCTGAAAAAGAAAGCAAACAAATGAACAATCTTTTAGTTGGGATATTTGTATGGTTATTGGTGGGGTAGAATTATTATTTATTTATAAAAAGTCAAATAGAAATTGTGGAGACTTTTTAAATTTTATAGTAAGCTATTATTTTCACCTTAAACATGTTTTAAATCTGGATCTCTTTGTGGACCAGTTTACCATCCCACGTCTGTCCCTTAAAGGCACAATAACAGAGCCCATGTTCTAGTTTTTATTGCTTTATTCATGGGTTCAGTAGACTAAAAATCAGTTATTCATTTCTGGTGCTACATGAATTGTGAGGATAATTGTAGCACATATAATTGTATACAGTGCTGTATCATGTTCCATTTTTCTATACAAGGGTACATGTTTGAAATGGAAAAATTAGATTTTAATAAGCTTCCTCCTCTCCCCTGCCTAAAGTAATATCTATCCTCTCTACGTAAAACATGACTTTGAATGTTCAGGATCCATCACTTTGCAGATAAAAAGTTCATTAGTATTCTTATAAGAAATATATACTTTTTTTCTCTAAGCAGGAGTAGGTTGCACACTACGAACATTCCAGATTAAGGTTTCTTTATAGCCAATTATAGGAAGTACAGTATTAATATATGAAGAACAAAAAATAAACATAAGTACATTCCATAGTACTTCACAAGGATACCTTAAGTTTTTCCACTTTTAATGATGAAGCATTATGCAAGGATAGTAATAATAGCTCTTAACTTCAATAGAATCTTCCATCTGAGGACCTCAAAGCAATTTACATACATTAATGAATTATACTTCAAAATGTCCCTGTGCGATACATAATGTAATATCAATATTTCAATTTTTCAGATGAGGAAACTGCTGCAGAGAGAGGGACTGCAGGCATTCAAATTCCTTTGAAGCTAATGGGAATCTTTCCCTTGACTTGAATGGGGTTTGGATCAGGCCTTAATTGTCTTGACAAAGATCACACAGCAACTCTGTTTTCTTTGCTATAACCACTAGATTGTTGTATCAAATGCCCAGCCGATGGACCACATTCCACCCATTTTATATATATATAAATATATGTTTGTGTGTGTGTGTGTGTGTGTGTGTGGTTTGCTTGATATATTCAGATAGATTCAACACTAAATTTTGCTTTTAAAGTAAATAAATAAATACATAAATAAATAAACAAAAATCTAGTAGTCTAAGAAAATAACCTTCAAATGTGAACAGAATATAAACCAAAGCTTTGTTCTCTCCCTGACTCTGGAAATCTCAGAAATATGAGAAATATATGAATGATATTTCTTTAAATTATGAAGAATTATAAAAGACTCCATCTTAAAAAAAATGAGGAAAAACTGTGCCTGCCTTTGGGTAAAAGGAGAGAGATGACACAGGTGGCATTGAACTGGGTAGCAACTTGTCACAGCATGAGGAAAGGGGCACTGCTGGCAGGATGAAATCCTGCCCTCAATGAAGTCAATGGGGAAACCTCCACTGAATTCAGAAAGGTCAGGATTTCATGCAAAAGATCAAGTGCTAAATACAGTGTATAGCCCTTTCCTAAGTGGATAATACCCACCTCTGACAGATAACTGAAAGGAGATAATTTTTTTAGGTTTTTTTTCATACTTTAGTAATATTTGTTTAGCTTCTCATATCTCATAGTTTCCTTATACTCCTCCATCTACCTGTCTGTATCCGTCTGTTATCTCGTCTTACACTTAGATTATAAACTCTGTGGGGCAGGGACCATCTTTTTGTCCTATATTTGAATATTGTCTAGCACAGTTGGGGGGACTTGGCTGATGACCAGGACTCCAAGGTGCTACAGTAATAAATAATAATACGGTCTTATTGAAATGAAATGGAAACAAATAGAAAGAAACAATGACTCTGAGATGTGCAAACTCTCACACCATTTCTTGATTCTTCAGAAGTATTAATTCCAAAGCCTAAGGATGACACTTTAAATGGCAACATTTGCTGTTTCATAGCTTCTTATTTCTACAGATAGGATGGAGAATGTGTCAAGCACAAAGGATTTTCTGTCAGGGGGAGTTAAATTGGGGTTAGAGTAATTAGGGAAATTCAGGGAAGAAAAGAGTAGAAACACAAAGACAGAGAAGAGGGAGAGACCATAAACAGAAGAGATGGAACAGACAAGAATCAAAGGATGGATTAGTGGGGTCCTAAAGATACAATGTTTTCTTATTGATGCTGAATGCAACACTAAGGCATCTATCAAATAATAACTAATGTCCTGATTCTGCAAAGCCTTACATGTGTACTTAAGTATATGACTAGCCCTATTTAGAACTGGTCAAAAACAGAACAAAACCAACTTTGCACAAAGTCCCTTTTTATCAAATTACAACAAAAATGTTGTCAGAATTAAAAAAAAATTGAAGAAAAAAAAAAGACCAGTTCTCATCACAGTAAAGTACTTGTATAAGGAATAGCAGGATCATGGCATAAAATTTTAGTTTCCACATAAAGGCCATATTCTACTCAAGATGTCTGTGGAAATTTCCAATTCATCAAGGATCATATGTAACCATAAGTTTATATCCCAGGACAGTGACTATAATTAAAATGACAGGTTTCAGAGTAGCAGCCGTGTTAGTCTGTATTCGCAAAAAGAAAAGGAGTACCCGTGGCACCTTAGAGACTAACAAATTTATTAGAGCATAAGCTTTCCTGAGCTACAGCTCACTTCATCGGATGCATTTGGTGGAAAAAGCAGAGCCTCTGCTTTTTCCACCAAATGCATCCGATGAAGTGAGCTGTAGCTCACGAAAGCTTATGCTCTAATAAATTTGTTAGTCTCTAAGTTGCCACGGGTACTCCTTTTCTTTTTATAATTAAAATGAAATTTGCCTTTCTCCAAAGAATGATTTGATTGTCCTGCATTAGTGCATGCTTCTTCAAGGAGACTAGTTATGATATGTAGGTGTGGAAGTAGAAGGTATAATGCTAGTAGTTTTTCAAAATAGTAATGTGTTGTTTTATTTGTTTTACTCCATTAAAAATAAACATCAGAATTACAATTCTATATTACACTATGTAATGCAGTTTTTATGTGCAAATTTATATTCTGCAACAAATGTTATGGGCCTCATCCAGCCAAAATTACACGTGTAACATTCCTGCTGTGAAACCTCTAGAAGGCCATAGATGCTGACTGATCCACAGCAAAAGGCAACAAAAGGCAAACAAGAAAAATTTCAGATCCTCAATGAGTAGTTGTAGATCTGCTTAAGAGAAGATGAGTAGTCGTAAATGAGGTCCCTGTCTGCTCGACCAGACCCTGGGTCTTAGTAGCCCATTTTATCAACTATTATTGGCTTAAAAATCAGAAGCTTTCTGATAAATACCCAAATTCACTACTCTATTGAAATGTAAATGTCTTGTTCCTGGCCCGCTTCTGCTATTTCGGATGGTATGATGATACATATTCACCTTAACAATCATCACAATAAATTCCGCTGACCAGTGTTTATAGCTGAGTTATTTTTCAATACATCTTTTTACTTGGCACACATTATTCACCAATCTACAGGCCAGGGACTGATGGCAGACAGAAAAAATCTTACAAGAGTCTAAAGTGATTGCTGCCTCAAACCTATTGTTTTTTACTTTATTCCACACATATAACATTTCCCCCTTCCCCTGTCCCACCCCACCCCGCTCATAGTTTACTGACTATTCTCCAAAAAAACCACATTAGAATATCTACTATACCTATGCTACACTAAGACCAAAACATCATGTGCATCTGGATTAAGTAACAGACTCATGTTTTATGTATCAGAGTAGCAGCCGTGTCAGTCTGTATTCGCAAAAAGAAAAGGAGTACTTGTGGCACCAATTTGTTAGTCTCTAAGGTGCCACAAGTACTCCTTTTCTTTTTATGTTTTATGTAGTTTCATTTTATTTTCTTCAATAATACTTTTTCATTCATCAATGGACCTACTACCAAGGTACGGAAATAGGCCTTCCTTTTCCTTTAGCTTAGTCTTTGGATGTAGGGATGGAAGATCTTATCGCTTGTGTTTTAGCACAGTCCCTGCTTTGCTCTCCATTTGGTCTCCATTTGGCCAATCCCTTGGCACAATTTAGAGTATCCTATATGGTCACTAGAATACCATACCTGTTAGTGGGCATTGACAGAAGACATGGCCCATATCCTGCTCAGTGCAAGTCAAGAGAAGGGTATGCAATAGTGGGTTAGATCTGATGGCATAGATCTATAACATGACACCAATTTTTTTCCAAAGGTATTAGCTATTTTGATTTCACATTTCATGGGGAGAACATTGGCTAGATTTTTCAGTAAGAAAACTGACATTTGTTTTGAATTAGGCAAGTGTTAGCTAATTTGTCTAACTTCAAAACCTTTCGAACATCATGGCTCTGAAAGTTTGACTTCAATGTGCATATTCTTTCCTCTTGCTTATGACAGTCTGTGAAGTAAAAGAGCAGGAGAGAGTCTATTGGGGAAAAAAGGGGATGAAAAAGAAGTACACCATGGGCAGAAGGGAAAACAAAAACCACTGTGAAAAAAAATGAAGCAGAAAAAGGACCAGGGAGAAAAATCTAAGCAAAAGATAAACACTGTATATGTCACTTGTTCATTCCAGGCTAGCTTGTGCTTGGGGGTGGGGGGAAATACTGTTCTACCCTTAATATAAAGTAAACACTTTCCATTAGGTAAAATAAACTTTAAAATATATAATCTCTCAACAGAAAATGAAGACGGGGCATCTCAAAACAAATTATAGACAAAAAACATGCAGTGACATTTGAATATACCACTAAAGATGTTTCCTCAGATGATATTTTCTGAAGAGTTTTCATTTTGTTCTCATTTTATTTTTGAACGATGGCTGTCTTTTAGAGGTTTAAGTGAAAAATTATCATTAATTTAGTGTGCTTCAAGTAATTGAAATTTGGGGGGCATTGCTGATAATCACCAGGGACAGTAGATCTCAGAATGTAGATGATATGGGCAAAGCAGAAGAGGTAAGCCATACCATATTTAATTAGACAATTATAAACAGTAACTCTATATTACATGAAATATAGAGAGAATGGGGAGAATAATTGGAAGATGTCTGAGAATGCTGACTATGTTGGTGGAATAAGAGATTTACCACTGAAAAATTTAGTGGCAAATGGCAATTGTATTAGAAGAGGCAATTGATACTATTTTCATAATACTTGAAATACTTCATAATACTGTGTCATTCCCTGAGAAATTGGTATCATTCACATTAAGCTTGATCCTGTAAGGTGCTAAACTTTCTGCCCACAATCCATCAAGGAATTTAAACATATCCTTAACTTAGAACTGCAACTGAAGACATCCAATGTCACAAATTATATTTTTGAATCTCTTCGCCCTCACTAATCTGAAGTCACTTTTAACACTGTACTGCATTTCAATACAATAGTTTAGGACGGAGATGAAGAATGCCTTATCTACTTGAAACTAGGGGTGTGTTTTATATGTCTGCAGAATTCAATTACTTAAATTTGTCCAGGACACGATGGTTATCTTCTCCATAATGCATCAAGTTGTCAGGACCACAGTTTTAGATTTTATTCAAAATGCAGCTGCACTCTATTTCATCTCCTCTAGTCTCAGAAAGTTTGATCCTCTGACCCCAGTCAGGTGAAGAAATCACAGAGGTCAGAAGTCCCAATGACTACATTTATACAGAGTTCTGGGTTTGCGTGCATGAACAGTAACAAGCCATAAAGTTTGGGTGAGTGTGAGTCTGTGAAATTTGTTGTGATATGTGTTTTAAAACAATTCTGGAAAGCTTTCCTCTCCTTTATCATCTGTATATCTTCTGCATCTGTATATCTTCAATAATACAGATGTGATCACTGCATGCATACATTTCACTCATCAAAATATCAGCCAAGGATTTTTAAATTTACAATATTGTTATGCTACTCAAGGGAGAGACAACTTGTATACATGCTCAAAAGAATTTTATTTTGACACAGTGGAGTTAAATTCTCCTGTAATCGCTTACTAGAGGTTTGGTGGCCTTATATAAAGACATGCTAATAAAAATGATAAAAATATGAAAACTACATTTATTTAAATAGGCTAATTAAATGGGTTATCCTACAATCTGAGTCCCCTTTGTGTATACAAGTTTTAAGAGCTATTAAGCTCCTTCTGCTTTCTAACTGAGTTGGTTTAATTGTGAGGAGAGTAAAGGCTTGTGAATGTATGAAGAGGAAGAGTAATAAACTTCAAACAGGTTTCCTTTTGTATTGTAACACAGCTGTAGATGGGGAGGGCAACTCATTCTCAGTTGTGGTTTTGTCATGCATCGGGGCTTGAATGAAGTGACTTTTTGGTTGTGTCTACGCTAGTATAGATGAAATCTTTGATGGTATGTCTATATTGCAATCAGTAGGTGTGATTGAAGCTCCTGTGGGCATACTAACTAGATCAAAGCTAGTTCCACTAACAGCAGCAGTGTACTTATGGCAACATGGGCAGTGGCACATGTTAGTAGTTCAAGTGTGTATCCAGGGTCCTGGGCAGGGTTGTAGTTGAGAAACCAGCTCTTGCCAACTTGGCTACACAGATACTATTACAGCTAGCTTTGATCCAGCTGCATTCAGAAGGTGTGATTGCAGTTTATGTAGGCATACCTGAGCTATGTTTGGTCTAGCTGAATCAAATGCAGTGAATGCATTTCCTCCTGAATGCAGTGTAGACATTCTCTGAGTGCCTGTCACACAGATATGTCTATCACATACATTCTTAAAGGAACTTTAATGTGTCTATGGCAGAATTAAAATACACAGATTTTTAAACAACAATTGTGGATAATATTGTGTGGGGGATGGAATTCTGCCTGTAACTGGCAGAGTGGGCTGTTTGTTTCTTTCTAAAGCACTGACTGTTTTACTACTTCTTCATAAATTTTGCTGCTGTTGCTTCCCTTTTTTGTCCATCCTAGTTCAAACCACTAATAGGAACTATATACATATCAGGAAAAAAAACACACACACAAACACAACTTGATTAAAGGAGAGTTAATAGTTTGGGGGGGGAATCACAAATATTCATTCAGATGCAAAAAGGGAATACTGACTTTTTAAAATATATTGATTTCAAAGCTAGAAGGAACTGTTATGATTGGGCTTGACTTGCTTTTTATTGATAAATGTAGATTTCACCATTTATACATAAATTGACGAAAATATTTCCAAGAATAATAATCTAAATTAACAGATAGACAAAATAAGAAAAATATCTGAAAAATGCTGCTTGAGAACTACTTAGGGTCCAAATCCAGCCTTTGGATGAGGCTTGCTACAAATGGACTAGTGAATCAATAAAAAAATAGATATGATTTAAGAATATTCAAATATTTTAACATGTGATATTGACAATTTGTATTTTAACTAGGGCTGTCAGGTGATTAAAAAAAATAATTGTGATTAATTGCGTGATGAAAAAAATACTCACGATTAATTGCATTGTTAAATAATAATAGAATACTATTTATATGAATATTTTTGGATGTTTTCCACGTTTTCAAATATACTGATTTCAGTTACAACACAGTATACTAAGTATACAATGCTTACTTTATATTTATTTTTATTATGAATATTTGCACTGTAAAAATAAAATAAATAGTAATTTTCAATTCACTTAATATAAGTACTATAGTGCAATCTCTTTATCATGAAAGTTGAACTTACAAGTGTAGAATTATGTAGAAAACATAACTACATTCAAAAATAAAACAATTTAAAACTTTAGAGCCTACATGTCCACTCAGTCCTACTTCTTGTTCAGCCAATCGCTCAGTCAAACAAGTTTGTTTACATTTGCAGGAGATAATGCTGCCCACTTCTTCTTTACAATGTCACCTGAAAGTGAGAACACACATTCGCATCACACTGTTGTAGCATGGCATTGCAAGATATTTATGTGCCAGATGAGCTAAAGATTCATTTGTCCTTCATGCTTCAACCACCATTCCAGAGGATATGTGTCCATGCTGATCATGGGTCCTGCTCGATAACAATCCAAAGCAGTGCAGACCAACACATGTTCATTTTCATCATCTGAGTCAGGTGCCTCTCGCAGAAGATTGTTTTTCATTTTTGGTGGTTTGGGTTCTGTAGTTTCCGCATAGGAGTGTTGCTCTTTTAAGACTTCTGAAAGCATGCTCTACACCCAGTCCCAATCATATTGTGGAAGGCACTTCAGATTCTTAAATCTTGGGTTGAGTGCTGTAGCTATCTTTAGAAATCTCACATTGTGTTCTGTTCATCTTCGTGTTTTGTAAATCTGCAGTGAAAATGTTCTTAAAACGAACAACATGCTGGGTCATCATCCGAGATTTCTCCAACATGAAATATATGGCAGAATGTGGGTAAAACACAGAGCAGGAGACACACAATTCTCCCCAAAGAGTTCAGTGACAAATTTAATTAACACATAATTTTTTTTAAATGAGCATCATCAGCATGGAAGCATGTCCTCTGGAATGGTGGCCAAAGCATGAAGGGGCATACAAAAGTTTAGCATATCTGGCACGTAAATACCTTGCAACGCCAGCTACAAAAGTGCCATGCAAATGCCTGTTCTCATTTTCAGGTGACATTGTAAATAAGAAGCAGGCAGCATTATCTATCTATCTATCTATCTATCTATCTATCTATCTATATCTAAATTTGTAAGTTGCGCTTTCACGATAAAGAGATTGCACTATGGTACTTGTATGATGTGAACTGAAAAATACCATTTCTTTTATCATTTTACAGTGCAAATATATGTAATGAAAATAATATAAAGTGAGCACTGTACATTTTGTATTTTGTGTTGTAATTGAAATCAATACATTTAAAAGGCATAGAAAAACATCCAAAATATTTAATAAATTTCAATTGGTATTCTATTGTTTAACAGTACGATTAAAACTGTGAAGCCTCTCCTTCCACCATAATCTACAACTGTGAGTGTTTAAATTGATAAAAACAGAAAAAATGCATATGGCCTATAATTTTTCACAACTATGCAGATTTAAATTGATATACATCTAAAATGCTTTAAAATTAGCATCAATATTATCCTTTGAAATGATTTACAAAATTAAAAGTGGAATTTTGCCAAACCTAATTATGATAATCTAATCTGACCTGCAAAACACAGGCCATAGAATTTCACCTAGTAATGTCTGCATCAAGCCCATAACTTCTATTTGAGCCATAATATATCTTTTAACAAGACTAAAGAGTCTTGATTTCAAGTCTTCAAGGGATAAAGACTACCACATCCTTAAATAAATGTAATAACACTGACTATTAAAAATTTTGTTCCTTATATCTAGTCTGAATCCTAGCCCTCGCTTCCAACCATTGCACATTTGACCAAGTTGCAATCCTTTCATATTTTCTTTCTACACTCAATCTTCAGTGGTGTGACTTCTCACAAATACTGAATTTTTAGCTAACATATTTCATTCATGAATATTTTCTGAAGGCAAATACTATAATTGTATATTTATTCAATTTCAAAATCTGCAATTTGTTGGGTGCTGTCAGTTATATAATTTCTCTTCTTCAGTTGGAAGGAATATGTAATTAACAAAACACAAACTGCAAATTCTACAATCAAACATGCTTAGTTTTAACTTTATACTCTGTTGATTAATTAAATTTGTTCTACAAGTTGCACTCCAAGGGAAAATTCCTTGCTGGTGCATATTGTTATAGCTCTATTGAAGTCAACAAAGATAAGATAATTTACACCAGTTGAGGATCTTCCTCCAGAAATGCAAAATGTTCCTGATCTCTCAATACTCAGTTTAATACGTTTTCATTTTAAATTACCATCTCTTCCTTCTTCCTACTGAAAACAAACAAAAATCCAAGAATAATGTTCAAAAGCCTCTCTGCCCTCAATTCTCCTATTTCACTATTCAACTCTTTACCAGTTTTAAAAATATCTCTAGCTGACTGACAAGTTTATGAACCTAGTCAGAAAAAAGCAGTGCTGTTTGTTCAGTTCTTCCATAATACATCAATAAACATTCAGTTCTGCACTAAGATCACAGTGAAAAAAGATTAAGAATATTAATTTTGGAGGATCAATAATATTAATTGTGGAGAAACCAGATCGTACTATGGTCGGACATCAAATGTTTCTGTCCTCGCACCTTTTTTTTTAAATTTTCTCCTAATTAGAAATAGGGTTACCGGTTTCCTTACTCTCTCTGTAACTTCCTTGTATCCAAATATCAGCTATCATTTGCTAACAAACCCCAAATCACATTGTAATGTTCCCATAATTGCCAAAACAGTATTGTATTAGTCACAAGGAAACGGAGATCTGGTAGCATTTGGAAATCAGTATCTGTGATTATATAGAATGATTCATCACTTTCTACTAAATTCCACGACTTCTCTGTTGTATAATAATGTTTAACACTTATATATCATTATGGGTGCACAAAACGCTTTCAAGTATTATCTGAATAATTTTCAAAACATTCCTTTGAGATAATGTTATTATTCCATTTTACAGATAAATAAGCAGAGATTCAAGAGGTTAAGTGGTTTACCCAATTCCCCAAAAAATGATCTGTGCTTCATCCCTGATTCAGTCATCTTATTCTTATTAAGTTCTTGTAATATTACAACCAGATGAGTAGCTATGTGAAAAAGAAGAAAGATGATTTTAACACCGAAATCCCTAATTAGTCACAACGGGCTCAACCCAGTCAAAAAGAGACAAGAGGCTCCATAAGTCTCATGCATCTCACAATTGAAGACTCCATTCACAGCTCTCAGGAGAAAATCACTTGTCCTCCACTCCCCTAGAATATTTTATTGTTCACTGAAGACCACCATATTTTCATCACTACAATCCCCAACTTTTCATTTGTTATGTCACATTGGGCTGTTGTATGCAGAATAATTTTTTTAAGCATTTATTTCATTAACTTTTTATTTTAAAGTATGGTTCTGTTCTGAAAAAGTGACCGAGTAAAATATTCTATATTGGAATTCCAGGTTTATTGTCTCTTCATTTCCATATCAAACATGTTCAGTAAAGAAATGCTGTTTTTAACTGCCAGACCAGCAAACTTCTCAAATCATCTAGAAGGCCTATTTGTTCACATGAATGAGTTAAAGTATTATTCTTATCCACATAAATTTCCTGATGACCACAAAGAAAACAGGATATACTCCATGGAATATTCGCTATAGGGGAACTGACTGCATAGCTTCTATCTGGATTGAGGTGTCTGAGGGTGGATCACTTTATGAGCTTCTTTTCCTGGATTCCATTAAATTCCTTATTGAATAAAATAAACACTATTAAGCTGTGTAAATACTTTTGTGTAGCTACTACTACTTTTTTCCCTCTTCTACACCAAAGTCAATTTCCACATAACTGACTCTCCTATTCAGGAAGGAAACGGATAGCTCTTTCCCTGGATATACATGTAGAGTTCTTGCATCCTCGTATTGAACCTTGGGCTAGATTTTCAACTAATGCACATTTGCATAGCTCCATTGTAGTCAGTGGAACATCCAGACCTAGTGGATGTTAAACTTGTTAAACTTCAGCACATCTCAGTTTTGTGGGTTTGCTTTGTTGTCCATAGCCTTCCTTAGAATAAGCCTTCCTTAGACTACAAACAAAAGACCCCTTATGGCAAGATCTGACCTTTTGAACTTTTATTATTAATTATTATCATTATTAATTATTATTATTATTAGAGAGAGAAGTAAATTGGTAGGAGTATCAAAAAGCACCTGAAGAGTGTTTAGTCCTCTCTTTAATATGATAGTATCTGGGATGAGGAAGATAATTACACACACACACACACACACACACACACACACACACACACACACACACACACACACACACACACACACACTTTTATTCTGTCCCTGTAGACTTCAACAGTTGCACATATATAATAGAATGAATTAATACCCTCAAAGAATCATAGAATATCAGGGTTGGAAGGGATCTCAGGAGGTCACGTAGTCCAACCCCTGATCAAAGCAGGACCAATCCCCAACTAAATCATCCCAGCCAGGGCTTTGTCAAGCCTGACCTTAAAAACCTCAAAGGAAGGAGATTCCACCACATCCCTAGGTAACGCATTCTAGTGCTCCACCACCCTCCTAGTTAAAAAGGTTTTCCTAATATCCAACCTAAACATCTTCCACTGCAACTTGAGACCATTACTCCTCGTTCTGTCATCTGCTACCACTGAGAACAGTCTAGATCCATCCTCTTTAGAACCGCCTTTCAGGTAGTTGAAAGCAGCTATCAAATCCCCCCTCATTCTTCTCTTCTGCAGACTAAACAATCCCCGTTCCCTCAGCCTCTCCTCATAAATCATGTGTTCCAATCCCCATATAATTTCTGTTGCCCTCCGCTGGACTCTTTCCAATTTTTTCACATCCTTCTTGTAGTGTGGAGTGCAAAACTGGACACAGTACTCCAGATGAGGCCTCACCAATGTCGAATAGAGGGGGACGGTCACATCCCTTGATCTGCTGGCAATACCCCTCCTTATACATCCCAAAATGCCGCTAGCCTTCTTGTCAACAAGGGCACACTGTTGACTCATATCCAGCTTCTCATCCACTGTAACCCCTAGGTCCTTTTCTGCAGAACTGCTACCTAGCCATTCAGTCCCTAGTCTGTAGCGGTGTATGGCATTCTTCCGTCCTAAGTGCAGGACTCTGCACTTGTCCTTGTTGAACCGCATCAGGTTTCTTTTGACCCAATCCTCTAATTTGTCTAGGGCCCTCTGTATCCTATCCCTACCCTCCAGCATATCTACCTCTCCTCCCAGTTTAGTATCATCTGCAAACTTGCTGAGATGCAATCCACGCCATCGTCCAGATCATTAATGAAGATATTGAACAAAACCGGCCCCAGAACCGACCCCTGGGGCACTCCACTTGATACCGGCTGCCAACTAGACATGGAGCCATTGATCACTATCCATTGAGCCCGATGATCTAGCCATCTTTCTGTCCATCTTACAGTCCATTCATCCAGCCCATATTTCTTTAACTTGCTGGCAAGAATACTGTGGGACACCATGATGTCAAAAGCTTTGCTAAAGTTAAGGAATAACATGTCCACTGCTTTCCCCTCATCCACAGAGTCAGTTATCTCGTCATAGAAGGCAGTTATATTAGTCAGGCATGAATATGGTGAATCCATGCTGACTGTTCCTGATCACTTTCCTCTCCTCTAAATGCTTCAGAATTGATTCCTTGAGGACCTGCTTCATGATTTTTCCAGGAATTGAAGTGAGGCTGACTGGCCTGTAGTTCCCGGATCCTCCTTCTTCCCTTTTTTAAAGATGGGCACTACGTTAGCCTTTTTCCAGTCGTCCGGGACCTCCCGTGATCACCATGAGTTTTCAAAGAAGACAAGCCAGGAAAAAAACATAGTTACCCACCAGTACTTTTTTGAGATGTGGGTGCAGATGTATATTCCATCCAGGTGTGTGCACAAACACAGAGCACCAAAACTGGAGAACTTTGCCTAGCAATACCCACAGGGACTGTACTCAAAGTACCTTTGGCCCCTCATAGCCTCTCCCATGGCTATATAAGGGCACAGCTCCACCAAACCTCTTCAGTTTCTTCACACCAAATATCAAAAGTAGAGACTCCAATGCAGAGGAGATGAAGGTGGTTTGTGGAATACGTGTTTGTACCCATATCTTGAAGAACAATAGTAGTTGTAGGGTTATGGAAACTGTAGTCAGAAAACCGATATTGTCTCTAATGAAACAAACAACATGAAGGCCAACAGCTTTATGCTACTAAAATTTACAAGCCTTTTCATTGTAGCTCTACCAAGAATTTAATTTGAGGTTGAACTAATACACCATAAATGAGAGAACTACAATAACAAAAATCTAATAACCATATAAAGTAGTGTTGAAAGTACGCAGCTCTGATAAATCTTGAGTTTGGTGTTGTATTTTGATGATTTCCAGACTGTATTTAAGCTCCTAAAGGAGTTCCTGGCTTTATTGATTTTGTTCCGAATGTCCTGGCTTGTTCCACCATCCTAGCTGATGGTGCTGCCCAAGTACGTGAATGTTTCTACATTGGTTATAACATAATCCTCTATCCGTACTGGTGATGGTGAGGCAATATTAAAGGTCATGATATCTGTCTTATTGAGGTTGATTTTCAGTCCAATTTGCTGGCTGAATGCATTGACTTGAGTGATTTTTTCTTGTATATGGTGTTGGGTATGTGATAGGAGAGTGACATCATCTGCATGCAAAAGGCTGGGGAATGAGAAAGTATGACATGTCCAAACTGTCTGCATTCCATTCAACCTGCCTCCAAAAAATCCTGCACATATTTTGGCCCAGAACAATCTCAAAACAAGATCTATTGACACAGTGCAGCCAAGACAATCTGAGCACCATCATTGCCAGGAGGCATTGGAGAAGGATCGGTCACGTGCTTTGGAAGGAAACTGATTCCATTACCAGCGTAGCAATAAGATGGCCACCTGAAGGCAAGCGAAAACAAGGCTACCCCTAAACAACATGGCGAAGAGCTGTGGAAGCTGAGCTGAAAAATCTGGGGCACAGCTGGGGAACCATTGAAAGACTTGCCAGAAACAGACAGGAGTGGAGGAGCTTCATCCCTGCCCTAAACGCTAGAAGCGTAATAGGAACATGATGATGATGATGGTGATGAATAACCATATGTTTAACATTAAACCAACTCACACACAAATAAGTGAGTATCAGATTCAATTTGTAACACTATTTTAAATTTCTTATTTATAAAAATTCACTTTGAGAAGTTCGAGAAATTAGTTGAAACACTATTAATTTGTTTAGTTTGAGAGATTAATAAACTTAAGTCCATTTGTTAAAGATATAGGATGACTGAATAGCAGTAATCCATGCCTTCTCAATGATTTGGAGGGCACTTTCACAAACCTAGAATGAGATACTTTTACTATTGAGCAAACAAAATCTAGTAATATTTATCTTGGTGCACTTATGCTTGTACAGTTATCAAATGTGTCTTGTTGGAATGTCAGAATTTAAGGCATCCTATTGATTAAGAATCTTGACACGTTGCATAGGTTTAAGATTTCCAGAAAAGTCATGCTAGAAAAGATGGTGTGTTTCTGCATTCACCTAACTAATTTAAAACTAATAATTAACATAGCAGCTTTGTGAGTGTAATTATTATTTCTTATTATCCTCTAGTAAATGCTATTGTTTAGAACAGATGAATCATTAGTTCATGCATCTGAAACAAATTCTTACTTTGGCTAAATAAATGGTCTAGATGAAATGCATATTTGAATAACTCAAAGAATCCTTTTTCTTTTCTTCAGCTGATATAGACAAAAACAATTTTCACTGGACAAATGTAAAAGCAAAATGAAATGCCTCTCCATCCATGACCTCCAGTGATGGCAGTTGAGGGTGAAATCCAAACCAGTGAGATATTCTGTCAACACTAACCCTGTAAGCCTGGGTCCCTCCAGATGTTTTGCTCTTGTAGCTCCTAGCTGGGATGCTAACAACCAGCCTTCAGGCATGCAGATCACACACTGAAGTGTCTGTGTGCTTGCACAGCCCTGGTTCAGCAGCTCTGACTTCAGCAGCCTGTCAATAGCCCCATTCTGACTTCCAGCAGCCTTAGTTACAAGGAGAAAGGTGACCCCAACACAGTCACAGACCTGAATTTTCCCAAAAGATGCTCTGCAATGTCCAGCACTGGATAGTTCAGAGAAATAATATAATATAATGTATTTGTTCCTCTAAAGACACAAAGCACACCACAGCTTATTAACTAAATATACTCTTCTTTAAACACAGCAATGCATTGGTTTATAATAAGAATAAAAAAATATTTACAATAGGATTAGGTTAAATGATGCCAAGTAAAATATATAAAGATAGGAAGAGTTACAAGTAAAAGAAAAGTAAAAACACAAATCTAAAAATCTAAAGCTCAATCTACCAAGGTACAGTCTTTGCCTAAGCCAGTTTTTCACCTATATTTAGGATTCAGAGACTTTGACATTGCCCCCTCCCCCGCCCCCAAGATTGAAGGGCCCATCTTTCCCAGCTTGCAAGAGATCTATTCCCTTATGTCTGTCTAGTCATGTTTCTGATTCCACCATGCCTAATGTACATAGGAAACTGATAGATAGCTGTGGGATTCCCTCCTGTTCTGGGAGTCTGTAAAGCCTAATATCAACAAGTAGTCATAATTCCTTATATAGTGTTAATACATAGATTTCTCAGTTATATTAATCACCAGTGTGTCATTAGCTTTCAGAAAGGACCTCACTCTCTACACTTTTATAATACAGTAACGTTATATACAATCAGTTAACTCAGTTGCTTATCACTGGAGGTTCAGCCCCTGATCTTTATAGACCATTTAATCTTTTAAATGGATTCTTCTAAAAAAGTTAAAACCCACCCCAAGCTTCTCTTTCCTGGTGGGTGTAGATGAAACCATTCTGTCTCTTCCCGCATTTTTTAGTATGGGGTTTGCCTCCCTACTTGCTAACTTGATGGCTCTGTTTAGGTAATATGTAAATACATTCTCATTGTCTTTCAGAGTACTTCACCTCCCAGGTGGAGAAAACACATTATTTTGTTTAGTGCAAACCTGACACTATTCTATGACCAAATTCTCCTGACATGAATGGTTTAAATCAGAGGTGGGCAATCTACAGCCCGCGGAACCCTCTTGCCTGGCCCCTGAGTTCCTGGCCCGGGAGGCTAGCTCCTGGCCCTTCCCCCGCTGTACCTTCTCCCCCACAGCCTCATCTCACTGCACTGCCAGAGCAATGCTCTGGATGGCGGGGCTATTGCAGAGTCGCGGCCTGACTCAGTGCTCTCTGCTGCACAGTAGCGTGGCTGGCTCCAGCGGGTGGCACAGCTGCCTGTCCTGGTGCTCTGGGCAGCATGGCTGTAGTGCTGCCGGCCACCAGTGCTCCAGTCAGCGTGGTAAGGGGGCAGGGAGCAGGGGGTGTTGGATAGAGTGCAGGGGAGTTTGGGGTGCTGGTCGGGGGTGGGGCTGTGGATAAGGGTGGGGGCAGTCAGAGGGTGGGGAAGAGGGGGGTTGAATGGGGTAGCAGGAGGGGTTGGATGGGGCAAGGGGGCAGTCAGTGACAGGGGTTCCGGGGCCAGTTAGGGAAGAGAGGTGGTTGGATGGGGCAAGGGTCCCAGGGGGCAGTCAGGAATGAGAGGAGGGGTTGGATGGGGCAATGGCCGCTGTCAGGGATGGGGGTCCAGGAGCAGTCAGGGGACAGGGAGGGGTGGATGGGCCAGGGGTCCGGGGGGGGGGCTCAGGGGGCAAGAAGCGGGGTTTGGAAAGGGGGCGGGGGCCGGGCCATGCCTGGCTGTTTGGGGAAGCACAGCCTCCCCTAACCGGCCCTCCATACAATTTTGGAAACCCGATATGGCCCGCAGGCCAAAAAAGTTTGCCCGCCCCTGGTTTAAACACTCTATAGTAAAAAATATAGTATATGTCCATAACTCTTAATACTCACTCAACACATATATCACTCCAGAATACTAATAATCAGTGAGTTATTAGTTTTCAGATGGTACCTCCAAAGGCATATTTCCTATTAAGATTACTACAATAGTGTGTAGAGTGTGAATACAGGGGTGTTTTGTGTCACACCTGCTAAGTTAGTTCCTTTCCTCTAGGACTACACAACTCCCAAACCCCAGGATGAACCAGCTGAAATGAGGTTCAGGGAATTTGGCTATGGAATGAGCCACGAGAGACACTAGGCTGAGCCCCAAACTATTTGATTCTACTGCACAATGCAAGGCTGTCTTTTTCTGCTAAAGCTTTCTACTATAACCAAAAGCGTTTAAAAAACACACAAAAAGCAGACCTTACAAAGGCCTGAGTAGGCCAAAATATAAATCCTCTACATCAGCACCATACTGATCTAATTCACCTGCAGCACTTTTTATATTATGGTGATGGGCACTATAAAAACTTTAAATCAGTTGCTAAAGCCACTAAACCTACAAGAGAAAAAAAAACAGCCTGCAAATCAAAATGAAGATTTGGAGTATTTTTGGAGCTGGGTGAGAACATTAATACTTTTTAGCACCAAATTAAAAAAATAAATGGGACAAAGCAAAACCTCAAATCTAAACACCTATAAAACTAATTAGTATTAGAACTCAGACCAAAGTCCACATTCTTAAATAATGGTTCATCTATATGTTGAGATTCCAAGATTGTCACTCTGTGTATCATTCTGAAGCCTAGAATGTCTGTTGAGTCAGACTGAAGTGATGGAAACAGCTATACGCATCATAGAGAACTCTTTTTGCTCAGAATATCACAAACTTGAATTATCACTGGGATTCACAGTCTATTACCATTCAGTTTTTCTCAACCATTTTGACTTTATGAATTCCATCTGCGTGACAACCCGGACTTCCAGTAACAGTAGGCATGTTTCTATGCCATGTCAAGAGTCCTAAACCAGGATGCTATCAGAGTTAACTTAAGCAGTCATCATCCTTATTCTGCAGCTAATTTACATGCTACAATTTCATTGACTGTATAAAGGAGAATCATAGAAGTGCAGGACTGGATGGGTCCTCAATAGGTCATCTAGTCCAGTCCCCTGCATTCAAGAAAGGACTAAGGACTAGACCTTTCCTGAAAGGTGTTTCTCTAACCTGATCTTAAAACTTTCCAAAGATGGAAACTCCACAACCTCCCTATGCAATTTCTTCCAGTGCTTAACTACCAGGAGAGTTAGGATTTTTTTCCTAGTGTCTAACCTAAACCTCCCTTGCTGCAATTTAAGCCCATTGTTTCTTGTCCTACTCTCAGAGGTTAAGAACAATTTTTTACTGTCCTCCTTGTAACAATGTTTTATGTACAGAGTATACAAACCCATTTTTTCCAATCTTTCTTCATAGGTCATGTTTTCTAGACCTTTCATCATGTTTATTGTTCTCCTCTGCACTTTCTCCAATTTGTCTAAATCTTTCCGGAAATGCAGTGCTCAGAACTGGACACAATATCCCAGCTGAGGCCTTATCAGTGTCGAGTAGAGTGGAAGAATTACTTCTCGTGTCTTGCTTACAACACTCCTGCTAATACATCTCAGAATGATGTTCACTTTTTTTGTAACACAATGTTACACTGTTGACACAGATTTAGCTTGTGATCCACTATGACTCCCAGATCCCTTTCCGCAGTATTCCTTCCTTGGCAGTCATTTCCCATTTTGTATGTATGCAATTGGTTGCTCCTTCCTAAGTGGAATACTTTCCCTTTGTCATTCTTGAATTCCATCCTATTTACTACACGCCATTTCGACAGTTTATCTAGTTCATTTTGAATTTTAATCCTATCCTCCAAAGCACTTACAACCTGTCAGCTTGGTATTATCTGAAAACTTTAAAGGTATACCCTCTATGTCATTATCTAAATCACTTATGAAGATGTTGAACAGAGCCAGACCTAGGACTGATCCCAATGGAACCCCACTCAATATGTCTTGACTGTGAACCATTGGTAATTATTCTCTGGGAATGGTTTTCCAACCAGTTATGCAACCACCCTATAGGTGCTGCATTTAAGCTATATTTCCCGAGTTTATTTGTGAAAAGGTCATACAAGACACTACCAAAAGCCCGACTAAAGTCAAGATATACTACATTTACCACTTCCCCCATATCCACCAGGCTTGTTACTCTGTCAAAGAAAGGTATGAGGTTGGTTTAATATGATTTGTTCTTGACAACTTAATGTTGACTGAAACTTATCACTGTATTATCATCTAGGTGTTTTCAAATTGATTGCTTGATTATTTGCTCTATTATCTTTCCGGGTACTGAAGTTAAGCTGACTGGTCTGTAATTCCCTGGGTGATCCTTATTCCCCTTTTTTATAGATTAGCACTATATTTGTCCTCTTCCAGTCCTCTGGAATATTTCCTGTTTTCCATGAGTTTTCAAAGATAATCGCTAATGACTCAGATATCTGCTCAGAGACAGACTGATTACTTGACCCAACGGCTACAATACTAAACCATCCACACAACAACACAATTAGCATACATAATTACAAACACACATATCCCTCATCTGCCACCCACAAATCAACACAAATGCTGAGCTGTTCAAAGAAAGGCAGCCCATCACTGAAGAACAGATATAGCCAGTCATCTTGTTGTATTCTCATGACTAGAAGAGAAATAATAGTCCAGGCTTGCAAGAAACATCCAATCAATTGGCAGAGAGGCAAACAGGCATGGGAAATCTTGGAGCGGACTCCCTGGAGAGGGGCAAGAAAGAAGCTGACAGAGGCAACAACCCTGTTTCATTGGGACTGAAGCACAACACGAACTGTTAGAACAGAAGCTACAGCTGGGGAGGGACAGAGTGCATCCAGATAGCCAGGTTCCACCTTCCTGTGTCAAAAAAACAAAACAAAAACCCTTACGATTCACACCAAGTTTTAAACGAGGCTGCAAAGTAGATGCAAGTGCTGCATTATTCTCATATGTTTTGATATTCTGTAAATATTTTTGTGAAACTGGAAATACCACCAAGTTAGATAGGCATTTTAGCTATAACTCATTTTTATTAGAAAGCTATTTTAAATTATTACAAATAAGTAACAGAACCAGAAAAAGTAATTTAAAAACAACCAACCAACCAACCAACCAACCAACCAACCAACCAACCAACCAACAAAAAAAGTTCCATTAAAAACACTGTTCATAGACAGCAATGGTGCAACTGTAATGGTGCAGCATAATCAGTCATTTCCCATTGTCAGAATTGTATAGTCAATTAGGGAGAAACACAAAGATCAAGTTTAGTGAGGGCTACAAATATATATATTTTTTATTCTTAAAACAAATGTAGTAACAGGGAAAGCACTGAGATAAATCCTATATCCTTGAAGATTGTATCTATGTACACTGAGTATGTAGCACTAACATCTCAGTTAATCAACAAAGACAAGGTTACTGGAAAGAAGAATGCTTCACGTCCAAGGGAATATAATGGAAGGGGAAGGTGATAAATGAGTATCATTACTAACTATTTGGGATCAGTCCTGAGTTGTGCTCAATAAACGCTGGGTACATCTGAGAGGGGATATCTGAAAAAAAGCTACCTGCAGCTCCCTGATCATAAGGCTGGTTCTACAGTGGTTCCTTTACTGGCATAATGTAGAGCAGCTCTAGGCTGTTCTAATGTACACTGGTCTACTGCGGTTTGTCACCATCCTCTCAAATGTGGCTCATGTTTAGGTCAAACTTGTGAACCTCCCCTAAAACTTAAAAACATATTATAGAAAACTAGAAGAAGGTTTCCAATCCCTTAAATCTTTATTAAAAAAAATAGACTGAATAATTTAATCTCCTGTAGAAGTCACCCTACCCTGACTTCTTCATAGGCATCTACTCACTTGGCATACATGTCAAGCATTGAACCAGTGAATGAAATACTCCCCAGATGTGAGTTACAATCTGCATATATAATATCTGCCAGTCCCTGCTCCTATATACCTAGGAGATTCACATTTAAGAGAAAAGTAAAATGTCCTCATGGTACTTCCTTAAACTATACAGTCAGCATCTGAGCAACACAAAGTTGACTGTGAACTTGAAAAACAAAACAGTATACAGTAGTTATGTAGCTTATGCACATCAGCATTCTCCTGAGCACTTAAATTGAATGTTCATACAAACTATATTATGGAAAGCAGTTAGAATAACAATTCTTGCTTTCTTATATAGTTTATAATGATGGTAAAGGGATATTCACCATCTACCAAATATAGGCCTGCACTGTAGTTTTAATAGTCTAATTATATGCCTTTTCTCTCTATTAAAATACAAACAAAAATAAATGCAACAATCTGTCCGCATCCAAGAAGTGGAATAATATAATACTACAGCCATAGATTCAACCCTCAGTTCACAAATCCTAATCTTTAGCAAAACCCTCCTACCTCAAAAGTCTCATAAGACATGGGACTCAAATACTGCTCTGAAGCTCAAGAAATCTTAGCTTAATTTTGGAATTTGTTCCCCTTTGATTTCAAACAGCTATCTAATACTGAATTTAAATGCCTAAATTTTATCACCACCAATACTGTATATTGAAAATGTATATACACAAAGCCATACCCTGGTATATATTGCCACATTTTAGAGGAAAGTTACTTTGTACTTTTATTAAGGTTTTTTTTTTAAATTTTCTTATAGGTATTCTTTTTCATATCTCCCTGCATACAGCCAGGTTCACACTGTAAACTCTTCAGAACATGGAACATGTTTTCCTACGAGTTTGTACCACTTCTATCATAATGGGGCACCATCTGAACACAAAGACCTAGTCCTTAGGAATGTGGTGCTAACTTCAGACGTAGGATATCTGTATGACCAGTGGCTTATACAAGCAAAATATATGAAAAATGACTCAAATGTGAGACATAGTTTGGTGATTCACACCATTATGTACACATTATAATGGTTTTAAGTACAACATCTGTTTCAAAATGGTCTTCTCATTGTTTGAATCACGTTACCATACCATCCACCTGCATAAAGGTTCTGAAGACTCTGAACAGCAAAATCCTTCTTTACTTTCCAAGCTCCAGGAGTAACTTCTACCCTCTTTGTAGGCCAGCCAGTGGAACAGGACTTGACACACATCCTTCCAGTGCCTACTGGTGAGCAGTAGTATGTTGACAGGTTTCAGAGTAGCAGCCGTGTTAGTCTGCAGAGTTGTTTCTGAGACTGTGGATGGCATTGTGTTCTGCACGGCTGAAGTTATGGGGCAAGTGATGTTGCTTTTCCACAATTTTAGCCTGTGCACATCAGCGGAAGCACTCTATGTAGAAGTCCAGGCTGCTGTTTCGACCTTCAGGAGGAGTCCACTCAGAATCCTTCTTTTTGTAGTGTTGGTAGGAAGGTCTCTGTGGGTTAATATGTTGGTCAGAGGTGTGTTGGAAATATTCCTTGAGTCGGAGACGTCGAAAATAGGTCACCACAGAACTGTATCATGTTCATGGGGGTGTAGCGGAAAAAGGAGAGGCCCCGAGATAGGACAGATTCTTCTGCTGGGTTAAGAGTATAGTTGGATACATTAACAATATTGCAGTGTGGGTTACGGGAACAACTGTTGTGGCCCCTTGTGGCATGTAGTAGTTTAGATAGTTTAGTGTCCTTTTTCTTTTGTAGAGAAGCAAAGTGTGTGTTGTAAATGGCTTGTCTAGTTTTTGTAAAGTCCAGCCACGAGGAAGTTTGTGTGAAAGGTTGGTTCTTTATGAGCGTATCCAGTTTTGAGAGCTCATTCTTAATCTTTCCCTGTTTGCTGTAGAGGATGTTGATCAGGTGGTTCCGCAGTTTCTTTGAGAGTGTGTGGCACAAGCTGTCAGCATAGTGTGTGGTATGTAGATTGTAATGGATTTTTTACCTTCAGTCCTTTCGGTATGATGTCCATCTGTTTGCATTTGGAGAGGAAGATGATGTCTGTCTGTATCTGTACAAAGTTTTTTCATGAAGTTGACAGATTTCCACTCTATACGGCTAAATTCCGTGCCTTGCATAATGACAGGCTTCAGAGTAGCAGCCGTGTTAGTCTGTATTTGCAAAAACAAAAGGAGTACTTGTGGCACCTTAGAGACTAACAAATTTATTTGAGTATAAGCTTTCGTGAGCTACAGCTCACTTCATCAGATGCATTCTTTGGAAAATACAGTGGGGAGATACAATCCATTGTCTACAGCCAAGCTCTACGATATAACCGCATTTGCTCCAACCCCTCAGACAGAGACAAACACCTACAAGATCTCTATCATGCATTCCTACAACTACAATACCCACCTGCTGAAGTGAAGAAACAGATTGACAGAGCCAGAAGAGTACCCAGAAGTCACCTACTACAGGACAGGCCCAACAAAGAAAATAACCGAACGCCACTAGCCAGCACCTTCAGCCCCCAACTAAAAGCTCTCCAACGCATCATCAAGGATCTACAACCTATTCTGAAGGACGACCCATCACTCTCACAGATCTTGGGAGACAGGCCAGTCCTTGCTTACAGACAGCCCCCCAACCTGAAGCAAATACTCACCAGCAACCACACACCACACAACTGAACCACTAACCCAGGAACCTATCCTTGCAACAAAGCCTGTTGCCAACTCTGTCCACATATCTATTCAGGGGACACCATCATAGGGCCTAATCACATCAGCCACACTATCAGAGGCTCGTTCACCTGCGCATCTACCAATGTGATATATGCCATCATGTGCCAGCCATGCCCCTCTGCCATGTACATTGGTCAAACTGGACAGTCTCTACGTAAAAGAATAAATGGACACAAATCAGACGTCATGAATTATAACATTCAAAAACCAGTCGGAGAACACTTCAATCTCTCCGGTCACTCGATTACAGACCTGAGAGTGGCTATCCTTTAACAAAAAAACTTCAAAAGCAGACTCCAAAGAGAGACTGCTGAATTGGAATTAATTTGCAAACTGGATACAATTAACTTAGGCTTGAATAGAGACTGGGAGTGGATGAATCATTACACAAAGTAAAACTATTTCCCCATGTTATTTCTCCCCCCGCCCCCCACTGTTCCTCATACATTCTTGTTAACTGCTGGAAATGGCCCCCCTTGCCTGTCACCATGAAAAGTTTTCCTCCTTCCCCAGCCTCCGCTGGTAATGGCTCATCTTAAATGATCACTCTCCTTATAGTGTGTATGATAAAACCCATTGTTTCATGTTCTCTGTGTGTGTATATAAATCTCCCCACTGTATTTTCCCCCGAATGCATCCGATGAAGTGAGCTGTAGCTCACGAAAACTTATGCTCAAATAAATTTGTTAGTCTCTAAGGTGCCACAAGTACTCCTTTTGTTTTTGCAAATACAGACTAACACGGCTGCTACTCTGAAACCTGTCATTATGCAAGGCACGGAATTTAGCCGTATAGAGTGGAAATCTATCAACTTCATGAAAAAACTTGTACAGATACAGACAGACATCATCTTCCTCTCCAAATGCAAATACTTTTCTTTTAGTAGTATATTGGTGATTAGGAATCCTGGATTCTATCAATGACTCTGGGAGGTGACTGTGGTTTATAATACAAGATATGACAAACCAAACTGGTTTATTCTCTCCAAAAGGAAAAGAGGTGCAGTGCAGTAGATAAGTCTGGGGCTTATCATATAAGATACTTGAGTTTGGGGACAGCTGTGATCTTGCAAAAGATCTGTAAGAACTTATTTTAAAATTTGGTGGGGTATTTCACCTTAGTCAATAATAAGGGTAATAAATTGCATGAGACTTTAGAGAGCACTTAGAAGGGCTGATACTTGAGCAACTAGTCTCCTCTTTCTAAAGCACAGGGGACTGTCCCCTAACCTGCAGGGGTATTTGGGGAGATAGACAGAGTATCAGTCTCTTTCTTTCCCTCTCTCCCACAATTTCTCAGTTCACCTTTGTGCACATAATTTTCCATTATAGTTAATTATTATAAAATGATCTAAGGAGAATATATATGCTATTCTATGAATCAGCACAAGAGCAGCAACAAGGTGGTAAAGGGTTAATTACAAAGTATTTTAGGCTTCTTGCAAAAGGGGTACAAAGACAAGTCAGATAATCTAATGAAAACTTGCTAAAAGTGATGATTTTTAAACTCTTCTTATTCTATAAGTTTCAATTATTTTTTTTCATTCAGCCGTCTTTAAATGTTCAAATAGTGCTCAAAGTTTATATTCTATGTTTTGATTTTGCCATGTCAATGATTTTTTTTAAAAAAAACAGCTTAAAAGAAAGGTTTAAATCTCCGGTTTACTGAACTCTGTAACACAACCCTTAACTATGGAGTCTCAACCAGCATCTCCATCATTTCTAACTCAAACTTTCCCATTTCAGCTTGGTCTACTAATTTGCCTCATCCATCGGTTGCATCTTGGTTTATTTATTTAATTATTAAAAACTCTCTGGGCGGTGACAGCCATTTATTACACATGTTTGTAGAGCACATAGCACAAGGGGCTTCCACCTGCTTTTAGCCTTTAGGTATTACTTCAATATAAACATATAATAAAATAACAATAACAATTTTATTGTAAGGGATCTCCAAGGAGATAGAGAAGAACTAGGAGAGTGATTGGCCAGATTTTCCTTTAATAATAAGATAGCGTTTTGCTCCAATACCAGTGATAATTTCATAAGCCTTGAAGATGGAAGAGCGCCGAGAGTGTGGCTTGAGTTTGTGTTTTCCAAGCTCAAGCCTCCTGAACACATAAAAGCTCAAATGTATCTGGTTTGCAAGTCTTCTTGTACACACACCAGCTGAAAACAGAGTGATAGGTAGGTGCAATTTCAGCACTGAATATTAATAGATCTAGGTTTCAGCAGAGTAAAACTCCTCTCTAATTTACATAACCAGCTATAGCAAGCTGAACAAATGTGATAAAAGTAAACAGCTATCTATAATGAGTTTGTCTTTCTTTCTTCACATTTCAAAGAGCTTCCTTCCACATACTAGACAAGATGTATATAAATATATTATTCACATCATCCCCATAATAAAAATATTCTTTAAAAAAATCAGCAATACATTTGGGAACACCTAGGTGTTCCTAAGAAGTTCTCCCATCCATGCACTCAGACTAGCCCTGCTTGGCTCCTGAGATGTGAAAGAATCATGATAGAAAAGATATCACCGCATCAGCTGCTGAATGTCTACAGCTTGGGAGAGAAGATTTATTCCATCTCAATCCCCTGTATGTTTCTCCAGTGCAGAAAACCCTTGATGGAACTAGAATGATCTGTCTTATGGTTTTTGGTGATCATCTTGAAATCCTCTCCCTGGCTAAAAGTCTGACTACACATAGGCCTGATTCTGTTCTTACTTATGCTTACTAACTATAATGTAATAGTATTACCTTAAATGTATTTACTTCTAATTAACATCATTGTGAGAGCAAAAGCAAGTCCTTTGAGCTTTGCAGGGGATAAACATCAATATTGGTGCAAAAATGACTATTAATACAATTATTGCAATTGATACTTATAATGCTTAGTCACTGAAAAGTTGTTTGCATCATTCTTAATTTTTTAAGATACCTACAATTATTTTTATACCCATGCTACTTGGAGAATATAACACCACTACTCATGTTTTTGGTTGCTTATTTTATTAAATGAGATGTTGAAGCTAATTAAATAAAATCTATGAGGCATCTGCTTTTTGTCACTCAAGAACAAGTTTCAAGTGTTGAAGGTGATAATCAAGATTGTTTATACAGATTCTAAAATGTCTTTATAAAACTTCTATCTTGCTTTAACTTTCTATACTATTTTCCTTTACACTATATTTTGAAAGGTGTATATAAGCATTAGTTATTGTGATGTGGTTTGAATAATATATTTGATAGAAGTTTTATTTGCAAATTGCAAATGCTGTAAATGGCATATTTTCACTCTAAGGACTATTTTGGTTAAAAGGCAAACAATCAATGAATTATCTTATCAAAAACCAGGACACACCAGTGTGATAGAACTTTGCAAAATATTAATGTTTTAGGAAGAGTCCTGACTTCAAAAAAACATGTAAGGATGCAAAAAGTAGTGAAGCGTAATAGATGTTATTAAATGTTATAAAACTACTTTGTTCCTTTACCCGTTTTGCAAGAAAAATGCCTCAGTTTCAGAGCCCCCATAATGAATTATAGAATGTTGAAAATAATTTATTTTAGCAATATGCTAAAGCTTTATGATTTGGAAATGTTTTGTGGAAAACCTTTGTAACTTCTAAATTCATGTTCCCTCTTAAAGGTGAAAACCTTGTAATTCTTTAGATGCTTGAATAAGTATGGGCCTCTTTTTAGATGTATATTTGCAAACATTTTGCATTCAAATACAAACATCTAATGTAATAACTTCCTAATATCATTGCTATGTAAATAGTAAGATGTTGTATCTACCAATATGGAGTCAAAGACCTTGCAATAACTGGTTACTAATGCAAGAAGCCATTTGAATATAGAATATTTGTATTAATTGGGGAATTCGTTAGTTATCTGGCAATGCTTAAGCCATTTCCTTACCAATCTCAGAAAGATAAGAGCCACCTCTCCAAAGAATATTAATAATATGAGACAATACTGACTCAGATGTAGGTTTAAATTTAAAGACCCTCTTTAAGAATTAGTTGGCATAGGGAAGTGTGGGCCCATTTTAAGCAAATTTTCAATTACTGTGAAGCCCCAATGGAACTTGAGGGATAGCTCAGAAAATGGACTGAATAAAAGAAGACAAAGTTAAAACTCTTACTTTAAAGTTGCTTTGAGAAGTTTATGCCAGAAGAACAAAAGCCATTAGAAACCATTGCATAAACAAACTACATATTCATGAGCTCAAGATAGTTCTAAAACCAATTCACAAAGGTGCTGAGAAAATGAAATAATAACAGCTGTAGATTTTTAATCCAGCCACACCTGAAAGGTGTTTTTTCCTCCTTCCATTAAATTGGAGAAAACAGATGGATATAAAGTCTCTCCAAACTGAACAAGCATCACTCCCTGCTCACACCTATCACACTCTCTCAGCTTGTCTCTACAGGAAAGACATCTAAGAAGAAAGCAAACACAGAGCAGCATCAAGAAGCAACATGACAACATCACCAAGAAATCACAATGTATTTGTGAGATGAAGTTGTAAGTACTGCCAGGGGACTAGATTTAAATTCTTCTTTAAATGATTTAAAGTGATATTTAAATACTATCGTAATGTAAGATATTGCCAGATTCTCCTATTAAACCCCACATTATTTTTAGACAATGTATTCCTGGAGAGCAGACCTATGCTAAAATTATAAACAGAGAGAAACAATGCTATTTAAGTTGGATAGAAGATCTTTAATATTCATTAATTTGCCAATCTCAAAACTACTCAATGAATGTTTTTTGTTGACTAACTAATTTAAATACTTTGTTTCATAGGGATCAGTTAAGCTTACTCACCTTTACTCACCATTTATAAACTGTTTCAGTTATCCATAATATACCAAATAGGATTCGCCTACCCTTAACTGAATTTCCTTTGACCATCTATGAACTGTTTTAGTTATCTGTAATACATTGAAACAGGACTCATTACTATTTTGGGGAATAATAAACTTTGGCCATAACTTACTAGGAGAAGAGTGCCCTCCAAAAGGTCTCACTCTCAAACGTGTAATATCTGTTAAAAGCCCTCCACAGAGAAACACACAGAAGAGATTGTAACTAAAGTAATCATTGTTTATTGTTTACATTCTGTTTAATTTACGTTTAATTTAAGTTTTTAATTATTCCCCCCCTTTCCTTAATAATGAAATAACTATTGGTAATTCTGATTATGTTGCTTGTTTTAAATTGAAGTGTTTTTGAAAGCAGTGTTTCTCAAAGGACGCACCAATGGTTTGCAGGAAGGTTCTAGATGGCCTGTCGGATACTGAGACCTCAGCCTGCTTAGTGTCATGGCAAACACATTTTTTAAAAACCCACATTTTAACCTTTTATTAAATATACAAAAAAGAAGGGGAAAAAAATTAAAACACTTGAAATGCACAGTGTTAAATGAGACTTTCATTTTAACAACATTTCTTATTTTTTTCTCCTTAACTGTAAAGAGTCTTTAGAAGGGTGGGGGGACTAATTGAGAGTCTCTTAGGTGGTATTAAAAATTATCATAACTGTCCTTTATGGGGAAAAGAGAAGCAGTTAGTTGAGATGGGATGGAGCTGTTGCTGAAATTCAAAATTATTTCCTAAAAGTCAAAAAACACAAGAGGGGAGAGAAGACAACAGAAAACATAGAAAACGCAACTTCTGTCTCTGATGTTGACTCTCACTTGCAGCCTCATTGCTGGAGATACACAGACTGGCATATGGTCTCACTAACCACTCCAAGACCTGGCAAACCTGTACCAGCATCAAGCTGGTTAGGGCATTACTTTTAGCTGTCTCCTTCTAGTCACAGGTTCATGGCATTGTTGCAAAATATTCTGTCTTTGACAGCTAAGCCTGACACTTATTAAACAGAAAGAAATAGGAGAGGCATAGGAAACAGAAGACATAAGTGGAGGAAGAGTGACAATGTCTTACATGCTAGGTGAAGTTTCAGATTCAGCAGATGTCACTGGAGGTGGCAAAGTCACCTGGGTCCTTCCCTTTGCCCAGACTGGTCAGGACGGCTTTTAAGATCAGGACATGAAGGCTCAACGGTGTTATGGTAGATCCCAAGGTCCCAGGAGATGGTGGGAGTAGCAGCCATAATGGTAAAGCTCAGTTGTTGGCAGACAAATGCTTCTGATAATTTCCCCCCAAAGTCTTTTATTTTTAAGAACCCCAAAAGGAAGTGATGGGCAGAACAGTCCATCCTTTCATTATTCTGTCCAACAATTAAACAATGGATGACATATCAATTTTGGTTCATTGATTTCTGGGCCCCCACTTTTACTGTTTAAAGGCATAATCTTAATACAGTCCTTGAATTATATATAGCAAGTGTGATCCCGTGGATATAGTGTACTACTTGGAATTTCAGAAGGCCTTTGACAAAGTCCCTATAAAATCATGAATGATGTGGAGAAAGTAAACAAGGAAGTGCTATTTACTCCTTCACATAACACAAGAACCAGGGTCACCCAATTACTTTAACAGGTTGCATGTTTAAAACAAACATAAGGAAAGAGCTTCTTCACACAATGTCAAGGTTCCTTCCCCACTCTGAACTCTAGGGTACAGATGTGGGGACCTGCATGAAAACCTCCTAAGCTTACTTTTACCAGCTTAGGTTAAAACTTCCCCAAGGTACAAACTATTTTACCCTTTGCCCTTGGACTTCCACTGCCACCACCAAACGTCTAACTGGGTTTATTTTTGAGAAAGCGTTGTTTGGAAACGTCTTTCCCCCCAAAATCCTCACCAAAACCTTGCACCCCCCTGCGTGGGGAAGGTTTGATTAAAAATCCTCACCAATTTGCATAGGTGACTACAGACCCAAACCCTTGGATCTTAAGAACAATGAAAAAAGCATTCAGTTTCTTACCAGAAGAATTTTAATAGAAGAAACAGTAAAAAGAATCACCTCTGTAAAATCAGAATGGTAAATATCATACAGGGTAATTAGATTCAAAACATAGAGAATCCCTCTAGGCAAAACCTTAAATTACAAAAAGACACAAAGACAGGAATATCCATTCTATTCAGCACAGCTTATTTTCTCAGCCATTTAAAGAAATCATAATCTAACGCATATCTAGCTAGATTACTTACTAAATTCTAAGACTCCATTCCTGTTCTGTCCCCGGCAAAAGCATCACACAGACAAACACAGACCCTTTGTTTCTCCCCCCTCCAGCTTTGAAAGTATCTAGTCTCCTCATTGGTCATTGTGGTCAGGTGCCAGCGAGGTTATCCTAGCTTCTTAACCCTTTACAGGTGCAAGGGTTTTTCCTCTGGCCAGGAGAGATTTTAAAGGTGTTTACCCTTCCCTTTATATTTATGACACACATGAGGTTAATCTTTGAAACTCATTGCCAGTGGATGTGTGAAGGTCAAAACTGTAACTGGGTTCAAAAAAGAATTACACTAGAACCTCAAAGATATGAACAGCAGAGTTATGGACTTACTGTTCAACCAGACACCCTGTGGAACTGGAATTATTCAGTCAGGCAGCAGGGGAGACAAACAAAACCCATCAGCAAATACTATTCTGCCTTCGGTCTTCAGCCCTGTGGCTCAGAATTTAGCCACGGGGCATTTGGAACCGCAGCCACCAGGTGGAGGGGAAGGACTCCATGAGTATGTGTGTTCAGGGCTTCTGGCCCTCAGGAGCACCAGGGCCCAGGTCTTTAGACTGGGGAGACCACTGGGAATCGGGGCTCCGTTCCCAGCTTCAGCTCCGCAGGAGGCGCCGAGGCTAAGGGCTTCAGCTACGAGTTGAATGATGGTTTCAGCCCCAGCACTTCCCCTGCAGCTAGAGCCCCGAGCTTTGGCATCCTGACACCCCCCGCAAACAGCTGAAACTGGAAGTGGAGCCATGGGGAGCCCCAAGCCTGAGCACCCCCCATGGGGCAGAAGCCATGAATGGAGTTCTGGGGCTGAAGCCCCAAGCCCAGCACTCCCCCCAGATATAAAGCCCTGAGCCCTGGTGCTCACATGGGGCAGAAGACCTGACCCCCGCTTCTGCCCGGAGACCCGACCCTCCACACGCTGCAGCTGCAACCACAAACCCCTGTGGCTGATGTCCGTAACATCTTGTTCAGAGTTATGGAACATTTCACAGTTACAAACAACCTCCATTCCCAATATATCCATAACTCTGAAATTCTATTGTAGATAAGTCCAGGGAGGATAGGTCCATCAATGACTATTAGCCACAATTGTCAGTGATGCAACCCCATGCTCTGGATGGTCTGTAAACCTCTGACTGTTAAAAACTGGGACTCAATGACAGGGGATGGATCACTCCATAAACTGATCTGTTCTGTTCACTCCCTCTGAAACATCTGGCACCAGCAACTGTTTGAAGACAGGATACAGGGCTAGATAGACCATTGGTCTGACCCAATATGGCCATTCTTATGTTCTTTTGTAAGTAGGCCTTTTTGTTTGTTGAACTAATTCAGACATTCTGTCTCCCTGTTACTCCTTTGCCATTCAAACTTATTTTGATAGCTTATTATGACGTCATAATGTTTTACTCACTTTTTACAGTTGAGCTGGAAAATGGGGTAAGGTTGATTACAACATAATCCCATGTGACTAAAATAGTGAGAGTCAAATCCTTGAATCAGCATTAACAGAGAGAATTATTAAGATTTGGCCTATTATTTCTTGTTTCTCTGGACTATACATTTTAATATTTTTAAGATAAAATTACTTGGCACTCAACAACTTGAACACTGCTTTTACCACACCACCTACAGTACAACATGGGTTTACTATACAGAGAAAACTAAACTCAAAACAATTCAAAACAAACAAACAGCACTATTACAAATTTATTTTTGTGAAAGGATGTTGTATTTGTTACTAGCTACCAGTCTCTCTCTCTCTACACACACACTCACACACAAATAAATACTATACTGGTTTTCAACAGGTGACATGATGAAACAGAGTGAATCACAAAGAAATGTACCAGCCATGGGTCAGTCCTCTCAAAGTATTTTCAAAGTCTTTGATAAAAAGCAAAACTGCTTGGAGATAATAGAGCTAAACAAAGAGTACTTCTACTTGTGCTGGAAGTGTTTCCTTTCCATTATCTGTGCTTCTACTGCTATAACTACAGCACTGTGTTATAGCATGGCCAATTGCATCTTATCTTAATTAAAGCTATGATTTTGTGGGAGAGACCATCTTTTACTCTTTGTTTGTATAGCACCAGCAGAATGGGGCCTCAATTCTGATTAGGTGCTACCATCATACAAGCAAATATTAGCAAGAATAATTTAATGGACCTGAGGCAAATGTATTTAAATCTAATGGATGGAAGGGAAGGGAAATATGGAGGAGAAAATAAAAATCATTAACAATGTCAGTTCTAAACAGTGGGCAAAACTCAGCATATAACAACAAATCAAGGTTGTTTAAATCCATTTCTACAGGCAATTTTATTCTCCTAAAGAATTAATTAGTGCTACACAAGCATCAAATTAGTCACATTAGTGTTTCCGTCTTCTAAGGACAATGACCGGCCTGCATCTTTCAGCGAGTGGGGGCGAGAGGGGGAAGTATTTGGCTGGCTGGCCCAATGAAGGAATTGTGCTTCATGGCTTGGGGGAGGGAGATGAAAACTGCTGCAAAAGGGTCAGTGTGGTCACTGACATATCCCCTGGGAATGAAGGGTTTAAAAGGGGCAGCTCTATGCCTTAACCCTCCCTTTTGCATGGAGCAGGCTGAGGTGGCACCCACCCTCCTTCCCCTTTAGGTGGTAAAATACCAGGTTTGGTCTAGACCTGCTGTGGGCATTATACTAACCGTCCCTTTGTTGAGGGGAGTGGGAAGGAATTTTTCCTTTGCCACCATATTGCCCTAGGTGGAGTTGGGGTTTTTTCACCTTCCCCGCAGCGGGCTCAGGTGGGCTTTGTTCATGCATGGCATGAAGGGTGGTAGGCTCTATGTTGCAACTCATTATTTAAGTATTGGGTGGATGTCCAGTGCAGGTACTCCATAGGAAAGGTATAGAGTGACTGAATAAATGGCTTGGGAAAGGATTTAAAAAGAGGTGTTTAGTGATGGACCAAACCGGGGGCGGTTGGTTTTAATAGAAGATGTGTAGCTAAATCCCCTGCATTGCTTTAAAAATCTCAACCAGAATATGCCTCTGAGGTTCCTTAAAAAAAAACTACAACCCTCTATTCAACAGTGCTGAAGGATATAAACCAAGAAAAGCAAATGTTATACTTTAATGCACCTAATTATAATAACAAAGCCAACTTAGTTCTCCTTCCCTCCTTATTCAGAAAGTTTCTTGTGAAGTTCTGCCACTTAATCATCTATCCAAGCCTAGGTTATTACCTTTGAAAGTGTGAACTGAATTTGAAAGTACAACAGACTCTATTGAAGCAACTCTGGCATCGCATGGCTTTTAAACTGAGTGCAGATTCCAGGTTCAATGAACTGTCTAAAATAGAAAATATATGTCGGGTGACACTGTTTGCTCTATGTTTGGTCCAGCTGCCAGAATAAAAGTCATAACAGTATCTTCCATAGACTGAAAGACTATTCTCATAAACAAATTGTTGCTGGGCTCTTCATCCTCCATTCCCATTTCCTTCTGCAGAGCAATTTCACGTGCCACATCAGACTACCGACAAAATACTGGAAAAGCACCTCACATGCAAACACACTTAAAAAATGCAGTATTGTGTGTTAGTAAGATATGTATGGACACACTTAAGGGTGTGAAAGCATGGGTTTTTTATCATCATCCAGGACCAAAGCATAACAACTGAAACAAATGTCTCTGTCTACTGTTACTAGAAACTGAAAAGCCACCAGTGGCCAAGTCTGGCAAAAAATGCTGTATTTTTATTTGTGTTACCAACAACATTGCAAATATTACAGACAAGTTGTCAGTGGATAAAAAGAACACTGTATTTTGCAGTAAATGTGCAACATGTAACACCACTATTGAATTTGGATAATGCTCCAGTTATACAAGTGCCTATTAGGCTTCTAGGTAGGAAAAAAAGGTATGATTTAAATAATAGGTTTCACATCAGCCACTGAGAGTGAAACAATATTTTTTCTGCTGACATGCCATATCAAAATATGCTTACATTTTTGCATTGTGCAGTGTACAAAATGTTTTACTATTTCAGTAAAACAAAACCCTATTCATTTTCTTAGGCTATTTGATCTGAACGTTATTTATTTATTTATATTGTTACTAACAATGAAATTATTTTCAAATGCAAATATAAACCCAATTATGAAATGCAGAGCATACAAATTAAATCATGCAAGTCAGAAAAACAAAATATTAAATTTCTGAATTTTAATTGTAATCAGGGATGGATTGCATATTAAACAATTCGTGATCATTACACCATTTTGAAATATCAGTGGGAGAGTGTCAGAGATGATGAGTCTTCTGTGTTTACAAAAGACTTTGCCTGTGGCATGCTGTGTACTTTTGTGAACCATTTATCTTCTAGCTTAAGCCTGTCATAGTATGAAATATTGCAGCTGTGATTCTGCATGACAGAATAATGAAACCTCAAAAAAAGGCTACACTGCAGTGATTTTTCCATAGAAACTTAGCCATGAGAAGTTGAAAAACTGCACATGAAATAGCTTTTCTTTTCAGTCTATCAAAAACTTTTTTCAAACTAATACTCTGGTTAAAAAACCTGTTGTTTCTATCTACAGATTCAATACACTATTGCATTGCTTCTTTCTGTATGTATGTATATTCTGCTTTACATATATATATGTAAAAATATATGAATATATACACTATATAAATCCTTACAGCACCATATCCTATGTGTTCCAACACTCTTTGGGAGAAGAAGAGTTACAAACACACTCAATATAATGAAAAAAAATATGTCTTGCCATTCTCCTTGATGCCTGACTCAGAAATATTTTGTGTCAGCAATATGGTTTGAATACTCCTCCACTGTCTACAAAGCTGATCTGGACACCTTGCTTTGCATCTTGCTTTGTCATACTACCTGTCAAATCTTTGGCCAGTCATGCAGCTCCTTCCAAATTTAAAAGGAAGATGTGTGGCTAGGACCAACTCAATATTTAATATGTGTCCTGTACAGAGATGGCCTAAGATGGCATTTGGATCCATATTAAGTTTAGGTGGGGATTTGGATTCAAAATTAAATCAGAGTTAGTGCTGAGAATTGAGAGCAGCAAGATCTTTTATGAATTAATCTTGCAGTGAGTGATCCCTATACATTCTGTTCAAAGTACTTTGTCACCCTCAATGATGAGGACTACTTTATTAATGTAAGATATTGTATAGCTGATACTAGTCTAGTCACAAAATATATGCAATTATGCATAATCAATTTTCAACATAAAACTTCCAATACTTTTAATTAAAAATATATATCTACCCTTTTCTGCAATTCCATTTGAGTGCAATTTGACAAATTCGAGAGGTTAGCCAGTTGAGCAAACACATTAATAACAGAAGCGTTCTAGATATCAAGCTGCGGAAACTATTTATTTAAAGTTTGGAGTGGCTTTTTTTTAAAATAAAGTGGAACCAAACAATTTATCTGAGAAGTTGAGGGGTTAAGAAAGAAACATTTTATTGGAAGGTGTGTTTTATTTTGTAATGGTCATTGTTAGAAGCAGCTCTGAATGTTTTAGTTTAGAATGTTAGAAGCCATGTTGGTAGAGGTAGATTTGTGGGAAGAGAGCAGATGAGCCAATAAATCAAAATGTTAATGGTGTAAAAACATATCCATTGTGCTCAGGCAGCCTCTCTCATTCTGCTGAGTTCCTATTTTTCCCCCTCTTTCCATTGCAAACAACTAGAAAGCCCCTAAAAATGAAGCAATAGAAAGTTTCACCATCAATTTTTGCTTGGCCACTTTAGGTAAGGTCATCCACATGTTTTGGAAATATTTCCATAGTATGCACTGTCCACTGTCAAGTATGCATATGTCTCTGTCCTGTACAGGTATACACCCCTCACACACATACCCTTCACGTAGACCAACATGATAGAATTTACACAATATGCTTTGAAGATTTACACGAGTGTTAGAGAAACATCTATTGTTGAAGTTTACATGAAAAATAAATCCATTAACTTTCTTATAATACAGTACTGTAAATGCAATCCATAGTATATGGCAAACACATAATAAACAGACCAACAGCTTTTGAAGCAAATTTCACACATAGAAAACTACAAAGTAGTAGTAGTAGTAGTGCAAGGAGTCTCAGTGGTATGATTTGCTGAGAACAATAACATAGATTGGGACAGTCTGATACCTGTGATATAGCCATTGTCTCATAAATATATTACTTTAGGTGACAGACAAAAACATACAACTAAAATTATTGCAAACAACAAAACAGCTGTAACCTGAAGTAATCAATAATATATTATAAAACAAAACACAGCACATCAGATGTAAGGTACAAAATGGGTCTCCAAACCTATTTAACATAATTAGTATTGAATGACAATAAGTATGTGTAAAACTACCGTAAATAGATACGCTTCTACATATTTATATCCAGAATAAATGACATTATTTTAGTTTCTGTTCTATTTACTTTGTTTTTGAAATTCTGTTTCTAATAAACTCTAATCTAGTTTTAGAAAATAACTATTAAATTCCCAGCCAAAATGTCAGAAAACCTGTAAAATACAGAATTGTATGTTTTAAATAAAGTATTTATTATAGTAATTGTAACTCTTCATATGTCAGCATCAGTGTGATATACTAAATAATAAATATCAACTTTGAATTTTGACATACTGCAGGAGATAGAAATTCCAATATATCTAGACAGTTTTGCTAGGTCTAAAGTATAATCTTAAAATGGACAGGAATAAATCTAAAGCTGTACAAATGTGCTTTCGATTACAATGCAAGTTCCAAATTCTCTGAGGTTTGTGTACTTAAGACTTGGGCTGATGCAGGCCAAAATGGGACCTCCTCCTACTTTACCCCATAGGCAAAAATTCCACCCTTAGAGCAGGCCACATACAGAATCATAGAATCGTAGGACTGGAAGGGACCTCAAGAGGTCATCTAGTCTAGTCCCCTTCAATCTTTACATTCACTCAACCCCAACTCCCTCCACACTCGTACATCTTTTTGCTTAAGAAGCTCTACCTTTTATTTTCAGAGCTCCTGTAGGGTTTTCAGTTCATTCCATCCCCTTTCTGCTTCAGTTGTCTTCAGACAGTAGCAGAATATTCTCTTCCCGACCCAAGTCTTTTGGAGTCCAGCAGGGTAAACCCACTCTTTCCAAAGGCCGAGGTCTTCAAAATATTCTAAGGGAGCTAGGAATCAATTCCCATTTAAATTCATATTAATTGGGAACAGGGCAACTAACTCCTCAACCTAAACCTTCTTGTAAAATATTCAGTGGTGCAGGTGGCTGTAATCATGAATCATATGTAATCATTTTATGTAATCATAAAATGCCTTTATAACAGCTGCAGCAGCAAGAGAAAGAGCAGCTTTCCTAGTAATGGTGTATCAGGGATATGCAGGCTGACTGCTCCCCCTGAGATCTTTCCTAGGGAGTAATAGGGAAGCAGCCCTAGTTGCTGGTTCCAGGAGAGAGAATGAGAGAACAAGTGAGCCACCTCCTGAAGAGCTCAGGAAGGGGCCAGCTGGTCATCCAGCCACTTAGTAATAAGAAAACGAGGGAAAGGGAATTGCAGGTAAATGAAGGTAATGGTGGATGTTCATAGATAGCTTATTGAGAAACAAGGAAGGGACTGAAAAACTAATTGATTTCTTTATGAAAATGTTATGATTTGCATTTTTTCCCTGGGGTTCTATTCAGTTTTCAGGTTCTTACAAACACAGAAGTCTAAAGTAAAACTCAGTTGGAGAGAATACAGTCAAACCAAACTCCTTGTTTGGTTTTGTTGAAACTATGCAAAGCAAAAGCAAAAAACAATTATGACTTTATATGAAAGTATTTTATTAACTCAGTTCAGTCCATGTAACAATATTATCTAGTGTCAACTCCATCTCAGGTAAATTTCATTTATAAGTTTTGTATTTATTTTCACTTTTGAAATAATTTTGTTTCAATCAAATGTCTGTTAATTAATTAATGTTAAAACAACTAGAGCATTTAGGATATGTTTTCCAAAGTGCAATCCATTGATGCAACTTTCTTTTTCCTTCTTCCTTTACATGCAAATGAGGTATGTTTCTAGTCCACAAGTAACAAGGTCAAAAACTGAGTAGATTATCATGCATCTGTATACACGAACAAAGTTTTATAATTGTCTAGTTCTACATCAGTCTTACTATACCCCAGAACATGTTGCCACAAGCTCAAATTTATCCTTCAATAATCAATCAGTTAGCTGCAAACAGACATATAGTACCACACACATTCTTACTCTCTGTATTGTAGTTTATGTCATGGAGAAGATGAACAAGTCTTACACTGCCTGTATTGCTATCTTGTGGGATGAAAGCAGTATCATTCAAGGGGACAAAAAAATCTTGTATTGTGCACAGATGAAGCACTGACTTTTGGAAATGTTTTTGGAGTATGTGGTTACATGCTTAGTACTTTACATGAGAGTGATAGAGCTCACTTGGAATATTAAAAAAAAATGTCCATGGCATAGAGAATTTATTGCATACTGGCTCATGCACTCCTGTCCCAAGCCTAGGCATAAACTAATTGCATATTAGGGGAGTTTCTACAGCATAAATATTACACACAGGTACAGTGCAGTTCAAACATTTTCTTTAATTCAGATTAAGCCCTAGATTTTGCAAGGCCTACGTGAAGAAACCCTTGTATAACCCAATCCACATTTCCAGACACCTATTATTGGCCAAGAACATTGTGACTGGTGAGTCAAACGAGCATGTGTGGGATGAGTACAGTCATGTTTATTCAGACATAGAGTATACATCTGAAGCCACAGAGATATAAAGCACACATGGCGCACAAAGCCATTTACAAAGGAATGATAAGAAGCAATAAGCTAATCAGATACTATAACAGAAAAAAAAGGTGCATTGTCTGACATAATGAATCGCTCGAAGCACTGATTTCACACTTGTTAGTCTGTGGCAAATCATCTACCACATTCATAAAAGGATAACTGGAGAGAGGCCTCTACTATTAGAAAACTGGTTTTGAATGTACATTATGTTACAGTATATTTGAGACACAGGACAGTTAATGGGACTCTTTGTTATTCCTTTCACCTATGACCATACGTAATGGGCCAGATTTTGTGCTGAGATCTGCTTGGAGAGTGAGGTTGGGGAAGGCTGTCAGAGAGCCAGTTACAGTTCTCTCATTCTCAAGGCACAGTTGCTCCAGACTGCATTAATTTATGCTACCTGGATATGGTAAGAGTTGGTGAAGAGGAACTAGATTCTGCCTGGCCCCTTTTTCTTCCACCCCTAAATTACCCTCTCTCCTGGCATGTCGCTTATGCTGGAGAGAGAGTGTAGCAGTTCCTATGGAGCCAGATGTAATGGCTTTAGATCATGTGAGTGCTCCTCCATCCTCAGAGAATTTGCACCCAAATTCTGGATCTTTTGCATGGCTAATACAATGCAAAGTGGCTGCAACAGCAGGAGGGAATATGGCCTTGTATGCTTAAGAAACAAAATTTTGTTATGATGGAAGATTAACAAGTTTGAATAAACTTGAACTACAAAATAAATGACATACTCATGACATACTCATCTTCTATTTTAAGCACTTCCCTATTTGAATACATCCTTGAAATGTTTACACATAAAATACAACTGTCTTCTACTGAAAATGTAAACCATATACCTATCGTTACAGCATTTCTTAGGAAATAGAGTCTTATGGTAGTACTGTGGATTCTACATGCTTTTAATACAGACTGGAAAAAGTTAAGATGGAATTGATGTTCACTGAACAGTATGACATAAATGTAGAGCCAAGACTATAAATATTTTGAGGGAATATTCATTATATTTATCCATCCTACAGCTCTTTCCTCCTCTTCATCTTTACATTAAACTGAATTATACTATCTTATTTCATTCAACATATGTGATACTTCTATCAGACATCCTCTCTCCTCCTCAGTACTTGTAAAAGGTGCTAGATAGACATAACTGGAAACAGACGTTCCCTATTTATCTGGAAAAGATGAACAATAAGGACACTTGTTTTCTGCCATTTCCCCAAAAACCTGATATAGCAGGATACACCACTAATGGGAGAGAGGCAGAGGCTTCTCTCTGCCTCTTCTAAACTGGGTGTCTGTTGAGATTTGCAGAAACTGTTTGCAAAGAATGTGATTTGGAACTTCCATTAATTACTAATTAGACAGCAAATCAGAATGTGATGATAATTTCAGTCACTAGGAGCCTTGCCCAGACTTGATCTAATGACTCAGAAATCAATAATAGTCTGAGCTATCTAGATCAGCTATCCTCAGTTCAATGACTGGACATAAGGTTGTGTTTGGTAGAACCTTTATACAATATTCTGTCACTGATCTTCCCTTTTTTTTGCCCAAATTTTCATTCTATCCTTCACACAGTGAAGTCATTTCCTTACTCTTATGATAATACATTGGGAGAAAGACACTCTAAGCCAGCGGGGCAGAGCTCTTCTGTCAGTTTAATAACTCCACATCCGTGAGAGACAGTAGCTATGTCAGCAGGAGGAGCTCTCACACTGACGTAGTGCTGTCTACAAAGGGGTGGATTTTTCACATTCCTGAGTGATGTAGTTTTAATGAAGTAAGTATATAATGTCTACCAAGCTTTAGTTATTTTTGTATCACATTTTATCTCTCTACCTCCCAACCAATCTTTCTACTGATCTTTCTTTTCAATAGTGTGGTATACCAGAAGCTTTCCATACTGTATATTAACCCATTGGCTATCAAACTTTGCAAAATCAATCTTTCACGTGACCAACTCCAATAAAGTTAAAGGCTGAAATCCTCACTCTTTCTGTAGCCACTTTATGTCAGGTACAGGCCCTGGGTGACATAAAGGGGCCCTAAAAGGCCTGGATCCAGCTTTGGGGGGATTCCTCTGGTGTAGAAACTGCAGAAGATAGCTATAAGGTTGCCACTGTGGACCTCCTCACAAACCCTCACATAGGGGTCATGTTGGGGTGGGGCTGCTGGGCATAGTACTGCAGTGAGTCTGGGCAGTGCTGCAACTGATAGGCAGGTAGAGATAGACTGCTGTAAATCAGATGGGGCCCCATAATTGTCTATATTACACCTGGGACTATAGAGCTGCCCAGGATCGGGAGGGTGCAATAGTGACTTAATGACACCATAGCCCTCCCCTCACCATCTTGCGCTGTCAGTTCTGTGCTGCATGTTATCAAAGGTTAGCACTGAATCATTACCAAATAGTCATACTAACTTGCATAAGTGCTAAATTTGGCCCATTATTTTGAGTATTACATATTTATATTATGTCAGCCTTTATAGTGGATTAAAAATAAATCACTAATATTTTCAAAAATGTTATTTTTACAAGTATTGTGACCCAAATATGTATGAATATATGAACTACAGATCAAAATGCATGACCGAAAAGTACTGATTGTCAAAACTTTAACCAGCACTTGCTGTTTACAATAGTTTATTTTAAGTGCACTGTATATATTTTCAACATATAAGTAATTACAAAATCCATCCAGAGAGATAAGTAGTGCAGAAGCAATTACAAGTATGGAAGAAACAGTTAAAAATGAGACATCCTACTTACCAAACTCCTTGGGAACAGCAATAGAGTAAATGCAGTTGTGTCCAACACTGTAGTTTTTTGGGTAATTTGGTGATAATACCGTGCCTTCAGAACCTGTTGACCGGCTCCCACATGGTGCTGGAAAGAAAAAAATGTATAGTATTGAATTATGCAACTTTCAAAGGGTGATCAGCTTAAATGTGACTAACAATGATTTAATTTTCTGCATGCTGTTATAATGTACTGCAGTAAATTATCTTAAAGTTTACACTAGATTAATTTGTGTATTATGGGTCCACACCTGGGAGGATGAGTGCCTTCAACTCCCTTATATGTCAGTTGCATTGAGAGCTCTCTGCTGTTTGAATCATTATGTTTCTATATCACTTATCAATGGTCTTAAGATAAAAATCTTCTGTATATGCAGCATGCTATGATTAATTCCATTGAATGCTATTATTCATTTCTCAGATATTTGACAATCTCTTAAAGGGGCAGTTTATGCAGTCCTTACATCAGTGAGCATTTATTCCAATAAGCCCATAATGCAAAAGCAAAGTATAGAGCAATTCAAATTATTTATCAAGGAGTAAAGTTGAGACTTCTTGACTTGATATTGACTGTAATGAAGCTACACTGATTTACATTAGTTGAGAGGCTGGCCCCTTGTTTCCAACTATACCTTGCTAATAAAATTAATATTTAAGCACATTAACAACAAGCTAATCAAATTATATTTGCAGTATCAATGTAGATTTCTAAAACTGGCAATACAAGTTTTCATTTAATATAATTCATATTTGTCAAGTCAGAGATAAATTCTCCAAATGCTATGTAAACAGAGTTTCAGAAGCAATTATATAAAACAATAAAAATCCACTAGGAAGTAATTTCCTATGTATATTTCAGGCAGTTTAACTAGGGCCTGCTTCTCATATATATAGAAAATAAAACCCACTTTAACCTAGTCTAATGGGATTGCACACTTAACAAATCATTGCAACTTTTCTTTAAAAGAGACTGCAAAATACTGATTACGGGCCTTTTTAAGGTAGAGTTTACTAAATATTGAAAATACTAATGCTATTTATTTTTGTGGTAGGTTGTCAAAGTATAGTAATCTAGTTTGCATTCTGATATTTAAGAACAACAAATCCTTACTTTCCCAACCCTTTCTTTTCAAAGTGTCTAATTCTTTTTCTACCATAAAATTAAATATGAGGTGCAGAACAAAATTCATCATTCAAAATAAATGCGTATGAATGCACTATTCCCACTTCCATTCCTAGAAAATTATTAGTTTAGCTCCCACTAGTTTATTTTAAATGATTATTAGCTTAGTTCTCAGACAATTTTAAGGATGAGAATTCACCCCATAATAGTGAACTCTGTAATAATTCATGCCTCCATGATCTATACTGTGTTTTTTTTTTTGTACATTGCCCCTAACTTGGATACTTTTGAAGTTGTCCTGCAGTAGTTGCAGAATATGGCAGCCTATGCTTCTGGGTACAGTGGTAGGGAACTGGCAATGTCTACCCTGTCAGTCTGCTTGGGTTATTTATAAAAGACTGAATTCCAGGTCCTAATAGATGGCATATAAAATCTTTAATAATTGGAGTCAATGGTACCTGAATGATCAACTCTCCTCCACATCCCTTCCAAATATTTTGAGGCAAATAGAGGTGTCTTTGTTCTGTTTTCTGAGGTTTCATATGCAGTAGTATGTAATCACAGCATACCAGCAGTGTGTAAGTATGTTTCTTGGAGTCCCTGTACCGCTCCGCTTAAAGCTCAATATACCTTCCTAGTCAGGTTAGCTAATATTTGTCTATTTGGTCATTATTCCTTCATTCCTTCCCCCCACTTCCCCTCTTTAGAAAAGTGCTTGCTCCTTTGTCGACCATTGGTTCCAGCTTTAATTATTATAAGACATGATCCTGAAACGTTTGCATAGGCTCCAGTACAACAGGACTACTCATATTATTGAAGTTACATATGTGCTCAAATTTATGGCTGGATTAGGACATTAGTTCATTGAGTTTAATGGGAACCAGTCTTATTAAAAATGTCAGAACTGGACCCACTTTTTAACTTCTGTGTAGCACCTAAAAATATAGTGCTGATTTAAAACAATAAACACACTTAATTATAGTTGTAAGATCTAAAATGAGAAGAGGAGAGTAAAAGGGTTTTTTGGGTTTTTTTTGCCACTGTCAATTTATTTAAGCTAAAAAAATCACAGGGGAAGATATCTTGGGTGCCACAAATAATATTCCTGATTAACACAGACATGTGACTGAAAACTGATTCTCTGAAATAGAAGAGTACTTTTAAATTGGACAGTTAATAGGCAAATCAAACAAAAAAAATCTATATGCAGCTATTAATATTATTATTAGTTGTATTACATTAGCGACCAGAAGCCCCAATAAAAACATGGCCCCATTATGCTGGGTGCTGTACAAACATAAAATAAAAGTTAAGTCCCTCCTTAAAGGATTTACAGTTTTAAATCAATTTCTTGCAAGACGTAAAACTCCAGTGGCACTATTCACATGTATAAAGCTATACCTATGGGTAAATCTGTGCAGGATTCAGGACTAAATAGGGATGAACTAGGAATTGGATGGAATGAAGGGCATAAGGAACTGGAAGAGGAAGGAGACAAGGATATTATTGGGAACATAAAATTGATTGTGAAGCAGTGTGCTTTTTATTTCAATTTTTTTTGCCTCACCCTGTGATACAAAAGAATAAGAGAGCGTAACAAATTAACTATACTGATTTTTTAACATAGTGCTAGCCTCATTACTGCAGTTTACTCATAGATTAATAAACTTTAAGGCCAGAAGAGACCATTGTGATAATCTAATCTCACTTCCTGCACATGGCAGGCCACAAAACCTCACTCACCCACTCCTGTAATAGACCAATAATCTCTATCTGAATTAGTGAAGTCCTCCAACTGTGATTTAAAGACTTCAAATTATAGAGACTCCACCATTTATTCTAGTTCAAACCAGCAAGTGACCCAGGCCTCATGCTTTAGAGCAATGGTTCTCAACCAGGGGTACATGTACCCCTGGGGGTACGCAGCGGTCTTCCAAGGGTTACATCAACTCATATAAAGAAAAGGAGTACTTGTGGCACCTTAGAGACTAACAAATTTATTTGAGCATAAGCTTTCGTGAGCTACAGCTCACTTCATCGGATGCATCCGATAAGTGAGCTGTAGCTCATGAAAGTTTATGCTCAAATAAATTTGTTGGTCTCTAAGATGCCACAAGTACTCCTTTTCTTTTTGCGAATACAGACTAACATGGCTGCTACTCTGAAACCTGTCATCAACTCATATAGATATTTGCCTAGTTTTACAACTGCATACATAAAAATCACTTGCAAAGTCAGTACAAACTAAAATTCCATACAAACAATGACTTGTTTATACTGTTCTATATATTATACACTGAAAAGTAAGTACAATATTTATATCCCAATTTATTTATTTTATAATTATATGGTAAAAATGAGAAAGTAGGCAATTTTTTAGTATTAGTGTGCTGTGACACTTTTGTATTTTTATGTCTGATTTTGTAATCAAGTTGTTTTTAAGTGAGGTAAAACTTGGGGGTATGCAAGACAAATCAGACTCCTGAAAGATATACAGTAATCTGGAAAGGTTGAAAACCACTGCTTTAGATCAAGGCGAACCCCACCATCCCCATGGGGTCTCTACCAATCTGACCTGAGGGAAAAATCCCTCCCAACCCCAAATATTATAATCAGTTGACCCCTGAGCATGGCAGCAAGACCCATCAGTCAGACACCTGGGGAAAAATTCACTATTTCAACTCAGAGCTCTCCCGATTTAGTGTCCCATTGCCAGCCATTGAGGATATTTGCAACTAGCAGACATAGATGGGCCACATACCATTGCAGGCAATCTCATCATACCATCCCCTCCCAAAATTTATCAAGCTCAATCTTGAAACCTGTTAGGTTATTTGTCCCCACTGTTCCCCTTGGGAAGGCTGTTCCACAACTTCACTCTTCTGATGGTTAGAAACCTTCATCTAATTTCAAGCCTAAACTTGCTGATAGCCAGTTCTGTTATTACAGATATTCAAATGAACAAGGTGTTTCTCTGTCTACAGAACTGTCCCTAATAGGTAACAAAGTGTCATATTTCTCATTCAAATAACCTTTCTTTTAAAATATGAATTATTTCAAGGATTTTAAAGTCAAATTTACTGCAAGTATGTCATGTATCTTTTGAATTCATTTTACAGTAATTTGCATCTCATAAATTAGTGATATTAGTATCTAGGCAAGTAAATTAATGGGGAATTGAGAGTTGTATATCCTTGGACAGATGACTAGGGAGGAGTACAAAAATATTGCTCAAGCATGCAGGGGTGTAATCAGGAATGCTAAAGCACAATTGGAGTTGAAGCTAGCAAGGGATGTGAAGGGTAACAAGAAGGGTTTCTACAGGTATGTTAGCAACAAGAAAAAGGTCAGGGAAAGTATGGGACCCTTACTGAATGGAGGAAGCAACAAAGTGACAGATGATGTGGAAAAAGCTGAAGTACTCAATGTTTTTTTTTGCCTCAGTCATCACAAGGTCAGCTCCCAGAATGCTGCACTGGGCAACACAGTATGGGGAGGAGGTGAGCAGTCCTCAGTGGTGAAAGAACAGGTTAAGAACTTTTTAGAAAAGGTGGGCATGCACAAGTCCATGGGGCCAGATCTAATGTATCTGAGAGTGTTGATGGAGTTGGCTGATGTGACTGCAGAGCATCCACCTTGCATTTCTTCTCTGCCTGCAGGTTTTCTATCATGCTGTACCTCAGTGGTGGGCAACCTGTGGCCCACGGGCTGAAAGCAGCCCATCAGGGTAATGTGATTGTGAACATTTTGCTGATGTTGAACATCCGCAGGCATGGTCCCCCGCAGTTCCCAGTGGCCGTGTTTGCTGTTCCTGGCCAATGGGAGCTGTGGGAAGTGGCAGTGGCAGGGACATGCTGGCTGCCACTTCCACAGCTCCCGTTGGCTGGGAATGGCGAACCGCAGCCACTGGGAGCTGCGCACGGCTGTGCCTGTGGACTGTCAATGTAAACAAACTGTCTTGTGGCCTGCAAGCGGATTACCCTGATAGGCTGCATGCAGCCCATGAGCTGCAGGTTGCACACCACTGCTCTACATTATGTATGTAACCTAGTTTGATTAAGAGCTGTCAAGAACAAATACACAGGCCCAAATAGAGTGCAGTTCTTCCTAAGAACTGATTTTTTTTCACTTGAATTTTTGTTTTTCCTCTTGAAACGGATACTTTTTAGTTCCTAGTATTGCCTGGAGATTACCTACTTTCTAACACCTCCAGCACGAGATCGAATATTATTTTGTTCTAATTACAGAATCTAAGCACCATCTTGTACCATTCACTTTTAAGCAGCATTTCCCACTGGATGGTGTAAGACGGCTTTATGTCATGCAGATACATTTGATTAATCAACTGCAAATATAATAAATAAAATAATAAAATAATAATAAATAATAACAATAATAGGAATTAATAAAAAAAGAGTAATACTTCATAAACACTGCTAAGAAGAAGGATCAGGAGAATCCTAAAGCAGTAATGATTTGTTCACTAATAGGTCACTGGTTAAACCCAGCCTAGTGTAGAAAAGTAATTGATATCTGAGGGCTCTTTAGGTGCCTACTTTATATGATTAAACTGAAGACATAAATATCTTGATAACATTATACTTTTGTAAGACACTTAAAGGCTACAGTTAAACAATGGAGAGAGAAGGTAGGTAATCCTGTTTTTGTTTTTTTCATGTCACTTTGGTGTTCTGTATGTACTTTGTTCATATTATGCCTGTGTCAGTGTATTGTTTATCTGTGTTATTTATCTGTATGGTCAGAATAATTTTTCCATTTGCCAAGATCACCTCATTTATTCTGTCAAAGACAGAGACACAATGATTGGACAGCTACTTGAGTGATGTCAAATTAAATTAAAACTATATGATCAAAATTAATTTATTCATGTAAATGTGTCAGGACTATAAATAAATTTGAAGATAACACATTAATATTCTCCTTGTGTCCCATGGGAACCTTAAAAAACACAACGTTTTTAATTCAATACAGGTCTACTAACTGGTTTTTTTTTGTTGCTGCCCTCTTCACTATCTGATGCAGCTGTCACTGTCAACTGAAAACAACTTGCTAAATTACTATGTAATTTAAATTAATTGATCTGCTTTAGTCTTCCATGCTTATGATTTAATTTTAATATCATAATGTTCTGTTTTAAAATGTATTGTTTTCCTAAGAGCATATCTGATGACAGTATAGAGTAGCAAAACCAATTTTGATGGAAAGGTTTCTTCCATATGACTTTGTATATTCTAGGTAATAAAAAGTTATGCTTAGCAATATATTAAAGAAAATGTAGGACTCATATTTGGATAAAAGTTGAGATATAGAAATTAATAAAAAGGATTTTTGTTTGTTATTTGTAGGTATTGCACATATCCTAATCTTGAGGATTTAGAATTTTTTTAGATTTTGGTTTGTTTTTTTTTTTTCAATCAAAAAAGGGCAAGTATGGTGACACTTATACTCATTTAAGAAATGAACAATTTATCATGCAAAGGAAAACTCAACAGATGAAAAACATAAAATAATCTCGTTTTCATCTTCTAATTTCCATTATTACCAAATTATCTATAGATTAGCTTCTGGAAGATAACTTTGAGATGAATATTGCTGTATAAAGATTTAAAGAAAAATTTGAGGGTGGTAAGCACATCTAAAAGAGTTTTGAGGTAGGCAGTAAGAAATAAAAAGTAAGCAATCTTCCTTCTAAAGACTTGTTAATGATCAATATGTAAGGCTGTCAAACAATTAAAAACACTAATAGAATACCATACATTTAACTATTTTGGATGTTTTCTACATTTTCAAATATATTGATTTTGATTACAACACACCCTTATGTCTGCAATGCTGCTGCGACTCGTGGTGCCTGGCTCTCTGGCCTGGCTCAGGAGCTCCATTTCAGATTTTCGTTTTGTGTGAGAGCATGTGTGTGTTGCAGGGGAAGTGTTTCAGAGTAGCAGCCGTGTTAGTATGTATTCGCAAAAAGAAAAGGAGTACCTGTGGCACCTTAGAGACTAACAAATTTATTAGAGCATAAGCTTTCGTGAGCTACAGCTCACTTCATAGGATGCATTTGGTGGAAAAAGCAGAGGAGAGATTTATATACACACACACACACAGAGAACATGAAACAATGGGTTTATCATACACACTATAAGGAGAGTGATCACTTAAGATAAGCCATCACCAGCAGCAGGGAGGGGAAAGGAGGAAAACCTTTCATGGTGACAAGCAAGGTAGGCTCATTCCAGCAGTTAAAATGAATATCAGAGGAACAGTGGGGGGAGGGGGATGGGAGGGAGAAATACCATGGGGAAATAGTTTTACTTTGTGTAATGACTCATCCATTCCCAGTCTCTATTCAAGCCTAAGTTAATTGTATCCAGTTTGCAAATTAATTCCAATTCAGCAGTCTCTCGTTGGAGTCTGTTTTTGAAGCTTTTTTGTTGAAGTATAGCCACTCTTAGGTCTGTGATCGAGTGACCAGAGAGATTGAAGTGTTCTCCAACTGGTTTTTGAATGTTATAATTCTTGACGTCTGATTTGTGTCCATTCATTCTTTTACGTAGAGACTGTCCAGTTTGGCCAATGTACATGGCAGAGGGGCATTGCTGGCACATGATGGCATGTATCACATTGGTAGATGCGCAGGTGAACGAGCCTCTGATAGTGTGGCTGATGTGATTAGGCCCTATGATGGTATCCCCTGAATAGATATGTGGACAGAGTTGGCAACGGGCTTTGTTGCAAGGATAGGTTCCTGGGTTAGTGGTTCTGTTGTGTGGTGTGTGGTTGCTGGTGAGTATTTGCTTCAGATTGGGGGGCTGTCTGTAAGCAAGGACTGGTCTGTCTCCCAAGATCTGTGAGAGTGATGGCTCGTCCTTCAGGATAGGTTGTAGATCCTTGATGATGCGTTGGAGAGGTTTTAGTTGGGGGCTGAAGGTGATGGCTAGTGGCGTTCTGTTGTTTTCTTTGTTGGGCCTGTCCTGTAGTAGGTGACTTCTGGGTACTCTTCTGGCTCTGTCAATCTGTTTCTTCCCTTCAGCAGGTGGGTATTGTAGTTGTAGGAATGCATGATAGAGATCTTGTAGGTGTTTGTCTCTGTCTGAGGGGTTGGAGCAAATGTGGTTATATCTTAGCGCTTGGCTGTAGACAATGGATCGAGTGGTATGATCTGGATGAAAGCTAGAGGCATGTAGGTAGGAATAGCGGTCAGTAGGTTTCCGATATAGGGTGGTGTTTATGTGACCATCGCTTATTAGCACCGTAGTGTCATAATCTGGACCCATGGAAAAGAAGCTCTTGAGGAATTCCACCATGATTTCAACAATTTCCATCCCACCATCAACCTCAGCCTGGACCAGTCCACACAAGAGATCCACTTCCTGGACACTACGGTGCTAATAAGCGATGGTCACATAAACACCACCCTATATCGGAAACCTACTGACCGCTATGCCTACCTACATGCTCTAGCTTTCATCCAGATCATACCACTCGATCCATTGTCTACAGCCAAGCGCTACGATATAACCACATTTGCTCCAACCCCTCAGACAGAGACAAACACCTACAAGATCTCTATCATGCATTCCTACAACTACAATACCCACCTGCTGAAGGGAAGAAACAGATTGACAGAGCCAGAAGAGTACCCAGAAATCACCTACTACAGGACAGGCCCAACAAAGAAAACAACAGAACGCCACTAGCCATCACCTTCAGCCCCCAACTAAAACCTCTCCAACGCATCATCAAGGATCTACAACCTATCCTGAAGGACGAGCCATCACTCTCACAGATCTTGGGAGACAGACCAGTCCTTGCTTACAGACAGCCCCCCAATCTGAAGCAAATACTCACCAGCAACCACACACCACACAACAGAACCACTAACCCAGGAACCTATCCTTGCAACAAAGCCCGTTGCCAACTCTGTCCACATATCTATTCAGGGGATACCATCATAGGGCCTAATCACATCAGCCACACTATCAGAGGCTCGTTCACCTGCGCATCTATCAATGTGATATATGCCATCATGTGCCAGCAATGCCCCTCTGCCATGTACATTGGCCAAACTGGACAGTCTCTACGTAAAAGAATGAATGGACACAAATCAGACGTCAAGAATTATAACATTCAAAAACCAGTTGGAGAACACTTCAATCTCTCTGGTCACTCGATCACAGACCTAAGAGTGGCTATACTTCAACAAAAAAGCTTTAAAAACAGACTCCAAGGAGAGACTGCTGAATTGGAATTAATTTGCAAACTGGATACAATTAACTTAGGCTTGAATAGAGACTGGGAATGGATGAGTCATTACACAAAGTAAAACTATTTCCCCATGGTATTTCTCCCTCCCACCCCACCGCCCACTGTTCCTCTGATATTCTTGTTAACTGCTGGAATTAGCCTACCTTGCTTGTCACCATGAAAGGTTTTCCTCCTTCCCCGCCCTGCTGCTGGTGATGGCTTATCTTAAGTGATCACTCTCCTTACAGTGTGTATGATAAACCCATTGTTTCATGTTCTCTGTGTGTGTGTATATAAATCTCTCCTCTGTTTTTTCCACCAAATGCATCCGATGAAGTGAGCTGTAGCTCACGAAAGCTTATGCTCTAATAAATTTGTTAGTCTCTAAGGTGCCACAAGTACTCCTTTTCTATTTAAAATACTGTGAGATCAAAATCAGGTCCTGTAACTCCACAGGATGTCTCCTTATATATTGATGGGTACAAAATTTAGAATAAAAAGTTTGGCTGGTGGCAGATTTGGCCATCAAAAAGCTATTGATTTACTGAGATGGAAGGATGGGTTTTACTTTGCCCCAGTGTGGGAATTCTGAAGAAACAAATGGTTGGCCCTGTAATTTCTCTGTGGCCCCTGTGAGGACCCTGCCAAATGACCTGGCTCAAAGGTCTGAGGGGAAGTAAATGTTGAAAAGTCTTACATATCAAAGATAAGAGCATCTAGATGTAACAAGAATGGAAATGAGGAGCTCCATGTCCTATAATTAGTTATTTTTCGGATAAACCTTCTTGTTTAGTTTTATCTGGTATTGTGTTTTTTTTTCTGTACACATGACTATTGTTTGTTTGTCATCATGTACACATGTTGTGGTGAAATATGTGTATTTTCTGTTAAGTTAGTTGGAGTGGATATTTTATACCTATAGGGTGTAAAAAGGGATAAAAACTTAATTTGGTTAGCTTTAAAAACATGTTACATTAATATCAGAAGCACAAGAGAGCCAATGATTTTTTTCTTCTTTCCTGAAAATGGATAACTAAACTGAATGGCTCTGGTTGTCCAGGTAAAGAATCTCTTTAAAATAACATGTTATATTTTGTATATTGTCTATTTATTTTTCTTATTCACTTGCACTGACACCAGTGAGCACATCAAAAACAAAAGCGCTGGGACCACAAGCAAAGTTAAAATCCATTGAGGCCTTTTACCATTGAATAGTTATGAATTCCAGTAATTTATACATATTGACTACTCATTCATGCTGCTTGTTTCATGGCAGATTATTGTGTAAAATGTGCAGCCATGTCATACAACTTTGAATCTGTCACAATGTGTCATAGAAATCTATGTGCCACATAGCAGTGACCCACAGCAACCAGCATTCATTGTTGTCAGTAATACCAATAGTAAATGGAAGAAACAGATCACACAATTTGCTGAAACAAGCTCATGTGCATCTCCCCCTTTTTCCCCCAGCTATCAACCAAATAGAAAAAAACAAAAAAATAAAACAAAACACAATCACCCCGTTGGTGCAAGGTCACCTGCCTGGGGATAAATGGTTCATTTGCTTTTCTTGGGCTACTACTTTCTTCCCTGGACTTCAGTAGGAGTATTCCTCTCTCTCTGGGTTTAATCAATAGTCTTTTTCTTCACAAATTCAATGTTTTTTTACCCTGATGCTGCAGGTTTTAAAGGAGAAACTTCTTCGCTTTCCCTACCTTGATGGAGGCCTTCAGCCTGAATCCCCTAAATAAAGACCAGATCAACACTGTGCCTCTGTCCCACACCAGTGCTATACTGCCTCAGGTCTTTTTCTTTCTTCCTCTTCCCTGGTGTCTTTCTAAGTCCTGTCTCCTCTCAGCCTTGTCCATCAATCCCCTTTCTGGGCTCACTGTTTCCCTAACTTTCTTAGCAGAGAACCTTTCTTGAGGTTAAGGTGAAACCTGGGCTCTCCCCTTCTTAGGCAATAGCAACTGTTTATGTAGTCCATGCCTAGTCACATTAAGCCACTTGGCCTCCTGATATCTCTGGCACTATATCTCCCAGCATTCCATTTGTTATGAAGGCTTAAGTTCCAATAACACCTGATCTAGCAGCATGTATTCTTGAAGGACCTAGTGTGCTCTACTATAGATAATCAAATGTCGTCCTCTCCCACAGGGGTCAGGAAGGATTTTTTTTCCCACAATGCACAATTGAATAGATGTACTCTGGTTTTTTACCCCCTTCTTCTGACAAATCAGGGATTGGCCAAAACTGGAGATGGAGTATCAGGTAAGGTAGGACGAGTGTTCTGATATAGTACAGATAATCCACTCTAGTTGTTTGACTGGTGAGTCTTACTCCCATGCTCGGGGTCATACTGATTACCACACTTGGGGTTTGGAAGGAATTTTATTCAAGGTCAGATTAGCAGAAAGCCTGTGGTTTGTGGGGCAGAGGAGATGAGGGTTGCTTTCCTCTGCAATGTGGAACATGGTGTGCCTGATGGGATCATTTGAGTTTATCTCACTTCCCTTCTATTGCAGATATCCTCAGGCACTGGTGGCACCTTGGTCTCTCCTGTTCTTTACCTGTGGCACACAGTTTAGTTTCCTGAGGACTGAAATGTTTTTGTTAATTGAAGTCTTCACGCTTCATACAGGGGTAACTGGGTGAAATACATGAGTGTGACACAGGTTCTGAGTCAGGAGCTGACTCAGTACGCTGTCAAATCCCCATCAATATAGGTTATTTGGTACATAAATAGAGGATCAATTAACAAGTAGGGCCACAGTTGAAGGCATCTGTTCCAGAAAAATAGTTGGAAGAAGAAATTGGGAGAATACAAAATTTTGTTTACTTCCAGTTCATTGGAGGAACCATTCAGTTACACATCACTTCTGTATGTGAAAAAATGTTTCATAGAATGTTGCCACAGTCCGTAAGAATTTAGTTGATCATCGATCAAATTCAGTTGCAAAAGCTAAAGTAGATTAACACTAAATTATGCAATCACTTTTCCCAAGGTTTCTTAGCAAATTAGAGTACTTCATTTCCCTGAGACATTCAGAGTGCCTTTTTTTTTTATAATTAATTGCAACCATTGTGGATATTTATCTCTCTTCCTTGTGTTGTGCAAGTACAGGATTTAGGATGTTTAGTTCCATTCATATAAAATAGCCCACTAAACTTCTTTCTACATATATGTTTTATAACTGTTTAAAATAGAAGCCCCAAAGACTTTTAAAAATTGATTTACTTATTCATGCAGCACAAAAGAAAACTGCTGATCCTAAATTTATTCTCAAAGCAAATAGCTTTTTAAAAGTCAGTCTCCTTTTGCACAATCACAATTTCCATACCTACATAGTTGAGGGTTGTTTCAAATCAGCAATTGTAGTTTATAGTGTTTAGATGCTATCTGATTGTCAGGCATAATAAGGTAGACAGCAAAATGGCATATATTGCACCCATAAATAATTGAGTGTTAAAAAAAATAAATGTGAGTCAAGTTGAAATCAGGCTGAAAACCAAGACCTCACTGGTTATCACAATCAGAAATGTCATTTTCTTAGAGAGGTGGAGAAGTGAGCAAGATGCAAGAGGTTCAAAGGGTAGTCCCATTAAGTTTGCTAGCACCAGGTTGAAACAGGGGGAAACAGGTTCTTGCACCCACGGATATAACCTGTCTAACCCTTTTAAAAATACAATAGTTACAGGGTTTGAAAAAAGCGATTTATTATCCACTGAAGGTAGAAAGCTGAAATAGCTGTTAAATATACTTTAATAGAACTGTCAGACCTTGATGTTTTAGGTGCAACAGATTGTGCAAAACTTGGTTAATGGAAGCTTTCACTGGAGACACACATTTTTGGTGAGACCAGATAGAAAACCTTTTTCATTTGGCCTAGTTAAAGGCTTTCTGCTATTTAGAAGCACTTCCTGAACAACTTTTGAGCAAGCCCTTTTCAGTGATGTTAGCCATGAAGCATGCATGCTGTCAAGTGGAATGCTTGCAGGTTGGGGTGGAGCAGATACCTGAGAAATCATGTCTGGATCTAATGGAAGAGTCAGAGGAAGTCTCAATGACAATGCTAATAGGGTTGAGAACCAATGAGTCCATGTTGGTGCTAGTATGAGGCATGCATGGTCCTGCTTGGTCTTGAATAAGGCTCTGGGTAGTAAGAGCATTGGAGGAAAGGCATACAGCAGGGAGTTCTTCCATGGTAGCAGGAAAGCGTCCATCAATGAACCCAGGCACTGACATCCCTGGGAGCAGAATTTATGGCATTTTCTGTTGGCCTTTGTTGTTAGCAGGTCACTTGGGGAGTCCCCCACAGCTGGAAGATGGACTTGGCCATGTCAAGATGTAGTGTCCATTAGGAAACGAAGACCTGCACTGGTAATCTGCCAATGTATTTTGCTCCCCCTGAATGTAAGCACCTTTGAGGTGAATGGCCTTGACTATGCAGAACTCCCATACAGGATAGCCCCCTGGCAGAGTTGTGAGACAGTGCTGCTCCCTTTCTGTTTACACAGAATATAGTTGCTGTGTTGTTTGTTAGCATTAACAGATTTTTTCGCACAATAGGTGGCTGAACAGGTTAGGCAGACAGCATGTAGCTCCCCAGTGTTAAAATGAGTCCTCAGATTCTGTAAAGACCACAAATCTTGAGTTTTCAAGGTACTCATATGTGCCACCCAACCTAGGAGCTTTCACGGCCAACATAAGAATTGGTTGCGGGGAAACAAAGTGAACTTCTGTTCAAATTTTCTGAGAGAGAACAAAATTACCTCCGGTACATGAACCACTCTGTCTAGATAATGCTGACTGGGAGCATATACTGATTATTATACGAAGGTAAGCATCTTTGAAGCTGAGGGCAGCATATCAGTCCTCTTGTTTCTGAGAAGGAATAATGGAAACTAGGGTAACGATGCAGAACTTTATCTTCACATATTTGTTTAACTCTTAGATCAAAAATAGCACTGAAACTGTTTTTTTTCCTTTGGGAATAAGAAAATAGCAGGAATAAAAACCTTTTCCCCAGAGGAACTTCCTCTATGGACCCTGCTGAAAGGAGAGATTGGACCTCCTGAGAAACAAATTGAAGGGAATAGCCCAGATCCATCCTGCCTATGACGCACTGATCTGATGTGATGTGAGTCCAAGCATGGAGGAAGTGGGAAAGATCAGGGTTCTCAAACTTTTCTTGCTGAGGCCTCCCTCAAGATGCTATAAAAATGTCAGGGCCTGGTGGGGAGGTGAGGGGAAGCATGGGGCTCCGGGCCTGGGGGAGGACCCTTCGGCACAGGCATAGTTTTACTCCTATTGGGGGTAAAGCGGGGAAAGGGCTGGTGGTCCTCAAGCCAGCGCCACACAGCAGGGTCCATGGAGGGAGCTCCACCTCCACCCCCTGACTCACTCAGAAGGCCACCCATCCAGTTTGGGCTGTGGGGGGACACAATAAAAAAATATAACTCAAAAGGGGGACTCAGTTCAAAAAGTCTGAAAACCGCTTAGGGTGCAGAGAGGGGTTAGCTAGAGGCTGTGTGAAGTGAGGGAAGTAGCTCAGGGTGCAGGGAGAGGGTAGCTAGGGCCTGTGTGTGGGCAGGGGGGTAGCTCAGGGTGCAGGCAGGGGGTAGCTAGGGGCTGTGTACAGGCAGCAGAATAGTTCAAGGTGCAGGCAGGGTGCAGCTACGGGCTGGGTACAGTGGGGGTGGGGGGCAGCTCCCAGTATGGCTCCCAGCTTCAGCCCCCACTGCTCCTGTCTTGGGGGGGAGGTTTGCAGCTTCAGACCTATGTCACTCCCTGCTTGGGGGAAGGGGGGAGCTGCCGGCTTCAGCCCTGTCCCGCTCCTGGCTTGGGGGAGGTGCACTGGTTTCAGCCCTGCACTCCTCCCGGCTTCAGCACTGGGGCGCAAGGCAACAGGTTTCAGCCGCGGGGCTCGCCAGCCCCCCGAAAGGGCTCATGGACCTCCAGGGGGCCACGGTCCCCTGGTTGAGAACCGCTGGGATAGGTGATTGGCAAAGATATGGGTAGGTATAGATATGCCTGTAGGAACAGCTATATCACCCTAGACCAGTGGTTCCCAAATTTGTTCCACCGTTTGTGCAGGGAAACGGGCCGCGCTCGTTTGTTTACCTGCCGCATCCGCAGATTCAGCCTATCATGGCTCCCAGTGGCTACAGTTCATGCTCCAGGTCAATGGGAGCTTCTGAAAGTGGCTCGGGCCGAGGGACATACTGGCCTCTGCTTCCAGCAGCTCTTATTGCCCTGGAGCAGCAAACCGCGGCCACTGGGAGCTGTGATCAGCTGAACCTGCGGACACAGCAGGTAAACAAACCAGCCCAGCCCACCAGGGGCTTTCCCTGCACAAGTGGCGGAACAAGTTTGGGAACCACTGTCCTAGACAAAACTGTCAAAATGCATGTTTAGACTGGGGTGCTTGTTGAGGGGAAACTACTGTTGCAGAGGAGTTGCGGGAGGTGGTCACCTTCTATACTTCCTGCCCCATTTTCTCGGCAGGTCTTGGGGCAGAGGTATAAAGCTCTGATACCCATGAACTTGTAGGAGCCAGAACTGCACTACAATGTTGCACTGGAATCTTTTAGGCTATGCAGCCTATCTTCTATATTTTCGAAACAGAGAAAGGGACCTTCAAAGGGCAGATATGGCATGGTCTGCTGTACTTCAGACGGAGACCGGAAGACTGCAGCCATGAACATCTCATAAATATGGCAAACACCAGAGATCAAGCTGCTAAGTGTGCCACATCCAAGGTGTCCTGGAGAACTGTCCTTGCCACCAGCTTGCCCTCCTCTACCATCCGACTGAACTTCTGCCTGAAGTCCTCCAGTAGCCTGTCTTTAAACTTCATGATGTTTTTCCCCAAAGTGAAGTCATAGCAACTTTGAAGAGCTTGTTGTTTGGCAATTCTAAGTTGCAGCCCTCCTGCTGAATAAAGCTTATGACCAAGTAAGTCCAATGTCTTTGAGATTCCTTACTCTTTTGTGAAGACACTTGGGGCCACTGACTTCCCCTCTCATTAGCTACTCTAAGGAGGGTGACCATAGAAGTGTTTGAAACCCTTAGAAGGGGCATAGTATGTCCTCTCTGACCTTTTCACTGTAGAGGGAGGAAAGAAGGGGTCTGCCAGAGTATTCTGATCAGCTCCAGAATTGCTTAATTTAAACAGGAATGCCAATCTGGAGGGCCCTGCTAAAGATAACATGTCCACTAGCTTGTGGATTTTCTTGCAGACATCTTCCTCCTTACTTTTTTAACGCCAAGGCCACTCCTGTAAGTAGTTCTCGGTGAACCTTGTATCTGCTTGTGGCAATGAATTGCTCACCCTCCCTATAGCCTCACCTGGTGATGAGGAAGAAGATGCACTCGGATGCTGAGGAAATGAATGGTTGGTCTCTTGCAGAAGAGGAGCCATCTAAGAAACTTCTAGCTGCTCAGTAGCAGTCCTGGGCATCAGATAATGTTGTCTGCAGTGCTGATGATCTCAGTGGAAGCCAAATCAGATGGGTGAGCGGTGGTCCCAGCAGGGGAAGTGGCACTCCATAAAGTCTAAAAATGCCACTGAATAGTAGAGGTGGGGACCATAATTGCACAGGCCACTGGAGATGTGCCCATTGCTGGGAACACTGTGACACACATTTCAGAGTAGCAGCTGTGTTAGTCTGTATTCTCAAAAAAAAAAGGAGTACTTGTGACACCTTAGAGACTAACAAATTTGTTTGAGCATAAGCTTTCATGAGCTACAGCTCACTTCATCTTTTTCTTTTTGTGACACACATGGATCCAAAGGCTCTGATGAAGGATATGCGTCCCATCTGGCATGGGACAAAAAGACCCCAGCTCCAAATCTGAAGATGACTCCAAGTCCTGCAATGACAGTGGAGCAGATTCCGTGTGGACAGGAGATAGATAAACTGAGTCTGGGGCTGACAGATCTGGGGATTGACAGTGGTTTGCCCCTGGAATGAACTGGCCGCTTAGATACCAGATGCAGAGAAGGCATCAGTACTGCATGATCTTTTAGAGCTGGTATAAGAACTGCAGTCACCGGTACTAGTTGAAACACTTCCTGTACCATTTGGGACACCAGTACCAAAAGTTTGAGTAACTGTCTAGTGGCTGTGTCTGCCTCCAGTGTTGTCAGTAACAGAATGGGGTCTTCAGTTTGATGTCTTTGCATAGGAACTTAAGGGGTCGGCCTCGACGAACCTGACAGAGGTTTTCTAAAAGAATGCTCTGGGGATTGCTTCACGTCAAAGTCTCTCCCAGAGTCTTTGCCTCTAGATGATCTCAGTACCGACGATCTTGTTGGATGGGAAACTGAGTCCTTGGAAGATCTCTGTCTCTTCTTTTGGTACCAGAGACACAAATGAGGTGCTAAAGCCGTCTCAGGTGGTGAGCTCTGTACGAATGATGAGGATTTGACCCAAGGTGTCTGGACACAGAGGCTTATGATCTATACTTAAACCAAAAACTCAAAAGGACAATACGATATAGTGGATGAATGACTAGGGCATTTTTGTATTGCCCTTTAGGAATTCAGTTTCTTTGGTAAGAGCAATGTTCATACATTACCTATGTTGAAGTTTTTATGATGTTTGCACATGGACTCTCAGTAGAATCTGAGCCCTCCAAAAATCTTTTTAGTCCAGGTTTCCTTCAAACTCATGAAAGGAAAGTTGGCAGTGACCTTTAATTATCTCAAGAGAGGCACACTCTAAGAAAGTAGTCAGGGTTTAAGATGGTGTGGCAGGGCCCACTCATTCCTGCTCTGCTCAAGTCCGCACCCAGCTCAGAGACTTTTTTGCTGGTAAACATCCAGTGCAGTTTATTTACAATGTTGGTTCCCACCACCTTTGTACACTATAGAGCCTTACACTTACAATCCTAGGGAGCCCTCCGCTCCCAAGGCAAGCCGGGAAGAACACTCTCTCTCTCTCTCTCTCTCTCTCTCTCTCTCTTCCTCTCTCTGCCTGCTTCCCCCATCCCATTTCCTTCCTTTGCCTTGTGTACCATCTGCCTAATTCGCCTCAGTTCTCCTCAGCCTATCAATTATGCACAACTCTTCTTAATGAGGTCTGCTCTGGAGTAATTAAATTACAGCTTCAGTAGCTTCAGTGACCGGAGTGAGGGCTTAGCTACTGTTGCCCAGCCCCACTGCAGGAGGGAGGACAGGGTCTCTGCTCTGCCTCTCCAGTCAGGTCCAGGCTTTCCATCTCCAGGCCCTGCAGAGACTCCTTTATGGTGCAGGTAGTCCAGTGTGGAGTATGTTGGCGTATGCCTTCCTCTGCCACCTCCGAGGGCTCTGACATGACTGGCAGCTCTTTTAGCTCCATCAGAGGGGTCTTCCATGAGTCCTCTCTGAACTGCCCGTCTTCTAGCAGGACATCCTTGGGACCTGGAAGCTTATTTCAGTACCAGGTCCATGGAAGCACTGAGGGGGCAGATCTCTTCATGGAGCCCCTGGTACACAATCCTAGGTGCACCAGAGGTTGATCCTGGCAGGAACCACCAGAATTGGAGACCTCTGGACTATGACCATGGGGACTGGGTGGATCCCCTGGTGCTTGGCCAGTGCATATTCTCCACTCTTCACCCCCCCTCCCCCCAAAATGCATACTCCAGGAGGTGAGGGCAACCTTATCGCTCACCTCTTGGGCCTTCCTTGAGCAGGGCCTGCAGGAGGGTGCTCCATGCCCGCCCCTCATCCCTGGACCTTTTCATCAAGCCCCTGCCCCAAGAGTCCCCCCAGCCACCTCCTCTGCACACCCCGAGCCAGCTGCATGACTTGTAGCCAGTTTATTTTGAACCACACCTAGATATCAGCTGTACACGCTTGTACTCTAGACATTCCATTTCCTCATCCTTGTGTCCCGCCCTGACACTAAGTGGTGGGACCTCCTTCCACCTACATAGGGTGAGGAACACTGGATGGCCAGTCTCCATTCCATGCTGGTCCCACAGACCACTGGGGATATCAGCTGGAGGCTCCTTCATGGAGCCGGGAGCATGGGTATATACCACTGTGGTTCACCTCCCTCCCTGACACCTGTGCCTTCTGTGCCCTGAGGGAGACCCTGGCACACATTTACTGGAGTATGCCAGGTTGCAGCCCCTTTTCCGGCACTTCCAGAACCTTCTCCTCAGGCTCTGGCTTCACTTTTCCCCACAAATTTTTGCACTCCTTATCTGAGTCCCCAGAAACTTGCCAGACCTCCTCATCCACTAATTCTGGAGCTGGCCAAGGTCATGGTGGCCACCTATGAAACCAGGATAAAGATGTTGGATGTGGAGGTGCTCTATGACCCTGGAGCCTATTTTTGATCCTCCCTTGGCTCACATATCTGGACAGAGTTCCTTTGGGCCGTATCGGCTGGCTCCCTTTACACCTTCAAGGAGCAGTGGGCGCTGTCTGGGGGGTTCTCTGTTAGGATCCCTTTCCAGACCCTTGATTTTGAACCACCTGTGATGTTCACGCCCGTTCCTGTTTTATCATTTGTTCCCTCCCCCCCAGCTTTCATCTGAAGTCTGGGTGCAGTAGCTCCTCCCCTTAGGATCAGATGCAGGATTGAATAGGTGCTGTTGCCAAGCCCTCTGTCACAGATGGGTTCGGAGAAGGGAAACAGAAAATAAGAACATAAAAATGACCATAATGGTTCAAACTAAAGGTCCATCCAGCCCAGTATCCTGTCTACCTAGAATGGTCAATACCAGGTGTCCCAGAGGAAGTGAACCTAACAGGTAATGATCAAGTGATCTCTCTCCTGCCATCCATCTCCACCCTCTGACAAACAAAGGCTAGGGACACCATTCCTTACCCATCCTGGCTAATAGCCATTAATGGACTTAACCTCCATGAATTTATCCAGTTCTCTTTTAAACCCTGGTTTCAGAGTAGCAGCCGTGTTAGTCTGTATTCGCAAAAAGAAAAGGAGTACTTGTGGCACCTTAGAGACTAACAAATTTATTTGAGAATAAGCTTTCGTGAGCTACAGCTCACTTCATCGGATGCCATCGGATGACTTTTAAACCCTGTTATAGTCATAGCCTTCACAACCTCCTCAGGCAAGCAGGTTGACTGTGGGTTGAATGAAGAAGAACTTCCTTTTATTTCTTTTAAACTTCCTACCCATTAATTTCATTTGGTGGCCCCTAGTTCTTATATTATGGGAACAAGTAAATAACTTTTCCTTATTCACTTTCTCCACACCACTCATGATTTTATATACCTCTATCATACCCCACTTAGTCTCCTCTTTTCCAAGCTGAAAAGTCCTAGCCTCTTTAATCTCTCCTCTCAGGGGGACCCGTTCCAAACCCCTAATCATTTTAGTTGCCCTTTTCTGAACCTTTTCTAGTGCTAGTATATCTTTTTTGAGATGAGGGGACCACATCTGTATATGGTATTCAAGATGTGGGTGTACCATGGATTTATATAAGGGCAATAAGATATTCTCTGTTTTATTCTCTATCCCTTTTTTAATGAATCCTAACATCCCATGTGCTTTTTTGACTTTCGCTGCACGCTGCATGGACATCTTCAGAGAACCATCCATGATGACTCCAAGATCTCTCTCCTGATTAGTTGTAGCTAAATTAGCTCCCATCATATTGTATGTATAGCTGGGGTTATTTTTTCCAATGTGCATTACTTCACATTTAGCCACATTAAATTTCATTCGCCATTTTGTTGCCCAATCACTTAGTTTTGTGAGATATTTTTGAAGTTCTTCACAGTCTGCTTTTGTCTTAACTACCTTGATCAGTTTAGTATCATCTGAAAACTTTGCCACCTCACTGTTTACCCCTTTCTCCAGATCGTTTATGTAGGTGGAATCACTACAAATAAATAGCATTAGCATATTTTCCTCTCTGATATTTTGTTTTAAATACTTTGGAAAAGCTTGCAAGAGCTAATATCTCACCGCTCTTTTTGGAATTTCATAGATCATGTTTTCATATGGCTATATTATGTTTTATACATTTTTTCCCAACTTTCCTGGTCACAAATCTGATTTTCCTCTCCAAAATCCCATGAGTCTTCGGAACTAATTTTATTTAATATGTTCATTCTCTGTCTAAAGGAAGTTGTGAGAGGCAAATTCAACCAAAATCCAATTGCTGATAATATGGACACAGAAAGACAGGACCAAAATGGTAAGTGACCAGGAGAAATTAAAAACAGGTCACATAAAATGAGATTCAGTACTAATAAATACAGTCATACAGAGAAGGAAAGAAAAATAGAGCACAAATACAAGTGAGAGCAGGTACACCACGGGTTCTCAGACTTTTGTTCTGGTGATCCCTTTCACACAGCAAGCCTCTGAATGCGACCCGCTTATACATTAAAAACACTTTTTAATATATTTAACACCATTATAAATGCTGGAGGCAAAGCGGGGTTTGGGGTGGAGGCTGACAGCTCATGACCCCCTATGTAATAACCTCGCGACCCCCTGAGGGGTCCTGACCCCCAGTTTGAGAACCCCTGAACTACACTGAACAGCATGGATTTTAAGATAGATCTAAGGGTGACTGTAGATGCAGTAGATGTCTGCAAGAAATTCCACATAATGCTACTGTGAAAAAGAAGCACACACACGCACCCACCCACCCAACCCCCTACACCTTCTCTTTTTGGATATAAGTATGTAGGAAAGAAAAATAGGCTGGGAAGAATTTTTTAATAGTAAAAGTAGCTGGTGTGTGGATTCCCCACACCAGCTACTTTTACTATTAAAAATAATATATAATAATATGATGATAAAGCTACCCCAAGAATAACCTCCTAAGCCTTTGCTAATAAAAGCCCTGGCTCTGTACCTTTTTTATGCTTTTCTGGCTATAAAAATCTATTTCAGCACAAAACAATCAAGATAATTGTTTATTTGTATGTAAAAGTATATTAGAAATTGTTAAATCCTGTTTGCTACTCACTGCTTTACTTAGCAGAAGGAAATAATTCACTCTTAGATGAAGATAAACTCAAATATGTAGCCATATCATAGAAAGATCAAAAGAATGTTTAAAGTAATAAAAATACAAAAGTCACAGTAACCAAGGATGACTTAAATGATCTGCTCATATACATATACTGATTGAACTACAGCATATCTGTTGACCCCCATGAAGAAACCTAAAAAGATGAAGAATGAACACACAATAGAATGTACTATCTAAAAATTAGCCTGAACTGCAAACTTTGAATGAGGATTCAGATCCAAACTTGGACTTTCCCAAACCTGTATTGTTCTATTTCAGACCTGTCTGCAATCTTAATCTATACAATAAAATCAATCTAAAGACCAAAGTGAGGGGGATGTTAAAGTAGGACGGAAAGAATAGCACACCATTCTTGGATTTTTTGATGCCCAACCTAGAATCTATTTTTCCCCATATATTCAAAGGATGAGACCAATGTAGCTACAGATTAATATATTTTAAGGCCAGGAAGGACCATTAAGATCATCTACTCTTGACCTCCTGCATAACATAGACCCATACAGTTTTACTAAGCTGCATCAAGGACACAACATTTGGGAGTTCTAGAAGGACATCCAACTATATTGGTTATTCATTCTCTTTTCCTTTAGGTAGGCTGTTAACATACTGTAGCTAACATTAATCACAAATTTTAGCAAATCATTTCATTTCAGATGATGGTGTAACAGTTCTGTAACATATACAGTCTCCATTCTTTCCCATAACTGTTATAAGTAGATAGTGATGAAGAGACTCTGAGGAGATCATCTAGCTCAACTTCTGTAAGACTCAAAAGAAGAGTTGTTTTATTCTGATGCTGGTTTGGTAACAGCAATCAGATAGCTTTGTATCATTTGCCAGATATACGGTATGTGTGGATATATATCCAACTGAAGACCTTATTTAAGTCTGATAGCTCTATGTTTATTTCAGAGGTGCACATTCTCATGCACTATGGATGTCAACTTTCAAACAGTTTCAGGAGGTTAGTAGCAAATCCGGCTTCTCTTAATTGTGATTTTTCTTTGTTTTTCTAATATAATATAAACTTTATTAAATAAGACAATTGAATACCTTCTACAGGCATTGTGTGATAATGGACTGTAAAGTTAAGAAAATACATTAATATTTTATAGAATTTTTAAAAAGTAACACTTAAAATAAATCTATAATTAGCTTTTTGGGGGAAACCCTCTTATTAAAGGTATTAGTTATTTTACATGACTATTGACCACAAGGTTTGACCTGATAATTACTACATTATTTTAAGTTCACTTGAGTTGAAAGATAGCCAAAAGTTGGGGTAGAGCATACCCTACAATTTGAGAAAGAAGGTAGAAGTTCAATATCTTGCTCAGAATGCACTCAGGATAAACAGTGTTTGTATGCTCATTGCTAGTTAATAGTCTTCCTCTATTAACATCACTGAGACAAATTTTGGGAAGCAAGTTAAAGTGTCCACAATTAAATATTTAATTACTGGTATCTTCCATTGTCCCCTTATTACTTACAAGCATTGGAACTCTACCTTAAGAATGGTTTTATATTCTCTGAATATGAGAAATTATAACAATATTTTTTTGCTTTCATTTGATTTTCTCCATGTCATCTTATATTTGGATCCATACGGTTAATCAAAGATTAAGTTCCTAAGAGACTTTTTAAGTGCATTGTTTCAATCTCAGTCTGTAGTAATGCCAAGAGGAACTGGAAATATCACATTATCAAAAGCTGCCAATTTCTCTGTATCTTCCACCACTCGAAATCAGGACTCTTAATCATACTCTCCAAGGGATCCAAAATATGCTCTGTGCATTACTATTGCAGTGGAGAATACTTGCTGCACCTTAGCACCATAGGGAACAAATGCTGAGGGAAGGATAATGAATTGGGCTCTCCCTGAGCGATTCTTCAGGGCTGAGATCAAGGGAGCAGAGTTAAGGCTGTGAACTGAGTTGTGTAGGAAGTATTGCCTGAACTCTGCATTTCGTGGTTTTCCAGTATTTGTGTTTTGTTTTTTTTATTTTTACAGTGTGTGTAAGAAGATCTTAACTTCTCATTTTTAGTTTGCCAAAGTTTGAGTTTTGCTTTTGGGAATTAAACTATCCTGTTCTGAAAGGACTTGAAGAACACAGGACACTGGTAAGCTCTTTAACCCTACTTCCATGTTAACAAAGTTTTGTGCGTGTTTATAACATCTCACCATAATACCTATTATCTGTCAGGACCATCTTTTGTGGAAGAAGATGGTCCATTCTTTAAACATAAATTTAGGGTAATTGTAACTCACACACCTCCTGGGTGTGGTGTTCTGTCCCATTTAATGAGACCAAGATCACTTAGCGAGAGATTAAGGAGACTGCTCTACAGCCTTAGCTAAGAGCCATGTGGCTTTTAGCTCATGCACTAAGCTCTAGCGGTCTCAGATTCGATCCCACGTGCCAACAACCGGGGTTTGTCAGTGTTACATAATCTTGTGTGTTCATCTGCATAGTGATGGAGAAACATGCAATCTTCAAAGCTCAGACAACTGTTTTGTTTTATGTGATTACCAGTAAAGAAAAAAAGTAATACATTTAAATGCTTCAGTCTGTTATATCTTCTTGAAAATCTTTATTTAACTGTCCTTTGCTTTATGAACTTTAGCTAGTCCTTAGAATGTATTAAATTGCTTCTGTCTGGAAATTATTTTTGTTATTTGAGTCATTCCATATACACTCAGCTCCAATAGTTGAACCTATAAATCTGTTTCTTTATACTTAATTTTTTTGGTAATAAAATGTGCTTGCTTATTTACATTTACTTGATGTTTAATCGGTTGTCTTATTCCAGGTGTCCAGCTTATTATTTCCTAAGTAATATTTATTTCTGTGCATCTGAAAAAATCCAGCTACATTTTCTATCATAAATAGGAACTATTATACTGTTTCAATGAGAAGTCTATCTACCAGATGCTTCTGAGAAAGGAATAAGAAACTCTGCAGCAGAAAATTATAGCATAACCTGACTGAAGGGAAGTTAATAGTTGCCTTATATCCAGATGTATAATGGTGAAGATCCCTTCTTTTTTTTTTTTTTTTTAAAAAAAAGCCTCTCTACTATGATGCTGAATGTTCTCACAACTCATATAAATGTGTAAATCATTTCAAAATATACTTTGCTCTTGGACTCCATCATATCTTGTGGTAAAAAGAGTCACACTGGCTAATTGTGGACTGCATAAAATGTTCTTTTTCAATTTAAAATATGATGCCTTTCAACTTCATTGACTTTCACCTTTTTCTTGTATTAGGAGATTAAAAAAAAACACTTTTACCTTCTCTATGTCATTCATCATTGTGTATACAACTATGATGTCCCCTCTTATTTACCTTCATGCTAAATTAAGCAGACACAACTCTTTTCAAACTCTCCATGCCGCTATCATTTTCTCCTTGTGTCTCTGAGGTCCCTATACCTTTTCCTGTCTCTCTTCCTCCAACTTTTCTTCCCCTACCATTTTTAGGCCAAAATATCATCTGTAAGGCTACAATTCTGTCTCAGATATTTTTAGTAACAATCACAGACAGGTTGAGGGCAATGAACAAAATTTCTTAGAAGCCCGCAAGCTGCTCTTGATTTTTACTCAAAATACCCTCGCAGGAGAGGAAGGGACAAAGGGCTTACAGCTGATCCAGCCCTGCTGCTCATGGGCGGCGCATAATGGAGACTGGGGGAGGCTAAGCATACTAAACTTCGGGCTGGCAGGATGGGTGGGGGTAGCAGATTTGGGACCCCTGGAAAAATATCCCCCCACCATGGCCAGGGGCTAGAGGAGCTTTTCTGATCTCGGGCCACAGAGGAGGAGAGGGCAAGGAGCGAATGCGCAGTGGAGCTTTGGGGGGGAAGAGGAGGTGTGGGGTTAGTACAAGGCAGAATGGGCGGAATGGAGATGAGGCTGAGGGTGGAACAGGAGTGGGACGCAGAGGAAGGGGTGCAATGGGGTGGAACCATGGGTGGGGCCACGGGCAGAAGGGGGAAGAGGAAAGATTCTGGGCTCAGAGTTCCAGCCAGGGCCGAGAGTTCCAATATAGTCCTGGATAAGGCTGAGAGCTTGATCCCAGTGTGGGCCAAGATCTCAGTTCACCCATGTGGCTCCGTCTGAGCTATCAGCCCCATTCCCAACCCAGCCAGAGCCACGCAGGAGGGCTGAGATCAGCAAGGAGGGGCATGGCTTTGGCCAGAAGAGGTGGGGCTTTGGCCAGAAGAGGCAGGACAGGGGGCTAGCCTCCCCAAAGAGAAGCTTCACCCGCTGCCCGTGCCACCGCTGCTCCTGTGGCAGCAGCTGACTGCTGTTGCTCCAACCTCACGGGGGCTGGCCCAACTCCAGTCACTGCTCTGGCTGGCCAGGGACTGCTGCTTGGGCAAATCCCTGGGGCTGGCTGTTCCGGCAGCTGCTGCTCCAGCAGCCCCTGGGCTGACAGTTGCTCCAGCCCTGCCCCAGAAGAAGTCCCAGAGGTCCCGGAAAGTCACGGCATCTGTGACGTCTGTGACTGAATCATAGTCTTAATTATCTGTAATATCCTAGTGGGAAATATTTTTCCCAGCTAGATATAAAAATATGAATAATTTGGGTGAAATTTCACTTATTTTAGAAAAGGATAGCCGCAGATAGGATTTTTAGATCAATTAAATTACATAACAAGATGGTCATATGATAGAGGGATACAATCTATTCAAACTATATGTTTATAATTAAGGTATTTTAATGTTTGTGAAACTAAATTGGAATAAACTGATTTTTAAAGACATACTTTTTTATATTGTTTCCCCCCTCATGGTGTTACTACAGGACAGAGTTAAGGTTATTTAGGTTCCTTAATTGTCCTTTTACACACCTTGACATTGGAGAAGATGGCCAAATTCCATATTCAGTTATGGTGTGTAATCCAAGATATAAATTCAGGACAGTGGAATGCTCATGGATGCCAGCAGAAGGTTTGCATAGCAACAAAAAGGAGAATATGTTTTTATGTAATAACTAAATATTCAGTAGTTATTCATTATCAGTTCAGTGCATTGTCATGTTAATCACTAGTGAAAACTGTCTCCATTTTATACCAGCTGTGTCTGCCCTTCCCTTGATACCACTTCCTTATGATTAAAAGAAATCCAAACATATAAAACCTGTGTTTTCTGGGTCTGTAATGGTTAGTTTGGGGGATCATTACAACATCTTTGTAATACTCTTTAACCTTAAATTACTTATTTGTACTCTGAACCATAACTACATTTTATGTCAGAGACTTTTTTTTTTCGTACCTGAACCCTAAATAAGAAACCAAAAGAGAATGATACTGTGTGATATTGCTAATGGTTTGAAGGTGTGTAATAAACTGGATCTATGCATTATTACCAACTAGTACTCTATGTCCATTCACAATGGCTGAATGATTCTGGAGAATTAGTTTCCTGAGTTTATCTGACCAGACTGAGAACAAAACATTAATTAGCTGCCCTGCTTTGATGACTACTGACTGCTACCGTTTAATCGTATCTATACGCCTACGTCTTCCCATCTTTTGGCTAGATTAGAATGTCATCAGAATTTATAAAGCTACAATGAATTCAGAGTATTTTTCACTCTCTAGGAGCACAATATTCTGCACCAACACATCTGTTCTACGAAAACTGCAGGAAACACTCTGAATCTATAATCATAGAATCATACAACTGGAAGGGACCTCGAGAGGTCATCTGTCCAATCCCCTTCACTCAAGGAAGGACTAAGTATTATCTAGACCAGTGGTTCCCAAACTTGTTCCGCCGCTTGTGCAGGGAAAGACCCTGCTGGGCCGGGCCGGGCCGATTTGTTTACCTGCCGCGTCCGCAGGTTCAGGCGATCGCAGCACCCAGTGGCCATGGTTCACAGCTCCAGGCCAATGGGAGCTGCTGGAAATGGCAGACAGTACGTCCCTCAGCCCATGGCGCTTCCCATAGCTCCCATCAGCTGAACCTGCGGACACGGCAGATAAACAAACCAGCCCGGCCCGCCAAGGGCTTTCCCTGCACAAGTGGTGGAACAAGTTTGGGAACCACTGATCTACACCACCCCGACAGGTTTTTGTCTAACCTGCTCTTAAAACTCTCCAATGATAGAGATTCCACAACCTCCCTAGACAATTTATTCCAGTGCTTCACCTCCCTGACAGGAAGTTTTTCCTAATGTACAACCTAAAGCTCCCTTGCCCCAATTTAAGCCCATTGCTTCCTGTCTCAGAGATTTAAAAAACAAACAAACAATTTTTCTTCCTCCTCCTTGTAACAACCTCTTTTTATTTGAAAACTGTTTTATCCCCTCTCAATCTTCTCTTTTCCAGAGAACAAACAAACCCATTTTTTTCAATCAGCGCGGAGTAGAGCAGAATTACTTCTCGTGTCTTGCTTAAAACACTCCTTCTAATGCATACCAGAAGGATGTTTGTTTTTTGTGCAACAGTGTTACACTGTTAACCTATAGTTAGCTTGTGGTCCACTATCACCCCCTTTCCACAGTACTCCTTCCTAGGCAGTCATTTCCCATTTTGTATGTGGGAAACTGATTGTTCCTTCCTAAATGGAGTACTTTGCATTTGTCCTTATTGAATTTCATCCTTTTTTCTTCAGACCATTTCTCCAGATCATTTTGAATTTTAATCCTATCCTCCAAAGCACTCCCAACCCCTCCCAGCTTGGTATCATCCACAAACTTTATAAGTGTATTCTGTATGCCATTATCTAAATCATTGATGAAGATATTAAACAGAACTGGATTCAAAACTAACCCCTGAGGGACCCGACTCCTTTGCCCTTCCAGCATGACTGTGAATCACTGATAACTACTCTCTGGGAATGGTTTTCCAACTAGTTTTGGACCCACATAATAGTAGCTCCATGTACATTGCATTTCCCTAGTTTAATGAGAAGGTCATGTGAGGCAGTGTCAAAAGCTTTACTAAAGTCAAGATATACGACGTCTATCACTTCCCCCACATCCACAAGACTTGTTACCCTGTCAAACAAAGCTGTCAGGTTTGTTTGACACTATTTGTTTTTGACAAATCTATGCTGACTGTTACTTATCTTATCATCTAGATATTTGCAAATTCATTGCTTAATTATTTTTCCATTATCTTTCCGGGTACAGAAGTTAAGCTGACTGGTCTGTAATTCCCCTGGTTGTCCTTATTTCTCTTTTTATAGATTATCACTATATTTGCTCTTTTCCAGTCTTCGAGACTCTCTCCCATCTTCCATGACTTTTCAAAGATAATCGCAAATGGCTCAGATATCTCCTCAGTCAGCTCCTTGAGTATTCTAGGTTGCATTTCATCAGGCCCTGGTGACTTGAAGACATCTAATTTCTCCAAGTAATTTTTAACTTGTTCTGGCCCTATTTTAGCCTCTTCTGATCCTGCCTCATTTTCACTGACATTCACTATGGCAAACACCACCAACCTTGTTAGTGAAAACTGAAATGAAGTCATTAAGCACCTCTGCCATTTCCACATTTTCTGTTATTATCCCCCACTCCCATTGAGTAATGGGCCTACCCTATCCTTGGTCTTCCTCTTGTGAAAACAGTACTCATTCGTCACAGTTGCAGCACTTTAAGGATACCTTTCTATGGAAGACCTTCTGTACATAGTGCTAAGGACCGTTTCTATCTACAGGAAACATACAACAGAAAAATGCGAATGACGACTCTACACAGAAATTCCCTTCCATCTGCTTCTGGCAAACAAACAAACAAATCCAGTGCCAACACAGAATAGTCCGTATCTAAATCAATTACATAATTTATTTCATGTTTTGTAAGTGCTTTATCCCCAAGTTAACAAGAAGCAGTACAGTATCTATTTCTACAGTACAGCACTGTGCACTAGTCTCAATATGACAAAAGCTACATATTCAATTTTTATTTCTTATGAGCGGCATTTTTTGTCAAACTAGCAGCTTTATCTGTCCACACAGCAATGTTCCCTCTAATTTTTGACAGGCCGTGTGTGCAAAAAATTTCTTCTGTGCAAATTTGTGTGCGCGCGGTGTTTCGCTGTGTGCGTGAGGTTTAGGATCTGTGTGAGCATGCACACACGCACAGCTTAGAGGGAATAGTACCACACAGACATCTTGAACTTTATAACGTTGATATGCAAGTTTAATTTTCAGATTCATTATGATCTTAGGGGATGGGGGGGAAACTGCTACTAAAAATCAAAATTAATACATAGCCTTAGCTATTTCTCCTTCTTTCTTAAATTTCCTTCATTAAATTATGCTTCCAGAAAAATGATGACAGAACATCAACAGAAAATAAACCATGTACTGTTTTATAATATGTTGTGTAAAACAGATCCCTTATATATCTTGGAAATTTGGATGTTCTGACAGCTAATATTAAAAATGATAGTTGTAACAAATTAATTTTCTTCATTTCATGTTTTACTTGCCATTATATTACATCATCATATTATTTAATGGGAGTTTGGAACAATTTCACACAACATTTCCTATTCTGTAAAATATTATAAAGCATTATTGAAATCATGATTCAGGCCCCAAAAACCATGATATTGACTTTAAAATCATGAGGTTTTTGAAATTATTTTAAATTGTCTACTTTATATTTCACTTTGTTTTTCTTTCAATCTTTCGGGTATACTCTAATCACATTTTCAAGCTTTTTGCTGCCAGCATACAGGATTGATTTTTATTATCACCTATTATTATTATTAGATAAGAGTTGAGATTCTTCCATAATCACTATATCTATATATTTCCATCCATACACATCAATGAAACAAGTATGCTAAAAGATATTAATCTTGCAAAATCCGATGTTAGCAAATGACAGAATTTGCCCTTTTTGTATTTATGCATTTAAAATACAGTCTTCAATTAAATTAACATATATTGTTTTTTCCCCCACAGGACTTTTGCTTCATTCAGTGAAAGTGTTGACTACTTTCAGGTGCCCCACTAGAGAAATCTAGGCTCACATTTAAAAGGTATTTAGGCGCATAAAGATTCAGATAGGCACCTAGCGAGATTTTCTAAAATCGCTAGACACCTAACTCCCATTGAAATCAAAATCCTACTAGGTGTCTATGTAAAACTTTAGGTGACTAAATATCTTTAGCTATCTGGGCCCTTGAACCTGACTTTCCAGAGTACTTAGCATTTTAAGAATTGTTTAGACAATCATCTGTCAGAGATGGACTAGGTACACTTGGTCCTGCCTCAGAGCAGGAGAATGGAGAAGATGACCTCTCCAGATTCCTTCCAGTCCTATATTTTTCTTATTTTATAATTTTAATAACACTTTGTATGTTCAATGCATAGGTCCAACTGAATTCAGTTGCAGTTGTGTGTGCTCTTCTGCATTTCTGGCCATAGATGTCTCATGTTGGGCACCAGAAAATGAGGAATGCATAATTAGTAGCTAACTGTGATAATTTTGGTTGAAGTGTTTGGCTTAAATGGTTAAACCCAGATTCACATAGGAACTCAGTGGCAGAGGCAGAATCCCATTCTTCAGAGTGGCATTCAACTTCCTTAACCATGAAGCCATCCTTTGTCTTCTGTAATCCTGTGCCTTATTCACTACAGCTTCCAACTTCTATAACAAATAAGCCAAGGTCTTACAAACAACTGCTTCATTCACTCCCAGAGCACAGTCTGTTCTGTGCTTTGAATGAGACAGAGGTTCTGTGGGGAAAATAGTGTGTAATAATGTAATTAAAGACTGTATCCTAGAGCATATACAAAAGGGATTTGAATTAAGGATACACAGACAACCCTAATTCTGGCATTTCCTAAACTTCTGAATGCTTGACTTTACAAACAATATATATTTTTAAAAGAAAAATTGAATTAACCCCCGCCCCCGAAATTCCATCATGTGGAATCATACTCTACTTGGACCATTATCAAGGTTCTTACCTTTAGAACCAGAGCAGAGACCTCTACCACTTGAGGTAATGAAGTAACTGGTAGTATTAGAATGTTCTTATCCTTTTTGTGGACCTGTCACTACAGCAGGATTTGACACACACTTTGCCAGTGAAAACAACGAGGAGCCCTAGTGGTTTCACATCTCTTGCTGACAGCAGAGGAAGACAGAAATTTATGACTCATGTGTTCAATTCCAGGATCTGGAGGGGAGTGTTTTCTAGCAATTATAGAACCTTCTGCCCCTGTATCCCCAGCTTGTCTCTGCTCCTAGCCACCCATCCCAGGTCCTCCTCCCCCCACGACTTCTCTGCTCCTATCCAAACCTCACCCCACAAATCCTGCTCCCCTTCTGCTGATACCAAATTCCATCCCTGCCTCTTAAATCACCCCTCTTTGTGTGCCTATTACCCCTCTTCCCCACTGTTCCTATGCACCCCCAACAGCTCCTATTTACTGCTGCTTACTAGTATGGTTTGGCTCCTGCAACCTGCTTTCCTGGTTCCTCTCCAGTGTGGCAGCTTCTTCCTCCTCCACCCAGCTTGGGCACCAGCAGTGTAAGCACTGAGAAAACAGGAGAGTCAGTCTTCCTGCTCTCATTCCTGTGTCTGGTAACACAGCAGGCCTCAGCTGTCAGGAAGAACAAATGTAGGGAAAATCCTGTTTATCCCCTGCATCCCTGGATTGGCACATGCTTTGTCACTCCGTAAGGACAGTGCATACATGATCCTGTGATCGCATAGGAGTTCTACTGGGATGAAGCATGATCAGAGCAGACAGAATACTTAGATAATTTAATTGCCAAACTTCAATAAGTCTTTACTAAGCATGTTTAATTTTCCCTAACTTTGTTCTTGGAAACAACTGAACTGGTTTAGATGAAACTTTCAAAAAACAACAACCACCCCCACCCCACCCCTCATCTTTGGCAGACACCTCATATATAACATTTCGGCCTGAATCATTAAATTGTGGCAAAGTTATGAGGAACTGAAAACAGAGTCTTATAATATAAAGTGTCAGGCAGCTTTTCTACCTGAACCACATAAAATAATGCTGATTCTGATCTCAGTTACACAGGTGTAAATGAGATTTGTAATTGAGAGAATTGACGTAATTCTAAACAGACATGATGGCTTAACTTAATTGTGTGTGTGTTTGTGTGTGTGTGTGTGTGTGTGTGTGTGTGTGTATATATCTATCTATATAAATGCATATATATAGATGAGATAGAGAGATATAAAGTTTTTATAAAAGGGTTGATTTTCAGAAAGACAAATGTAAGTCAGTAATTGTTAGACATCTAACAGCTATTTGTGACTTTGAAACTCTGTCCGTGAATTGTTTATGTATAAATAAATAATAAAAATACAGCAGTTTTGGATTTGGGATAATAATGTATGTACTTCTGTTAAATTCTAGAATGAAAGATACAGAAAATGCAAGCTTCCATGTATCGCTTTGTCAAAAAACATTTGAAGATAATATAAAATTCAATGAAAATTCTGTTCTGTTTCTTTCATAAGCAACATTTGTCAGGGGTGAAACTATGTGTCAGATTCCATCTGGAGTGTATTATAATATAGTAGAGCATTATTAAGAATTATAATTAGTTTATCTAGGAACTCAGCCTCATCTTTAACTGCCAGCCTTAAGTAAAAATTGAGCTGAGAAGTATTTTAGCATAATGCCTATTTATTACTTGCTTATATTTGCCTGCAGTAGGGACATTTCTCCAGTTTTAATGATCCTCTGTATTTTAATTGGTAAAAATGGGCCAAAATAATAATATTTTGTTCAACCCCTTTTACAGAATGTGGCACAAAATACTATATCTTGCTATGATCTACTGATGCAAATAATAGGAGTACTTGTGGCACCTTAGAGACTAACAAATTTAGTTAATCTCTAAGGTGGTACAAGTACTCCTTTTCTTTTTGCGAATACAGACTAACACGGCTGCTACTCTGAAACCTGATGCAAGTAATGTGTTGCATATATGGTCATTATTTCAAAGAAAGGTGGTGGGTGAGTACCACAGTTGCACTATGTAAAAACACAATAAAAATGCCACATTTAGAGCTTCTAATTAAATAGGTAATTATTAAATAGCTAATAATCCAATATTGCTGAAGAAGTTATCAATTGTTTATTGGCACATTTAATGTTTTATGATATAATAAAATAAGCAATTTATTTAAAATAAGAAAAAAAATATTTAACATGTTTATAGAGCCTTCCACTGAAAAGTGTATCAAATATAACCCTTTACAAGATAGATACAGTAAGTATTCTCCCCATACTACAGGCAATAAAAAAATAATACACAGAAAGGTAGGAACCTAACTAAGATCATTCAAGAGGTCAGTATCAGAGCAAAAACTAAAAAACAAAACAAACAAATAAACCTCCTGACTTACAGTTGTGGTCTTTAACCATTGAGCCATCAGAGCTACCCTTAAGCTCTATAATTGTGTATAGGTTTGTAAGGCCCATGAGACTCAGAGTTACAAGACCTGATTTCTAGCATTAGCACAGTGATTCCCTCTGAGACCTTGGATGGTGACATGACTTGTCTATAGAGTGTGTGTGTGTGTGTGTGTGTGTGTGTGTGTGTGTGTGTGTGTGTGTGTGTGTGCGCGCGCACACATGTATGTACATAAAGAATATGGCATATACCTGCCAGGATCCATGCCATTAATAAAACAATTCATGAAAATATAAAGTGTCTACAAGGTTGTAAAAGTTGGTTTTGGTTTTTCCTTGCCCTAACTCTCCCTTGTAGAGATATCAGCCTACTATTAAATCTTCTATTTTTAGGGTGTTGTAATTCAGAAATCCCCTTCTCTGATTCACTTTTTTTTTTTTTTTGAGATATTCTACCTGAATCCCTATAATCTATCATTGCTCCTGGTGCTTCATACTATACCATGGCACACAAGTTCCTGGATACATCATCTATTTTGATAAAACAGCAGGTTCTGTTGATTTTCATTTTCATCAGGTCTTAATGCAGTGTTCATGAGCATATCAAGAGTAGTGATGATTTATATTATTATGGGTATAGTGTAGGCCATGAAGAATATAATTTAGCACTTCCAGAAAGCCTTCCACCCAAAAGTGTATCACATATAAACCTCACAAAACTTCTATGAGGTATATTTAGTATATATATCCCCCATATTAAAGAAGTGGGGGGAACAAAGCAAAAAAAACGCACCCAAAAATTAGGTATATAGAAGATTAGAAATTAACCCAAGAAGTGATTAGCCATGAAGCAGCCTGTGCGTGAACGTATTTTAAATTGCTAGCAATGGGTTGAAGACATTTGGATGTCAGGAGTCAAGGCTTTCAAAGATACAAATTATAGACTTAATTGAACTGAATATGACAGTCTTTGCACTCAGATGTGATGGTGATTACATGCATTCTTCTCAGTAAGATATAAGGTTTTCCACTGTGCTGAGCACAACATACTAACTTTTAAACAACTGATATTAGCCAGGCTAAAGTTAAAATATTATGTAATGCTGAAGAAATTATTTTGTAAAGTTGACAAAAATCATTATTTATCAGCTTTCATTTTATGAATGTTTCATCTGCATCATTTAATCATACCCTTTTCTTAACAGCCATCATCAAATGCCAAATGGCTTACTGTGTTAGACTGGATAATCTTTGCATGCATTCATAATAGAATGAGACTGTGGACTTGGTTCATATCCCACACCTATTAGAGATGTTTCAAGGACATCTGAAATAAGGTTTTTAGTCAAAGGCAAGTCATACCTAATGCAGAGAACCATTTGAGCAAAATATTCAAATAAACAGAAAGAAAAAAAAATCTATAAGCCTCTGATTGCAAGGTTTAGATTACAAGGAAATAATTAGAGATCATAAAAAATGTGATCAAATGTATTGTGTATCTGTGCTGAAACAATGTTAGCTTTACGAATGCAACTTCAAATATAAAGCTGGCAGGACTGAGGAGGCCCAATTCTTCTCTGCAGCCGAGCAAAGCTTGGATGCAGTAAAGAATGGGAACCCAATCATAGCACCCTGATTCTCCTCTGCCCAGCCCTGGTGACAACTTAAAGCTTTCACTCCTTCGGTCTTCCTCTTCTCTCCCACACTCCATGTAAATAAAATAAATAAATATGCTAACTTTCTTACATAAAGTTACCAAAAGGTAGAACTCCTTAGTCATCTGTTGCTAAAATAGATCATACTGCACCACAAGCAAAGTAACAGCTATAGCATAAGACTTTAGCAGTTGGGAGGAAACCACTATGCTAGCCAAATCTGTATACTTGAACAGGCCACGGAGTTTAGGCACAACTGACCAGTATAAGGGTAAATGCCTCCCACTGGACTTATCATTTGGCATCATTCTGGTGGCCAGAATCTATGCAAGGATGTCAGGGTAATATGGGACCTAAGTACTATGTGTTCTTGAAGGACCTTAAGGTCTTCAGCCAACCTAGAGAACTAGATTTGGTTAGAATGAGCAAGGACTGACCATCACCTATTCTATTATGAGGGTGTTTTTTTAATAAAATTGCAGCTTTTCGTCCCAAGCAAAAAAGTCTCTCTCTTCATTACAAACATGCTGAGTTAACCCCCTCTGGAAATATGGAAGATTTTGAAGCTGTTACAAACCATTAACAAGAGAATAGTGGTACTAATGGTCACAATTAAAGCACCATCCATTCTACCACAGAAAAAACCTCTCTTTCTCTCTCTCTTTCTTAAACTTGGGGAAAAAATCCCAAGTGTCATTTAAAAACAAAGAGAGGGTTTGCTTGGAAGAAACTTCTGTTTGCTCTACACTTCTCCATGTTTCCCAAGATGAAACACATTTTCCCTACAGAGTTTATTACAGCCAGTATTCCACAGCATTAGCATCTCGATGCTCCAGAAGTGAAGACTGGTGTTTTAATACTGTAACATCATCATGGGTAATCCTAAAAATCGTAGGTAGTTTCACTAAATCCTTACGCTTCATATCCCTTCTTTCATCAGTTAGTAATCACTTTTTTTCTATTTTGATGTCAGTTCATCATCATCATCATCTTCTTCTCCTTTTCCCCTGCCCCCAGTGTTCTACTTGTTCATAACATCACACATATATATAAAAAGAGACAAACATAGGTAACACATATTACTACTTAGCATATATGCATTTTGGGTGGTAATAACAATTTAGCATTGTTGTCCCTACAAAAAATGCAAGACTCAAGTAATGTGTCAATAGGTCAAGTTCAGACTTAGTGTGAGGGGGTTGAAATTCCATGGATTCATACCTCCTTACATTGGTTCTGAATTTAGCATAATGTTATCAAAAAAGATTCAAAATTAGACACAATCTAACAGCATGGGGAGCTTAGATCATGGATATTTCATTTTCCTTTATGTAATATAAACTATATTATCCACAACCTCAATTTAATAGTTTAGCCTTTTTGATGTAAATAATGTAATTTAATTAAAATTTAAGTAACACCAGAAGGAGAGACAGATTTTGGGTCCAATGGCAAAGGACATGTCAAAGCTATACTGTCTTGCTTTGTGTCTGTCAATTGTTATGGAGAGTTAGCACCATACTGGTAAAATGAACCCCATATTTAAAGTCCAACCCTGCAAACACATATGCACATGATAGTCAAGGGAGTACTGCCCATAAGGTATTTTCAATTTTTTAGATTAAATTTTCCTAGAAAATTCACATAAAATATGTTAAATAATGCAATATAATATTTTGATCATAAACAAAAAGTGTAGCAATAATGCATTAAGTATCCTAATAACTAATATTTTAAATACTATTAAAATTAAGAGTATAAGTTGATGATCTAGTTAAGCAAAAATCATTATGCGTACATAATATTCTATTCTACCATACATTTGCCGAAAACTGATGAGATCAATAACACAAATGTTTACCACCCTGCATAGTATCACTGACAATCGTTGGTAGTAATTATTTGCTACTGTATTCATCTGGTAGCACTAAGTGAATCAGTAAAATCCCCATATCTCTAAACTTTTGTCAACTGATATTATATTTATTCTTTCATATAGTATTGCTTATGGTATACTGAAGAAAAGGGTATATATCCTAAAGAGTAAAATATATAAAAAGGTTTATTAAAATCACTATATAATATAAATGTATGTTTATATTTCATTTGTGTCTCTCTTGCAAGTCATGAAATAACTGCAGAAAATACAGCTCTTACCATGACAGCTGGGTAGTGCTCTGTTCCACCCAGGTCTTCCATCATCTGCCATAATACAGGTAAGTGTAGAATACCCTTGAAGAACATAACCTGCATCGCAGTAATATGTGACTGTTGATCCCAGTTTATAATCCATTCCAAGTCTTGTGCCATTCATTACATTCCCAGGATCAAAGCAGGACTCGCGTAGTTTTGCTAAAAAAAGAAAGCAAATGCAAAGGCAATTTTAAGTACATATGGAAATGTTGGATAGATTATTCCTGTGGTGCTTTTAGGTCCCCTCAAAGCTCATAGGAGCCTAAAATTTTCTCTCTTTTATATTCCTCGATTCATCCTTCATACATTCTGTATCTCATTGATCTTCCCATCAATTTAGGAGAACTTCACACAGTACTCTATAATAACCAAGAACTATCCCCAGAGGTAAAAAAGTAAGCTGATCCACTAATGGGGGGAAAGGGAGAGGCAAAGGGGCAACAGCCCCAGGGCCCGGTGATTTAAAAGGGCCCCGGACTCCCGGCCCCCACTGCTGCTACCTCAGGGATCTGGTGGCAATTTAAAGGGCCGGGGGCTCCAGGCCCTTTAAATTGCTGCTGAAACCCCGGGTGGTGCGAGCCAGGCAGAGCTGAAGGGCTGGCTGGGGGATTTTGGCTCCAGCCCCGCCCCTTGCACCAAAGGCCCCGCCCCTTCCTCTCAAGAGCTCACCCCTTCTGGGGGGAGGGGGAGGGGAGCAGGGCCACCTGCCCCTGCCAAACTCAGGATCCTGGCGCCCTGCATACCGGTAAGTCATTTAAGTTACTTTCACCCCTGACTACTACCTATATGTAGAGTTATCTCTACAGAACAACGACTCTTTTCTGTTGGTGGACTGTCCTATCAGGCAGTGATGTAGTCAAGTAGGAGGCCTGAACTAAGATCTCATGCACAGTGTCCCATGGGCAATTAGGCAAACATGGGTGGCTGTTTGTTTTTAAAATTATATTGATTGAAAACTCAGAACTGAAAAATTAGTTACTAAGTACTTTATAATCAAATAAAGTGCACACAAATGATCAGCATTTCAAATTTGTTCAAAGTGAACAGCAAATTTGTATCTACAATACCATTTTTTATTATAAAAGTTTTCCCTCTGTAAATGTTTTTTTTTTTACTCATTGGAGATCTCATTATGAAAAGATTCATGATATTGTATTTATCAAATGTACTTCTTATTTATAACTTCTCATTATATTTAAAACCATCTTAATACTTGCACATGGTCCTGTTGTTTCTCCCTTCTTTCTGTAATAAAAATAAACTGTCTAATGCCAAAAAGCCATCAAGAAGATATCACACTACAAGCAAATAGTAGCTCAACATGTTTTTCAATTCCAGCAGCAATAACCCACAGGAAGAAAGTAAATGCAAAAAAAGGAAATATTTGTAATTTAATTTCATTAAATAAATAGTATATGATATCAGAAAATGACACAAGAAGCACATCATACATAGATACTTTTGTGGTTGTATGGGGGAGATTGGTTTAAGAGCATTACCATAGCTAGCTTATCAAACAGAAGACACCTCACTAGACTATGAGAACTGCATATTTCACCCTCTCATTTAATATGAGAACTAGGAAGAGGAGAGAAATAAAATACTCATATTATATAATGTTCCAGGTACATCTGCATCAGAACAGAGAAACATGGAATGTTTTTTTCATTATTTAAACTTCATATTTGTCATTAGAGTGTTATGTCCATTGACATGGTAAAGAGAGCTGTTGAAACCCCACTCTTTTTCCAAATATTTTATCAGAACTCACACACCTTATTTGCAGTGTTGATGCTTCCCATATGAAAATCAGCAAGATAACAACTGTTAGATACAAAAACAATTGTACAGTTATATTTAAGTGTAAACATCCCCATGAAAGGAGCCTCTGAACTTAATTGGGGGTGTTCCACTCAGGAAGATCCAATGTGCTGCAATCCAACCTTGAAGACTACAACTCCCATGATACTTTGGGGAAGAGACACCCTACCTCTGAGCACTTTGAGGTACTGCTAAGCTCTCCAGGATCGCTTAGCTCATAGTGCCACAGAGCAGGGCAACCAGGTAGCCCGAGGCACCAGGATCCAAGGATAGCTCCTGACTCTATCGAGCTCAGTAAAATTTTGTGGCAAAAGCAGCTAACTAGCAGAGTGAGTTAACGGCTTAAAATTTAAGTGCACAAAACGTTAAGACAGTTTTCCAGAATTAGCAAGGAAATGTACCAATCTGGATGAGAGCCTTGTAAGACTTCCCTGCCTCGGTTTCAATGGGCTTCATTTTGTGAGGACTTAGAAAGTTAAAAACAAATAGCTGCTGAGTTGTAGAGAGTCTTGTCTGAGCTCTGTTCAAGCAGGGCACCAGCCTGCTGTGGTCCTCTATTGTGACTTGGGAGCTGAGATCCCCTGATCAGGGTATGGAAGAGATAGAGCTTTGTCCAAGCCAGGGCAAAGACTGTTGCTGGGGCAAGAACTGACTGAGTTTGGGTGAAAGCAATTTGAGTAACCACAACTCTTCTTTTGTTTGTTTATTTAGGAAACTGCTGTCAAGGAAAAGGGGGTGATGAAAGACTAAGTGGTTTCCTTGAGGCTGAAAAGTTGTCTTGTCTAACCAGGATCCAAGATTATTGACCTCTGGTTATAACAACGCCCGTCTTCAGAGTAGTTGTGGAGCTTGGATTGACCCAGAGTTAGAATCACTCTGCCCTTTGTTGACTTGGCTGGATTACTTTACGGGAACAACAGAGTGCAGTCCCCAGCTTCAGTGTCTCCAAGCACTCTCACACAAGCAGTTGTGTAGAACTTTGAAATTCAGAGGAGTGCACGCTCTGAGGTGGGGTAGCTAATGCTGGCATAAAAATGTCATTGGTTAAGTTTCATTTACTACTGTAAACTGTATTTATTAAAAAAAGAAAAGGAGTATGTGTGGCACCTTAGAGACTAACAAATTTATTTGAGCATAAGCTTTCGTGAGCTACAGCTCACTTCATCGGATGCATCCGATGAAGTGAGCTGTAGCTCACGAAAGCTTATGCTCAAATAAATTTGTTAGTCTCTAAGGTGCCACAAGTACTCCCTTTCTTTTTGTGAATACAGACTAACACGGCTGCTACTCTGAAACCTGTATTTATTATTTGATTTAAGCACCCTCTGCTGACTTGAAGGGGTTGAGACATTTTAATTAATCTCAATCTGTTATATCCTGTGTTTTTCTAAATTGTTAAGTAAAGATTAGGGATATCAAGCGATTAAAAATATTAATTGTGATTAATCGCACGATTAAAAAAAATCATGATTAATTGTGCTGTTAAACAATAATAGAATACTATTTTTGTTTTTTTTACAATGAATCATAATTTTAGAAAATAATAGTGATTAATTGCAGTTTTAATCACACTGTTAAACAATAGAATACAAATGGATGTTTTGGATAAATATTTTGGATGTTTTTCTACATTTTTCAAATATATTGATTTCAGTTACAACACAGAAATAAAGTGTAGAGTGCTCACTTTATATTTGGTTTTATTACAAATATTTGCACTGTAAAAAACAAAAATAGTAATTTTCAACTCCCCCATTACAAATACTGTAGTGCAATCTCTTTTTATCATGAAAGTTGAACTTACAAATGTAGAATTATGTACAAAAATAACTGCATTCAAAAACAAAACAGTGTTAAACTTTAGAGCCTGTAAGTCCACTCAGTCCTATTTCTTGTTCAGCCAATCACTCAGACAAACAAGTATCTCTTGCGGGAGATAATGCTGCCGACTTCTTGTTTATAATGTTACCTGAAAGTCAGAACAGACGTTCGCATGGCACTGTTGTAGCCAGCGTCTCAAGATATTTACGTGCTAGATGTGCTAAAGATTCATATGTCCCTTCATGCTTCAGCCACCATTCGAGAGGACACGTGTCCCTTCTGATGATGGGTTGCTCAATGGACTATCCCAAGGCATTGAGGACTGGGGCATGTTTATTTTCATCATTTGAGTCAGATGCCACCAGCAGATGGTTAATTCTCTTTTTTTGGTGTGTTCAGGTTCTGTAGTTTCTGCATTGGAGTGTTGCTCATTTTAAGACTTCTGAAAACATGCTCCACACCTTGTCCCTCTCAGATTTTGGAAGGCACTTCAGATACTTAAACCTTGGGTCGAGTGCTGTATCCTTAGAAATTTCACGTTGGTAACTTCTTTGCATTTTGTCAAATCTGCAGTGAAAGTGTTCTTAGAACATGTGCTGGGTCATCATCCAAGACTGTTATATCATGAAATATATGGCAGAATGTGAGTAAAACAGAGCAAGAGACATACAATTCTCCCCCAAGGAGTTCAGTCACAAATTTAATTAATGCATTATTTTTTTAATGAGCATAATCAGAATGAATGCATGTCCTCTATAATGGTGTCTGAAGCATGAAGGGGCATACAAATGTTTAGCATATCTGGGATGTAAATACCTCGCAATGTCGGCAAGAAAAGTGCCATGTGAACGCCAGTACTTACTTTCAGGTTACACTGTAAATAAGAAGCGGGCAGCATTATCTCCCGTAAATGTAAACAAACTTGTTTGTCTTAGAGATTGGCTGAGCAAGAAGCAGGACTGAGTGGACTTGTACGCGCTAAAGTTTTAAATTGTTTTGTTTTCTAAAAAGTGCAGTTTTGTAACAAACAAAATATACATTTGTAAGTTGCACTTTCATGATAAAGAGAATGCACTACAGTACTTGTATTAGATGAATTGAAAAATACTATTTATTTTATCATTTACACAGTGTAAACATTTGAAAAATTTAAAGTGAGCACTGTATACTTTGTACTTTGAAATCAATATATTTGAAAATAAATTTAAATTGGTATTCTATTGTTGAACAGTGCGATTAAAGGTGCAATTAATCACGATTAATTTTTTTTTAGTTAATTGCATGAGATAACTGCGACTAATCGGCAGCCCTAGTAAAGGTGTGTTAACCAGTACAGAGTTTATAACTGGTACTTTTGAGTTAGACCCATTGCATAGAGTAGCTCCGATTTACTTCTGGAGGCTCCCAAGGCATATCAGTACCAGCCCCAGCAAGGTAGATGCACCTCCAAGATTAATTTTCCTTATAAGTAAAATGAGTGCAGCAGAGGGGTGGATAGAGGATTCCCACACATCCACCATCACACTGGGATACTCAGGATCCCCTTTATATTTGACAGGCACCCTGACACACAGGTGAGTGTTGTCTGCTCCCAAGTAAACCCAGGCAGGAAAGACGGGATCACTTAAGCATAGGTCGTATGCATGCAAGCAGATTTATTTTTGGATGCTGCATTCCAGTGTTTGTGGCATCATAATTCTCTCCAAAGTTATGAACTGTGATGTCTCAGAAAGTACAGTGTAACATCAGTGAATGCATGGGAGTGGAGGAGAAAACTGATTATAAAGGGCAAAACGTATACAACACAAATATCTTGAAATCTGTTTCTGATGATAAATGAACGGAGAGAATGTACAATTTACTGACACTTCAGTAAAACATCACATCACACCACTTCAGGTTAAATTTAAGACATTGCCTCTCATTTTCAAAGGTCCACAGTTTACCTTCAGGACCGCCTCATCCTATTCATGTCCTCTCTGTTACAACTAGAGAAATCATGAAGTTTCTGTGTACGAGTCAGAGCTATAGCTGAGACAGGTCCACAAATCTGGAATGAACTCCTGGTACAGAATAGGATAACCACAAAAACCTTCAAAGAAATATGCAATAAAACCATAACATAAGTCAATTTATAAAGGAAGGAAGGAAGGATATCGATGCCGTATAACAAATTAGAGAGGAAGAGAAAATGAGGTGGAAAATCAGTCATATATAGAATGCAATATCAAAAGCTGCAGTTACAAAACACTCAACACTGAAGGGAGGTGTCTGGGAGAGTAATGATGAGTCACATTATATATCTTCACTGAGCAGCAATTACAGTTATGCAATTTTCTTTTCTCCAAAGATACAGCTGATATAGATCCCCATGCATGTTGACTAAACACTAAAGATGTTGCCATAAAAACAAAGCTAAGATGCATCTTCTTAATATTTCAAAATAAAACCTGAAACATGCAGCACCCTCATCTTACTCATAGAAATCTTAAATAGCTGTTGAACGAACATGGAAGGAAGATATCTGTAAATCAGATTCTAACATATGACCAAGGTAGTTGTCATAAATATAAAGGGAAGTAAATATACTTCCTCTATACAGTACTATAAAATCCCTCCTGCTCAGAGGCACAATATCCTTTTACCTGTAAAGTGTTAAGAAGCTGGCTGGCACCTGACCAAAAGGACCAATAAGGGGACAAGATGCTTTCAACTCTGGGGGGGGGATGGCTTTTGTCTGTCTGTTCTGTGTGCTTGCTGGAGAGAGATCAAACAAGCAAGCAATCCAACTCCATTAGAATTAGTAAGTACTAGCAAGGAAATGTGTTAGTTTTCTTTTGTTTTGGCTTGTGATTTTCTCTGTGCTGAGAGGAAGGTGTATTCCTGGTTTTCTTTTTGTAACTAAAGTTTTTGCCCAGAGGGAAATCCTCTGTGTTTTAAATCTGATTGCCCTGTGAGATTAGCTTCCCTTCTAATTTTACAGAGGTGCTTCTTTTCCCTTTTTTCTTTCTAATAAAGTTCTGTTTCTTTTAAGAGCCTGACTGATTTCTCTATTGTCCTGAGACTCAGGGGTTTGGGTCTGTGATCACTTTGTAACCAATTGGTTAGGATATTATTCTCAAGCCTCCCAAGGAAAGGGGGTTTAAGAGCTTGGGGGGATATTTTGTGGGAATAGGAACTCTTAAGTGGTCCTTTCCCTGAGTCTTTGTTAAATCACTTAGTGGTGGCAGCGAAACCTCCAACGGCAAAGAGTTTGTGCCTTGGGGAAGTTTTACTCTAAGCTGGTAAAAATAAGCTTAGGGGGCTTTCATGCGGGTCCCCACATCTGTATCCTAGAGTTCAGAGTGGGGAGGGAACCCTGACAGTAGTCACACAGTGAATATATAGTAACAGGATCTGCAAGAGCTTTCACAGCATATCAGAAACCCTTTCTACTTAAATTCATATATACCTTTCTGATAGTCTGTTTCTGAGCAGGTCAGACCTTGGACACAAACTCAGAGACATCAGATTTCTCAGCTTGTAACCCTCTGGAACCATGTATTCTGTATTCTGATTCACTATCAAAACATCGTAGATGATGGGCTGACCAATAATTCCTGGTCAAATATTGAGTCCCTCCCTGATCACACAGATGGCCTTGTGTCTCCATTAAGCACAGTGTGGATGATGGGACTAAACCAAAGATAGCAATTATTAGATGTGGTTTGTTAACACTGACATATCAGGTCTCACTGGATGCTTTGAGGCAGTTGAAATACAGCTTGGAGACCAATGCATACATGGATGTTGGTGGTAGAGTTTCAGTGCTGAACTGAGAACTCTTTACATTGGATAGCCAAGGCAAAGGATACTTTCAAGATCTTTTAGGACATTTTGCATCCAATATATGGGAAGCAATATCAGAAGCAAGGAGAATTTTCAGGCACTTTGTTCAGCTTACTATGACATCCATGAGCAAATTTCAAAGACAAAGCAGTCACAGTGTGCTCCACAGATCAGGATATTAGAGTCATGCCTCTCCCTTATGAGCATACTGCAACTGTACTCTGAGCACTTCTCAAAGCCACCAGAATGCTTCTCCATTCTGAAGGACAAAGGAGGGAATGTGGGAGAACAAAAACACAAACAAATACAAGAAACTGCTCGTGCAAGAGTTGTGAGGGAGAACCAAATCTCCCTGATGCCAATGGAGTCATGACACTCAAATTCCTTGTGCAGCACTAATACATATGGCACTTACCATGGATGAAGGGCAGTTCACAAACCAAATGTGGTCACAAAGGAACTGGTACTAAAGCACTCAGGTTTTGAAGTCTTTTCTTCACTGTAGCGTTAGCTTGAGTGTTGCCCCAATCCATATTCCCATCCTCACACAAAAATGCCCATCATAAATAAGTATTGCTTTAAAGGCAAGATAGTTGGCCCCCTGAGGACATGAGGGATGAAGCTCAAATGCTACTACACTTGATCTAGTAATCTAGAGGAGATGCATGTACAGGCAGCAGTTCAAATTAAACACAACTCACCAGCTGTTAATTCAATCTCTCTGTGCTGTTCATCAAATCACTCTGTGTAGTTTAAGCATTGTTTCACAGCATGGCTGCTTTCACTCAAGCTCCCTGAGCAGCCACATTTGAGTTACTCTGCTCGAGTAATTCCACTCGAGCTAGTCTAGTTTGAGTGGAGTGACTTAAGTGGAGTAATTCAAGTGAACTGTTGCAGTGAAGACAAGCCCTAATGCAGAGCTGGCCTTGATTAATAACCCCCACCCCTAAAGCCAGTGCTCTGTACTTTGAGCTATACAAGTTCCCCACCTGGCCTCACACTTGAAGCACAAACCCAAGAGTGACAAGCATAATTGCCTCTATGGAGAATGAACATTTGATTGCAATAATAATAATAATAATTAATAATGTATCAAGAGTTTATCCAACAGTTCTTTGTTACTGCCATTTTCAATGTATTAATTATTTTGGCTATTTCAAGTGTGATGTGATGTTATTTTTGCTATTTTAAGTATCATGTTTCTGTTATGTTAATATGGTATCCCAAGAGTGCCTTTGTTGTACTTACTACAGAATGACTCATGCCAAAGAGGTACCCATTGATATTTGTAAGGGAAAAGGGGGGGGGGGGACCAAGGAAGATGAAAAAGGCATTTTGATAATTCCAGATTCTACTGTGTCACTACCATATTTTCAGTGTTTCTTTTATGCTCCAGTAATTCATTCTTTGCTATTGGATATTTTGCTTTGGGTATTGGATGTTTATGTATAGCACTTAAGTGAATTGTAACACATCACTGAAGAATCAAGCAATGGATTGAATGCAAGGGCTAGAAACCATTAATACAAATGAATATGAAACATTACAATGGTTCCTTTGTATTAATGTGGACATTATAGAAGTGATTCTGGCACCATCACAATATGCTGAGCAGTACCTATTTCAGAGGATAATGGGACATCTCACAGTGTAAGACACTTCTCTGTCTGAGGGTGTCAGAAGTGTGTAATGGTAATAAGAAAATAATCATAATCTTTGTTGTTGTTTTTTTCTGGGGAAATAAAATCTCTTCTTGATCATATCCCAATTTTCAAATGCTAATTTGAAATGTATTCGTAGGCAAGTGCTGTCATTTTGATCCCAACACCGGATTCAGGGGGAGTTTCCCCCATGTCAGTGGAGGGAGAAGCAAAAGTAGGCCCATTGTTTCCCAAACAACCTGATGGATAAATACTACTGTTATGTAGAGTTGCAGATACAGATTTCAAATCACTTTATATAGGTGGACAATAGATTCATAGATTGATAGATTCATAGATACTAAGGTCAGAAGGGACCATTCTGATCATCTAGTCTGACCTCCTGCACAGCGCAGGCCACAGAATCTCACCCACCCACTCCTATGAAAAACCTCACCCATGTCTGAGCTATTGAAGTCCTTAAATCATGGTTCAAAGACTTCAAGGAGCAGAGAAGCCTCCCTCAAGTCAACCATGCCCCATGCTACAGAGGAAGGCGAAAAACCTCCAGGGCCTCTCCAATCTGCCCTGGAGGAAAATTCCTTTCCGACCCCAAATATGGCAATCAGCTAAACCCTGAGCATATGGGCAAGATTCACCAGCCAGATACCCAGGAAAGAATTTTCTATAGTAACTCAGATCCCATCCATCTAATATCCCATCTCAGGGGATTTGGCCTATTTACCCTGAATAATTAAAGATCAATTACTTACCAAAATCCCATTATCCCATCAGACCATCTCCTCCATAAACTTATCGAGTAGAATCTTAAAGCCAGATAGATCTTTTGCCCCCACTGCTTCCCTTGGAAGGCTATTCCAAAACTTCACTCCTCAGATGGTTAAAAACCTTCGTCTGATTTCAAGTCTAAACTTCCTGGTGGCCAGTTGATACCCATTTGTTCTTGTGTCCACATTGGTGCTGAGCTGAAATAATTCCTCTCCCTCTCCTGTATTTATCCCTCTGATATATTTATAGAGAGCAATCATATCTCCCCTCAACCTTCTTTTAGTTAGGCTAAACAAGCCAAGCTCCTTAAGTCTCCTTTCATAAGACAAGTTTTCCATTCCTCGGATCATCCTAGTAGCCCTTCTCTGTACCTGCTCCAGTTTGAATTCATCCTTTTTAAACATGGGAGACCAGAACTGCACACAGTATTCTAGGTGAGGTCTCACCAGTGCCTTGTATAACGGTACTAAAACCTCCTTATCCCTACTGGAAATGCCTCTCCTGATGCATCCCAAAACCGCATTAGCTTTTTTCACAGCCATATTACATTGGCAGCTCATAGTCATCCTATGATCAACCAATACTCTAAGGTCCTTCTCCTCTTCCGTTACTTCTAATTGATGCGTCCCCAACTTATAGCTAAAATTCTTGTTATTAATCCCTAAATGCATAACCTTACACTTCTCTCTATTAAATTTCATCCTATTACTATTACTCCAGTTTACAAGGTAATCCAGATCCTCCTGTATAATATCCCGATCCTTCTCCGAATTGGCAATACCTCCCAGCTTTGTATCATCTGCAAACTTTATTAGCACACTCCCACTTTTTGTGCCAAGGTCAGTAATAAAAAGATTAAATAAGATTGGTCCCAAAACTGATCCCTGAGGAACTCCACTGGTAACCTCCCTCCAACCTGACAGTTCGCCTTTCAGTAGGACCCGTTGCAGTCTCCCCTTTAACCAATTCCTTATCCACCTTTTGATGTTCATATTGATCCCCATCTTCTCCAATTTAACTAATAATTCCCCATGTGGCACGGTATCAAACGCCTTACTGAAATCTAGGTAAATTAGATCCACTGCATTTCCTTTATCTAAAAAATCTGTTACTTTTTCAAAAAAGGAGATTAGGTTGGTTTGGCACGATCTACCTTTTGTAAAACCATGTTGTATTTTGTCCCATTTACCATTGACTTCAATGTCCTTAACTAATTTCTCCTTCAAAATTTTTTCCAGGACCTTGCATACTACAGATGTCAAACTAACTGGCCTGTAGTTACCCGGATCACTTTTTTTTCCTTTCTTAAAAATAGGAACTATATTAGCAATTCTCCAATCATTCGGTACTATTCCTGAGTTTACAGATTCATTAAAAATTCTTGCTAATGGGCTTGCAATTTCAGGTGCCAATTCCTTTAATATTCTTGGATGAAGATTATCTGGGCCCCCCGATTTAGTCCCATTAAGCTGTTTCAGTTTCGCTTCTACCTCTGATATGGTAATATCTACCTCTATATCCTCCTTCCCATTTGTCATGCTACCATTATCCCCAAGATCCTCTTTAGCCTTATTAAAGACTGAGGCAAAGTATTTGTTTAGATATTGGGCCATGCCTAGATTATCTTTAACCTCCACTCCATCCTCAGTGTTAAGCGGCCCCACTTCTTCCTTCTTAGTTTTCTTCTTATTTATATGGCTATAGAACCTTTTACTATTGGTTTTAATTCCCTTTGCAAGGTCCAACTCTACTCGACTTTTAGCCTGTCTCACTTGATCCCTACATGTTCTGACCTCAATTAGGTAGCTTTCCTTGCTGATCCCTCCCATCTTCCACTCCCTGTATGCTTTCTGCTTCTTCTTAATCACCTCTCTAAGATGTTTGCTCATCCAGCTTGGTCTACAACTCCTTCCTATGAATTTTTTCCCCTTTCTTGGGATACAGGCTTCCGATAGCTTCTGCAGTTTTGATTTAAAGTAATCCCAGGCCTCCTCTACCTTTAGATCCATAAGTTCTTCAGTCCAATCCACTTTCCTAACTAATTTCCTTAATTTTTGAAAGTCAGCCCATTTGAAATCAAAAACCCTAGTTGCAGATTTATTTTTGTTAATCCTTCCATTTAGTTTGAACTGAATTAGCTCATGATCACTTGAGCCAAGATTGTCCCCTACAACCATTTCTTCTATGAGGTCCTCGCTACTCACCAAAATTAAATCTAAAATGGCATCCCCTCTAGTCGGTTCAGCAACTACTTGATGAAGGAATCCATCAGCTATCGCATCTAGGAAAATCTGAGCCCTATTATTATTACTAGCACTGGTCCTCCAGTCTATATCTGGGAAGTTAAAGTCTCCCATGATCACGCAGTTTCCATTAGTATTTACTTGATTAAAGACATTAAAAAGGGCTCTATCCATATCCAAATTAGATCCCGGAGGTCTATAGCACACCCCAAGCACTATCGTAGGAGAGGCTTTACTAGTTTTCTTCCCCAATGTAATTTTTGCCCAGACAGACTCTGTCTTATCCATTGCATCGCTTCTTATTTCTTTACATTCTACCTCATCATTGATATACAATGCTACTCCACCCCCTTTACCTTTGTTTCTGTCTTTCCTAAAGAGCACATACCCTTCAATACCTGTAGTCCAGTCATGACTACTATTCCACCATGTTTCTGTTATCCCTATGATATCTGGTTTCACTTCCTGCACCAGTAGCTCTAGTTCCTCCATTTTGTTACCTAGACTCCTCGCATTGGTGTACAAACATCTTAATTTTTGCTGTTTGGCCTCGCTCACATTTTGTACCCTATTAGGCACAGTCATTCTACATCCAGTATAACCTATTAGACTAGTATCCACACCGCCCTCACTCCTTATATACATTCTCCTACCCACGGTTGTATCCATTCTTACTTCATCTTCTTCCCTCTCAATGCTAAAATCTGGTGTGGAGATTTTCTGGACATCTCCCATTCATCTCCCCCCAATTCCTAGTTTAAAGCTCTCTTTATCAGTTGTGCCAGCCTCGATCCTAGAAGTCTATTTCCTTCCCTACTCAGATGAAGTCCATCCCGAGAGAACTGACCTCTGTCCGTGAATGCCTCCCAGTGGTCATACATCCCAAAGCCCTCCTTATAGCACCACTGCCTAAGCCATCTGTTGACAGTCATAATCTTGTCAGACCTTTGTTGCCCTTCTCTAGGAACAGGAAGGATCCTGCTAAAGATCACCTGAGCCTCAATTTCCTTAAGCGTCTTCCCCAGCCTAGCATAGTCTCCCTTAATACTTTCCAGTGAGAATCTAGCCGTATCATTTGTTCCCACATGAAGGATAATTAGGGGATTCTTTCCCGCTCCCTTTAGGATCCTTTTCAACCTCAGGTCTACATCCCGTATCTTAGCACCCGGAAGACAGCACACCCTTCTATTCTCAGGATCAGCTCTAGTTACAGGCCTGTCTATTCTTCTCAATAAAGAGTCCCCGATCACATAGACCTGCTTTTTCCTGGTGACAGTGCTATTCTCCAGTCTCTCCCCTATTCCCTCTGGCTGCAAGTTCTTTCCATTCCTATTTTCCCTTATAATCCTCTTCAACCCATCCTGTATCCTCCTGGGGCTCATATTTGGTGTAGTCTCCCTTGACTCTTCCCCTTTTTCTATAGGGCTAGCCTCTCTTCTCTTCTTCCTTACCCTTCCACCTTCAACAAGTACCTGCTGAGCCCCTTCTTCATTTTCCAACTCTGCAAACCTGTACCTAAGCTCTATTTCTCCTTCACTAGCCCGTCTTTTTCTCTGCCTGGTTCTTTGAGTCACATGTTTCCACTGACCACTTTCCTCATCCAGTCTCTCCTCAAAATTCCCCAGCCCTGGTTCCATCTGTGAGTCTGAGCTTTTCCCTTCAGATACCTCATATCTTTGCTCCATCATCTGCTCAAACCCCTTCCTAAACTCAACCAGACTTTCCACCTGCATCTCCAAACCTCGGATCTTTTCCTCCATCAGCTCTATCAGACGGCATTTCATGCAGAAAAAACTCTTACCGGTTCTCCCCTCCAGGATCATGTACATACCACAGCTTCCACATCCAGTCATCCTCAATGTGTCTTTCACTGCAGGAGTCACTCCCACAGCTGCTTCTGTATCTGTCATCTCCTTCCCACTGAAATCCTGTTAATCTGGGAAACACAAGCCACACCAAAAAGACCACCCCCCCAGCAAAAGCAAACCCCAAACAAGCACCACAATACAAACTCCCACTCAAACTCCCCTGTTTAGAGCTCTGTTTGCTATCTCCTGTGCCGCTGCAGCTGTCTGTGCCGCTGCCTGACTGGCTGGCTGGCTGGCTACCTTTATAGGGCCCCTAGTCAGAAGCCCCACCCCCTAGGCAGGGCTCAGCTGCTCTCTCAGCACAAAGCCCCACCCCCTAATCAGGCTCAGCTGCTCTCCCAGCACAAAACCCCTACACACACACAAATACAAATACTAAAAATAGAAAACCAAGTACAACTACCTTCTCCTCCAACAGAACTCCCACTCAAACTCCCCTGTTTAGAGCTCTGTTTGCTAGCTCCTGTGCCGCTGCAGCTGTCTGTGCCGCTGCCTGACTGGCTGGCTACCTTTATAGGGCCCCTAGTCAGAAGCCCCACCCCCTAGGCAGGGCTCAGCTGCTCTCTGAGCACAAAGCCCCACCCCCAATCAATCACTATCATTTATACAGATGACAAATCCTGAGAAACGGAGAAATAAATATTTTCACAAGATCACACACCAAATCAGTGGTAAAGCTTGGCACAAAACCCAGGCTTCTTGATTTCAAAATCCCATTACCTATGTGATACTCTTCCCTGGATTCACAAGCAGAAAGAGGAGAATAAGAAAGTCTATACCCATATTTTCATCATTTTAGAACTCTATGATAATTTTGTAGAAAGTATGCATTGTGAGGTATTGTTTAAAAACTCATAATCTGCTGAACATTATTGTCCTGGTGAAATATGTATGTAAAGTTATAAAATTCTACTGTATACGACATGTTCCAAAGTCAGGAGAAACAGCTTCATACCAGTTCCTCGGAGACAAAAGGCTAGCCAGCACCACAGCCATTTATCAAAATAATCTAATGGACTATCACCTAGTTAAATGGCCATTCTTTGGCAGGAAGAAGTGAGTGAGAGAAATTTATATATTGGCGATGGAACAGCTTTAAATTTTTGTGCAAACAGACTTGCTATTGCCTGAACCCCAGCTGGAGACATTTCTCAAAGAGGAGAAAGACATGTAAAAATGAGGAACAGAGGCCCCAAATCACCTCTCTCCTCCATTTCTCTTTGCCCACGACATCCACAATGCCTGAAGGACAAGGAAAGGAGCATTGAATGGGGGGAAGGGTTCTGGTTGAAAGGCATCCAGCCAGTAAGTCTTCAAAAGTATTTGGCGACAGACATTTTGCTTTTAATTCACTTAGTTTGTGTTTCATCTTTTATTTATTTGTAACCAATTCTAACTTTTATGCCTCATTATATGTAATCATTTAAAATCTATCTTTCTGCAGTTAATAAACTTGTATTATTGTGTTATCTAAGACAGTGTGTTTAGACTTGTTTTGGGGAACTCCATTTGAGACAACAACATTTGTGTATATAATTTGCTATTAATGAAATGATGTAATTTATATGAGCTTGTATTGTCCAGGACTGGGCAGTACAAGATGCACATTTCTGGTGGAAAGTCTGGCATTGGGAATTTGCTGGTGTCACTCTGCTGTATAATTCAAGGGGAGCAATCTGGCTGGCTGAGGCACTCTTGCAGTATAGCAGAGGGTAGTTTATCTGCTGAGGGCTGAGTGTGAGCAGGCCAGGATTGGATGTGCTCACAGCGAAGCACTGTCAAATGCACCCCAGGCTGGAGAACTGAGGGGATGCAGCTTTCTAACAGTCCAGATTGTACCATGTGAAATGTCACAGGGAGATTATAGCCTTCAATGATGGTCTTTCATACTTTATTTAGGAGAAAGAACAGACCTATTAATTAGCCTTATAAAGGCGCAAGAGTCCATAAACCTTGCTTTGACTGGAAACTTAACATATATCCTTCTGTTCCTGGGCTGAGTTTTTAATACACTTGCTATTTATTTTACCTAATTATTCTTTGATATTTTTGATGAGACATATTGTCCTTTCAGCCATCCAAGGAAAGCTTATCCTTTTTTGTGAAGTCTTCACAATCAATCCCATGACAACAGACAATAACATTGGTAACACAAGATTTTGACTCAAAGGCAGGTCAGGCAGGGAGAGCTTGCCTCAAATATATTAATTAATTAACCTTTGGAATTCACTGCAAGTAGATACCAATGAGTCCAAGAGTCTACTGAGATTAAACTTTTAGAGGTTTTGAAATTAAGACAATGGACTGGAATTCAGGAGTTCTCAATTAAATTTCCTGCTCCTCCTCAGACTTTCTATGTGATGCTGCTGGACAAGTCATTTAACATCTCTATGCTTTAGATCCCTATTTGTAAAACAGGATTAACAATACTTCCTTTCTCCCATCCTTTGTCTGTCTTTTCTATTTAGATTGTAAACTCTTTGAGGGGAGCACTGCATCATTCTAAGTGTCTTTACAGTACCTAGTGCAATGGGGCCTCGATATCACTTTTATGTAAATAAAAATATTATAGTTATTAGTTATAATGAAATTTACAATAATGGCTCAAAATTTAATCTGCATTTATTTTCTATTTGTTTTCAAAGTCCACCTAATTTTATGGGCCTAATTCTTTCATCAGAACAATGGACACAGTTTCCAACAGTGAGCACAAGGAATGGTAACTGCATTTGCATAGGTTTAAACTCATTGTTCTGTATCCATTGGTTAGCACAGTGTCCCTAAAGAGAACTCAAGAGATTTTTTATCTGTTAAAACCCATGTATCTCAGGAGATTTGCTTGAGGGCTGTGCCTCTGCACTGCCTCATCATCCCCTGCCTCTACAAGTGATGCCTTAGCACTCCTGTATGACTCTGTCACTACTCAGTTCCCTGCTCAGGAACGAGAGAGGGTGTTCTCTGAAAGGTAAGCTGTGATGGTTTGGAGACTTGTCTACATACAACTTATGAATTCTGTTTGATATTATGAACTCTATGTATAGCTTCAATCTCATTGTGTAAGTAAATCAGATGTGGGATGGAAAAAAGCCCAGTCACGTATCACACACATTATCTGGAAGAAGCTACAGCACAAAACAAAAATAAGTCATTAATACTTAATAATTGGGCTCTGGCAGGATATTGAGTATGCTAAGGAGGATGTTATTTAGGAGGAGGATGTCTCAGTTGTTCTTTGGGACAAGGATTGGAGGAATGGAAAATCCCCAGAAGGAACAAAGAAACCAGGCATTAGGACTGGCATTTGCTGAGACAGTCAGGAGACAAAGGGTTATGCATCCTGAGAAGAAGGAAACTTTTGACTCTCTCACCAGCCAAAGTTGAAGGAAGCTGGCTGCAGGGGTCAAAGAGAAAACTCCATGTTCCATAGCTGAAGCCATGAGCTGAAGGAATGAGGTCCATGAAAGGGGACTTGGAACCCTCAAAGAACACTGACCCAAGTCCCAATGAACCCTCAAGAGTGGTGAGGAAACTCAAGCAGGGAATAGCATGCAGTTATTTCCTTTTTTTTCTGGATCTGTATCTCTTGTGCTGTCTAAAGTGTGGACTGATGGATAGAAATTCTTCTGCAAACTTTGCACATTTATTTCAACTATCACATGGCCCTGAAGGGGTAAACAGTAAACCGGAGTATCCACAATGGTGGAGCTCTGGGAAGGGTGTGCTTAAATTATTTGGAGTTTTGAGAGGATCAGCACCAGTGTTCCCTCTAATTTTTTTATGTCCAAGTGCCACATACGGAATAAATGTTATGTGCACCAAAATGGAGGTGATATGTTATCATGCACATAACAAAATTCATGTGGTAGGGGATGAGCGGTTCCAAGTGCAGGAGAGGGCTCAGGACTGGGGCAGAGGGTTGGAGTGGGGGGGGGAGCTCTGGGATGGGGCCAGTGATGAGGGTTTTGGTGTACAGGCTGCCCCAGGGCTGTGGTGGGGAGAAAGGACTCCCCGAGCCCTCTCTTGCCACAGCAGCTCAGGGATGGGGGAGAAGTGCCTCTCCCCGGCTGTGGCATCTCTGGCTGGGCTGGGCTGGGGTTGGGCTGACGGAGGGGCTCCTCTCCCCCGGCTGCAGGAAGTCTGGATCAGGTCTGCACTGGGGCCTACGGAGAGGTCCATCTCTCCCTTCTGCGGCAGGTCCGCGCTGAGGCCTGCGGGGAGAGGCACCTCTCCCTGCCACAGCAGGTCCATGCTTTGGCCGGCAGGAGGGCCGCCTCTCCCCATCACGGCAGGTCCATGCTTTGGCCGAAAAGGAGGGATGCCTCTCCCCATCACGGCAGGTCCATGCTTTGGCCAGCAGGGTGGGGTGCCTCTCCCTGCCACAGCAGGTCCATACTATGGCTGGCAGGGAAGGGCGCCTCTCCCCACCAAGGCAGGTCCGTGTTGAGGGAAAGGAATCTCTCCTTACCGCAGCCCTGAGCCCCTGTGCGGGACTTAATATTAAAAATGCAGCAATGCAGCAGCGCAGCTTAGAGGGAATTTAGATCAGCACTAATCTTGGGACCTGGGCAGCTGGATTGCAGGGTCCCACTTCCAAAAGCGGTACCGGACAGGAGTCTTTGCCCAGGGAGTATGCTTGGAGTCCAAAGAAAAAGAGAGTGCCTATATATCCAAACCAAAGGGTACTAAAAACGCATCGATTTAGTGTTGGGATCTGAACACAGAAGTCTGATGAATGTACAAGCATGGGGAGTTTGACCAGAACTTTGACATGGGGAAATTAATGAAAATTATTGGTTTTGGATTTATCATGAATTTATTGTAGAAACTACTCTATAGCTGAGGGGAGATGATGACCTGGAGAACAGTCCTCCAATAGGCTGAGCAAGTCTCATGGAACCAAATACTTGTAGAGAAGGGCTTTGACAATGTGACACACATTTCATAGGTTTCAGAGTAGCAGCCGTGTTAGTCTGTATTTGCAAAAAGAAAAGGAGTACTTGTGGTACCTTAGAGACTAAAATTTATTTGAGCATAAAGCTTTCGTGAGCTACAGCTCACTTCATCGGATGCATTCAGTGGAAAATACAGTGAGGAGATTTATATACACAGAGAACATGAAACAATGCGTACTACCATACACACTGTAAGGAGAGTGATCCCTTAAGATGAGCTATTACCAGCAGGGGAGGGAGAAAACCTTTTGTAGTGATAATCAGGGTGGGCCTTTTCCAGTAGTTCACAAGAACCTCTGAGGAACAGTGCGGGGTGGGGAGGGGGGAAATAAACATGGGGAAATAGTTTTACTTTGTGTAATGACCCATCCACTCCCTGTCTCTATTCAAGCCTAAGTTAACTGTATCCAGTTTGCCACACACTCTGAAAGAAACTGCGGAACCACCTGATCAACATTCTCTACAGAAAACATGGAAAGATTAAGAATGAGCTCTCAAAACTGGATACTCTCATAAAAAAGCAACCTTCCACACAAACTTCCTCGTGGCTGGACTGTTGCTGCTAGCAGGCTGGCTTACAGGACAACTGACACAGTTGCTGGTAAAAAGCACTTTATTTCCCTTCCCACAGCAATATATATACAGCACTTTTTTATTCCTTTTCTGTTGTTTATCACCCAATGTTCTCATCATTCTTATCTTTGGGTTCCATTATCTTGTGGTAGTAAAGACTCTCAGATGCTGCTTATATCATTAGTCCTTAGTTCAGCCAAAGTTTAGTCCTCAGTCCTCAAAATCTTCTGGCCTTGTCCTTTATCTCTTGTACTGTTATTTTCCATTACTTGGCACACATTTCTAAAACATCTGATACTCAGCATTTCCCTCATCTCCCCCTTTTTGTTAAAAAGCAGCTTGAATCATCCATGACATTCCCTAACGCATACATTGAACTATATATGGACCACACAAACAAATTATACCAATACAGATACCAATTAATAAAAGAATGTGCTATAATGATGTTATTCATATTTTGTTCTAATTTTGCAAGTAACTCATGAACAGAGTGAGAATGATCTGACAAATTAACACAACACATACCCTCAAAATCTTCACATCCGTGTCCATGTGCTAATAATAAAAATTCAATTGCAGCACTATTATATAAAACTGCATGGCAAATGCTATCTACATCGATTAATAACTCAGTTAATATTTCAAAAATTAGATTAAACTGTTTAATACTCCAACACACTAATTTCTCTAAATTAAAAGCATTTTCCATAATAGCAACACCGGGGATGCTTAAGCAATAGAAAATCAATCGCAGCTCGATTATCTAAAATGGCATCTCTTAATTCCTGTTGTTCCATACTTAAAAGAGCAATTGCCTGTAATATAGCATTAAGCGCTTTAACAGCAAAACAAGCTAATGCATTCAAAGTTTGCACCGTGTAATAAGTTGCAAAGCCAGGAATGCCTGCAACAGCATTCAGCAAAGCCAAATATTCTGAGTGACTATATAAGGTAACATCGGCGGAACACGTATTTTGCAGGGCCGTGCTTCGCCGATTTCGCTGCTGATTCTTTCCGGGCAACAAAAGGGTCATTCGGCTAAGACAGCACAAGGTATTATGACTTAGAATGGCAGGAATATAACTAAAGGTTCGTGTGCCGCAGGTAAAAAACCAACCAGACGGCAAAATAATATGTCCATAATTAAAAGAAACATTAACCGCATTAGTACAATTCAAAAGGGGGGCAATTACGGTTTGGCAGCCCATGGGTACCTTTGCGCGTGTTCAATTAACCACTCGCGCACACGTTACATTATCTGCCCCGGCTGGGTACGGGGTATGTAAAGATAGGGCCCCAGGGGGCAAGGAGTAATTGGCGGGGCCCCAATTTGCTATATTCGAATACTGTGAAGACAAATTGGCATAAGCTGCAAGCATGGTGTGACTGCCAATTTCTTCGGGATGATGACATATGGGAACAAGACAAGTGCCCAGTAGTTCCCCGGCTGCCACAAAATCAGACAAACAAAAGTGTGTGAAATTGGCTATCAATGCTAGACATTCCCATAGGTTATACGTCATTCGCACGCGTAGGGATACAAGGAGTCACCCCTGTAACCCAAGCAATACCACTATAACAATATCGATAACCCACATCCTCATTCTGGAAATAAACAGGATATGGCCACAAGCACAACCTCCTCTGATGCTTTCCCACCAAGTGCGGGATCTTGTTCTCCAGGCACCCTCCCCCCTTCTAATAAAGGAAGAAGAGGAGTTATATCCTGATTTGTGATGCCACAAAGGGGGCGAAGCCATTGCAGTTTACCTAGCAGTTTCTGTGCATCATACAGTGTGCGAACATGAGGAGACATTTTTAACTGCTGGGGGCGTATGGTGCAGTCAGTGATCCGAAGTCCCAAATACAGAAAAGGGGCTTTAGTCTGACCTCTTTTCTTGGGGCAATCCCGTTTTAAATGACCCATCTTTCCACACTAATAACACGCCCCCTCCCTTCCTCTACGCCAATTCGACTTGGAGGTATTCAAGGCTACCGCTAAGGCGCGTGCATGAATCTTTGCCTTATCCTCCTCCTCCATCAAAGGAGCACGAGTGCAGGCTTCAATCATGTCGACTAGGGAGGCCGATTTTGGTAGTCACCAAAATCTTCTTACACGTGGGGTTAGCATTTTGAAGGGCTAAATCTACCCCCAATGCTGATCTGGCGTCTGGTGTTAAATTAGGGGCCCTATCCAGTGCCGTCCTTAGGCGATCCAAAAAGAGGGCAAAAGATTCGCCCACTCCCTGCATGACTTTCAAATAGGGAGGTGACGGGGCGCCCAAATCAGGGAGCTCTTTGAATGCCTCCAGTGCTAGAAGCTGAGACTGTTGTAATATTTGGGGTACCAATCGCGCCTGTAGCTGAGGCTCTTCAAATCGCCCGTCCCAACAACATGTCTATACTTGCTACATGGAGAGGGTCGTCCTGGGGTCTATCTAAATTAAGCACTGCCGCGTGCTCAGCCTTCTTTCTCCATGAATCCTTCCATAATAATCTCTGTGTGGGTGTTAACAACATATCTGCAAATTTCTGGGCGTCAAAGGGGCATATCGCTTGCCCCGAGAATATCTGTTCTAATAACGCTTGTACATATGGATTTTTCAAGCCATACGCCACAATAGCTTTCTGAGCCTCCCTCATCAATTTCCAGTCTAACGGCACCCAAGATTTAACCCCCTCCCTTGATACCGATACCGGGAAAGTAGCCGGCATGGCATCCAAAAATTCCCCTTCAATTATAGCATCCTTTATCAATCCATGCCAGCGCTTAATTGGGTCAGGAGATCCCGCTCCTCCCCCCCCATCCCTCCAAATCACCCCCGTCCCCCGTTCTTCTTGCCCTCGTCCAATTGAAGAACACGTAGGTGGCGGAGGTTTCACTTTTGGTTGAACCGGTTGCGTAGCGGGGGCATAAATTTTGCGATATTCTTCCTCTGCTGTCTGTCGCAACTCTCCCTCGGGAGTGAGGTGCTCCGTACAACCATAATACCCACACAACCTACAAATATGGGGCAAACGTGAGGGGTCAGGTATGCCGTGCTCTTGAAGCTGTTGCAGCAAATGCGATCGTGACGATCCTTGCGGTCTGTTTTCCTTTCTATCCAGCTCATCCATCATCTGTTGAGCTGCAATACCTTCCTTATATAACCACCGAATTATCTGGTCCTGTGTCAAGTTATCAAACTCTCCAGTTTTAGGCAAGTCAATAATCCGAACGTGTCGGGGAGGGGCTGATGGCACAACCGCGGGTGGCAATCCTGACCCCCCTTGTAAAGAGTTCTCTGGATTGCCCGATGACGATTCCCCCGACACAGGCTGATCCACGGCCATCGGTTCGCCCCGATCTAAGTCATCATCCTTCAAGGGCAATGGTACCTCACTGGGGTCCAACGGCGCCAAAGGAATCATAGGCGTTGTTTTACCAAAAAAGTCTTTCGCTCCTACCATGAAGGCCCCTTTCGCTGATGATTCTAATGCCTCGCGTAATGCAATACGCGCCCCTGCCTGAGCCGCTGCAGTGGTAACGGCTCGATGAACAGTCCGCCAGATAGGGCTCAAGGCAGCAGCTTCTTTATTTCCGACCCCCACAAAGTCCCACAGGTCTTCCCCCACTGTTTTCCACACCGAGGAGTCAAACACATTCTTTGCATTAACCAGGACACCCCGTCGCTTTCCACACCGAAGCAATTTTTGAAGATCTTCTGGGGAAAATTTTTCTCCCTGGTTATTAAGCAGATTGCTTAAGACCTTAAACACGGCCTGCTCACCTGCTGATGCTGCCGCTCCCATTATGAGAGATATTCCCCACCGCTCACCTTTCAGTGGGAGCTCCCCCGCCTCTTGGGCATCCCAGTTCCTCACCCAAATGGAGGACGCCGGCAGCGGCGGTCCCTGCTATTTCTTCCTCTGTCCGTGGCATCAAATTCACAGAATTCTATCACGTCGGGGTCACCATTTCTTGCTGCTAGCAGGCTGGCTTACAGGACAACTGACAGTTGCTGGTAAAAAGCACTTTATTTCCCTTCCCACAGCAATATATATACAGCACTTGTTTATTCCTTTTCTGTTGTTTATCACCCAATGTTCTCATCATTTTTATCTTTGGGTTCCATTATCTTGTGGTAGTAAAGACTCTCAGGTGCTGCTTATATCATTAGTCCTTAGTTCAGCCAAAGTTTAGTCCTCAGTCCAGCCAAAATCTTCTGGCCTTGTCCTTTATCTCTTGTACTGTTATTTTCCATTACTTGGCACACATTTCTAAAACATCTGATACTCAGCATTTCCCACACTGGACTTTATAAAAACTAGACAAGCCATTTACAACACACACTTTGCTTCTCTACAAAAGAAAAAGGGCACTAAACTATCTAAACTACTACATGCCACAAGGGGCCACAACAGTGGTTCCCTTAACCCACACAGCAATATTGTTGATCTATCCAACTATACGCTTAGCCCAGCAGAAGAATCTGTCCTATCTCGGGGCCTCACCTTCTACCCCTCCACCCCCATGAACATGATACAGTTCTGTGGTGACCTAGAATCCTATTTTCGACGTCTCCGACTCAAGGAATATTTCCAACACAACTCTGAACATCATACTAACCCACAGAGACTTTCCTACCAACACTACAAAAAGATGGATTCTGAGTGGACTCCTCCTGAAGGTCGAAACAACAGACTGGACTTCTACACAGAGTGCTTCTGCCGATGTGTACAGGCTGAAATTGTGGAAAAGCAGCATCACTTGCCCCATAACATCAGCTGTGCAGAACACAATGCCATCCACAGCCTCAGAAACAACTCTGACATCATAATCAAAAAGGCTGACAAAGGAGGTGCTGTCATCATCATGAATAGGTCGGAATATGAACAAGAGGCTGCAAGGCAGTTCTACAACACCACTTTCTACAAGCCATTATCCTCTGATCCCACTGAGGGTTACCAAATGAAACTACAGCATTTGCTCAAGAAACTCCCTGAAAAAGCACAAGAACAAATCCACACAGACACACCCTGGAACCCCGACCTGGAGTATTCTATCTGCTACCCAAGATCCATAAACCTGGAAATCCTGGCCACCCCATCATCTCAAGCATTGGCAGCCTGATAGCAGAATTGTCTGGCTATGTAGACTCCCTCCTCAGGCCCTACACTACCAGCACTCCCAGCTATCTTCGAGACACCACTGACTTCCTGAGGAAACTACAATCCATCGGTGATCTTCCTGAAAACACCATCCTGGCCACTATGGATGTAGAAGCCCTCTACACCAACATTCCACACAAAGATGGACTACAAGCCAACAGGAACAGTATCCCCGATAATGTCACGGCAAACTGGTGGCTGAACTTTGTGACTTTGTCCTCACCCATAACTATTTCACATTTGGGGACAATGTATACCTTCAAATCAGCGACACTGCGATGGGTACCCACATGGCCCCACAATATGCCAACATTTTTATGGCTGACTTCGAACAACGCTTCCTCAGTTCTCGTCTCCTAATGCCCCTACTATACTTGCACTACACTGATGACATCTTCATCATCTGGACCCATGGAAAAGAAGCCCTTGAGGAATTCCACCAGGATTTCAACAATTTCTATCCCACCATCAACCTCAGCCTGGACCAGTCCACACAAGAGATCCACTTCCTGGACACTACGGTGCTAATAAGCGATGTTCACATAAACACCACCTATACCGGAAACCTACTGACCACTGTTCCTACCTACATGCCTCCAGCTTTCATCCAGGTCACACCACACGATCCATTGTCTACAGCCAAGCTCTATGATACAACCGCATTTGCTCCAACCACTCAGACAGAGACAAACACCTACAAGATCTCTATCAAGCATTCTTACAACTACAATACCCACCTGCTGAAGTGAAGAAACAGACTGACAGAGCCAGAAGAGTACCCAGAAGTCACCTACTACAGGACAGGCCCAACAAAGAAAATAATAGAACGCCACTAGCCATCACCTTCAGCCTCTCTAACGCATCATCAAGGATCTACACCTATCATGAAGGACGATCCATCACTCTCACAGATCTTGGGAGACAGGCCAGTCCTTGCTTACAGACAGCCCCACAACCTGAAGCAAATACTCACCAGCAACCACACACCACACAACAGAACCATTAACCCAGGAACCTATCCTTGCAACAAAGCCCGTTGCCAACTCTGTCCACATATCTATTCAGGGGACACCATCATAGGGACTAATCACATCAGCCACACTATCAGAGGCTTGTTCACCTGTGCATCTACCAATGTGATATATGCCATTATGTGCCAGCAATGCCCCTCTGCCATGTACATTGGTCAAACTGGACAGTCTCTACGTAAAAGAATAAATGGACACAAATCAGATGTCAAGATTTATAACATTCAAAAACCAGTCGGAGAACACTTCAATATCTCTAGTCAATCGATTACAGACCTAAAAGTTACAGACCCAAACCTATTCTTCAACCAAAAAAAACCCTTCAAAAACAGACTCCAATGAGAGACTGCTGAATTGGAATTAATTTGCAAACTGGATACAATTAACTTAGGCTTGAATAAAGACTGGGAGTGGATGGGACATTACACAAAGTAAAACTATTTCCCCATGTTTATTCCCCCCGCCCCCCCACTGTTCCTCAGACGTTCTTGTCAACTGCTGGAAATGGCCCACTTTGATTATCACTACAAATGGTTTTTGTCCCCCCCCGCTCTCCTGCTGGTAATAGCTCATCTTAAGTAATCACTCTCCTTACAGTGTGTATGGTAACACCCATTGTTTCATGTTCTCTGTGTACAAAAATCTCCCACTGTATTTTCCAACGAATGCATCCGATGAAGTGAGCTGTAGCTCACAAAAGCTTATGCTCAAATAAATTTGATATTCTCTAAGGTGCCACAAGTACTCCTTTTCTTTTTACACATTTCATAGAATCATAGAAGATTCGGGTTGGAAGAGACCTCAGGAGGTCATCTAGTCCAACCCCCTGCTCAAAGCAGGACCAACCCCAACTAACATGACCTGGAACAACTGGAACCCTCTCCTTTTTACACTCCAGCTATCTGAAGAAGTGGCCCAATGAGCTTAAAATACATTGGCGGTATGATTTATATCCATTGGGACTCACTGTTCTCTACTGGGTAAGATATTCAGGAACATTTTACAGTGAGCATTATTCGCCTAGCAAGGCAGTGAGAATCCTTTGAATGCCTATGATAAATATGCAAAGATCTACTTTATAGTGTATGGTGTTAAGACCAAATTCAGAGAGATCTAATATGGATCATCATTTAAAAGTCTATTTCAAGACCTCTTTGTTGTTCTTAGATCATTGACCTAACAGATTTAACACTTTTAAAGCTTTCAGCATCTCATCAGCATTCCTTACAGGGGTCTGATGTGCTAATATGCCAGAGGTTCTTATTAGCTTTTTCTCTCAAACATAAATGTATCACATGTATATTAGGCACTGTTAAATTAAATATTGTTACTGGAACATTGTTTTTTACTTTTTAAACTAATGTCTTAAATGTGCGTTAAAAATAGCATACTGAATATTTACATTTACAATGAAATCCAGCTGCAGATAGATTACACCTTAAACTGTGTGTGCATATAGAATCATTCCAGAATGAGAGAAATAATTTTAACAAACCAATTTTACACTCATACTTCAAATTGCACATTTTAGTGTAATTCTGTATATTCATAAGATAAAACATTTTGTATCAAATTTTGTTCATGTTTGTGATACACAGAATATAAAACGAACAAAAAACAACAAACACAACCAACCAAAAAAAAAACCCACACAAAAAACCCCAAATACCTGTTGCATTTACCTTTATATTCCAGATGGAAACCAGTAAAGCTAACAGATCCATCACTCCGAAAAGCCAAGTGCATGTTGTTTGAGCTGCTTTCTATCCTCTCTGGCAACTTGCTATCTTGAAAACTCCCAATTAGTGGACTATTGCTGTCTAGCCCATCGTAGATATAGAGGAAGTCATAATTTGGTTCTATACTGAAACTATAAAATATTAAAAAGAAAAGAAATGTTAGGTAGAATATGCTTTGCACGATATCCTAACTCTGATCAGCTCAACTAAGTACTTACCAACACTGTTTCTAAAAGTAGGGGCAAAAAACACTCAATAGTAATGATTTGTGAAGATGATTAATTACAAAAGATAAAGACATTTTAAAAAATAATAATTTATCATTATTTTCCTGCCAGTCTGGAAACCATGCAGATATCTTTCTAGACAATAATTGTTAATGTAAATATTTCTAAATTCAGAGTATCAAACTCATAGAAAAATATTACCATGAGAGAGATGTGTGTGTGTGTGTGTGTGTGTGTGTGTGTGTGTGTGTGTGAGAGAGAGAAATTGTTTTTTCTTTAATTATTTTAGAGTTGTGCAAAATTCAGTGATTTTAATTTCCAGGGGACCCATCATGCTATAACCTGGGGAGGGATGTGTTAAGATACAATATAACGTTACTTGCAGAGTGTACATGCCATCCCCTGAAACTGAACTTTCCATTACTGTGAGTGCTTGGGCTTTTGGTGACCCTAGTCCCAGAAATCTGGGACAATACTAGGGGGCTAGTGGCAGTCTGGCTGCAACCAGCCTGTTTGGAATGGTCTGATACTCAACCTTCTCTTCTTCCTATTTGAGTGAGTTTTGAACATCTTTTTGTGAAGATGGTTGGGGAAATTCTATGGCCTGTGTTACACAGGAGGTGGGACCAGGTGATCACAATGGCTCTTCTGGCCTTGTAATCTATGAATCTATAAAAATCAAATGACTCAATGAGACTTCTGAAGACAAAGTAGAGTAAAAAGCCTACCTGGACATAGTAAAAGTTCTAACTGATATCTTAAAAGTATCTATTTAATGTGCATATTTTGCTATTGAGTAATAAGTAATTGATGAACAATAGTTCAGATGAAAGTAAACATTAAGAAATCACTAGACAATACATTTTATAATATGACTAAAAAAAATCAGGAAAAGATTTGTCTCTTATGTTTGAACAATTCCTTGTACAATGGGGCCTCAAACCAAACTGGGGTCTTTGGGAATTACAATAATAATTAATAATAAACAATAAATAATAAACATCAACTTCAAATAAAATACTTTTCCAAAAAAGTGTCTGGTTTTGCTTTATACTTATACCATCAGGTGGACAGCAACATTGTCTCTGAATTCTCTGAAACAGTAGTAAGTGCTGCATTATGATAGAGGTGTTTAACATACCAGATTTAATATCCAGGAAAATATTACTCACATGAACCATATTTTTATGTAACGATGTGGGCTAATAAAACTGGATCCAAATACTACTTTTAATGTTTTGCTTTAATCTCATGTGCACATTTCCTATGAAAGGTGCTGAACTGACTGCCTCTGGTCAAAAAAGTCTTTCCTTTCAGATAGGGGAGAACCCCACAAATTAGCTTACTCTATCTTCCCGACCTTGTCATGGAGAGAATCTCTCTGTAGGCTTGATCCTGTAAGATGCTGAGCATCCTCCACTTCCAGTTTGGTTAGTGTCAGTTAAGGACCTTCTGCATCTCACAGACATATTCAGCACCTTGCAGGTTTGAGCCCTGTGTGTGTTCAAATCTCTGTTTATTTGGCCCTTGGTGTCTCTGCGGATATTGCTGACAAAGGTAACAATTACTGATAGTTTTGATGGTTACTTAATGTGTTCTAGGTATTATCAGCTCTTACCCTATCAAGCTCTGAGCAGCCACCAATGGTAATGATGTAAACATGATTAAAAAAATATATAGCCAAATAATAGCTTACCTGATAAATGCTAGTGATATAACATAGTCGTTATTAACAGTGATACTCCAGTCACAGTCTCGACTATGCGGATATGGATGAGGAAAGTTTGGTGAAAGAATAAAACCTGATGAGCCTGTCAAATTTCCTCCACAGGGTGCTGTAAATGGGGAGGGAAAAAGGTAAGTACCAGCTATCTGTTCACTAACATTTGAAAGTAGAGAATCTTCAAAGAGTTAAATGAGAAACACTGTGTATTTAATGCAAGAGTTCACAAAGGAAATTTTAATAGGAGCAAAAATTAAAGTCACATTTCTGATAAGTCAATCTTCTAATTACCACAAAGTCAAATTTGTCACTGAACTTTACATCCTTTAAGTTTGTTACCATGGCATAAACATCAGAGCTTTTCTGAAACTGCTCTAAATGTGAAGAGTATTCTGGATAATGATATGCAAACAAGCACAGTAAACATGCCACTTCAGGATTTCTATTACCAAGTACCATTAAAGGCAGAGGTTTGGGTTTTTTTTTTTTTTTTTTTTTTTTAAGAGCTGAAATAGGGTTTACCGAGGTTACAAATGCAACCACATGTATGTGAGATTCCATCTGGTAGGGTTTATCAGCAGTCCAGTTTGATGAGACTGCGGGCTTTACAAACTACATATAATACAGTTATGCTACTAAGTGTGGCTTACAGGCCTACAAAGAAAATATTAGTACATCCTACAAGCACACTCAAAGTAGAACAAAGAAAGTTCTGTGTGCGCCCAACAGCATGCAGGGAAGTTTGGGTTTTATTTTTAAAGGACAATTTTGTAAGTGTCGTAGCCATTATGGTAGCATTACTGACAGTTACAATAATGAGGAAGGTATGGACAAGAGGAAGCTAATTCTCAGAACACTTAAGACTTTCCCTTGACCCTCAGGCTAACTGGATCCACCAGTCCCTCCTGGATCACATACTCTGGTCTACCCTTGTAGCTGTGACCTTGTAGACTGTGACTGCACATTGGCCACAAGTTATGAAAATAATTATTTATATTTTTTACTTCCCCTGTTATTATTGTGCAGATGGGAGGAAGTACTATCCTTATTCTTAACACCCCAATCTACCAGGACCACAAGATGCTGTGAGGAAGGTGCAAAACTCACTGGACAGCTTAGCTATATTCCTCAGAGAAAAAAATCCTTCCTGAATCCAACAGGTAACAGCAAGCTGGAAACACAGCTCTGACAGCCACCCCACTTATAGGGCAATATGTGGGTGGGGAGAGCATCTCTCAACAGCAAGAATTGTTTCTGTGCATCCAGGAATGCTTAAATGCAAAGGGGATGGGGAGTTCATTGGAAGCCCCAGCCCTAGTTCCCACCCATTCACAATGCCCATGTGCATTCTGTGTGAGAAGGAAAAAAAGAAGGACGGACCCTGGTGAAGGGGCCTCTACTCACATTCCCTAAGAGCATGGTGCAGGATTGGGGCCCTAGTGCACAGCAACTATATTGTGATCACACTTATTCCATTCATTAAGGAATTGACTATTGTATATGGTCATGAAGTTAACAACTATGAGAAAGTTCTCATTTCTCAAGGTGATTACTTTATCTTCATCACTGCTGCTGCCTTTATTTATTATTATTATTTATCATCATCATCATCACAGATCTTAAAAAGCAAAGTAAGCAGTAAACTCATCCTTGGATGTTTAGTTTAGGCTTCACAAATTGTGTTTGAATTTCAGTGCAGATAATCATTCACTTTACATTTTCTACAAAGACTCTGTTATCCAATATATCAGCTGACTGGCAAATGGTAGATATAAAACAGATTGTGTCTGATTGCACCAGGATAGCAAACACAAACTAATTCATAGAATGAAAGTCACTTACATGAGAAATTGAACAACAAGCCAATCATGAATTCAAGTAATATAACTGTAATTGTATACTGGACAAGTGCAATCTTATATGGGGCTGACATTTTATACCGGAATCAAAATATATACATTTTTGTTTAGAAAAAAAAGGACAAGGAATACAGAAATCTAAGAATCCATTATCAGAGGAACAATACTTGGATTTTTTTTTAAATCATATTGGTACAGTAGGTGGTAATGGATTTTTAAATCACTATTTTGTCTTGAGAGGCAAACAAGAACTATCAGGGTGTCCAAACCATATAATTACTGGAATTCAGTGGTAATAATAACTGCATGTAACAATCATTTAGCCATATGGACCAAATATATTTCAAAGTCATTAGCACAGATGTGTTTGCTTTCCTTGCTGGTGATACTTCAGTTATTGGAATTACACTGGAAATAGTTTCTCTGGGGTTTCCAATGACAGGATAATATTATGGACATCCTTAAATACCACTGGGCTGTAGGTAAAGAATTTAACAGCTTGTGGAAGTGTGAATTAGGGCTGATAATAATTTAATTGACTTGCCTTTGCAATAACGTGCTTAATCGATACTGCTCTGTCTTTGCAAAATGGTGATTTACATTGCTGCAAGTCACAAGTTTGATTTCACTGATTTGCATGCAGTGATAATTCAGAAGTAAGAATGAAAAAACAAACAAAATCCACATGATTTCTTAAGATTGCCTCTAAAAGAATTCACCATAAAGCTCCATCATGCTAAGCCAATAAGAATTTATGCAAACATTCTAAAATTATATGGATACATGCAATATGAAAGTTGTTCACTGTAGCTGGAGTTCAAGATGACCTCTACATTCATACTCTTGTGATATACTAATGGTTCAAATTGCACCATTCACACATCCTAAGAGTGAGAATGTGAAGAAATGAACCGAAGAAGAAATGAAGTTTACTCACCTATAATCAGATTTCTTTGTGATGTCCTCTACAATTAACATTCCTGAAATTCTCTGATGGGGAAATCTGAACCATAAGCACACCCCAAGAGTGGGAATGCAAAGAGGCCAGTAAAAGAAGAAGTCTTGTTTCTCTCCATTGTGAGTTAAGACAAACCGTCAGATCTGAATCAGTGTGTGTTCTAAGCTCTATTCTTTCACTGGTCTGCAGTCCTGTGGTTGCCTGGTTTGTCGTCTCAATTTACTGTAGGTTATTTGTTAGGTTCTACATGTGGAAATTCTGCTTTAATGGCTAAACCAATAGCCTTCTGCTTTAATGGCTAAACCCTCTGGAAACAGTGTCAGGTGGAATTCACAGAATTTAGCCATTGCTCCCGAGTCTGGTGGAGTGGTGTAACATCTGAAGTAGGGGATCACTCATTGGAGCTATGCCATCAGCTATGGAAACTTGTTCAAAATATCATCTTGGGCATTATGTGAGGTGGACAGGTCCAAAAAGAACCCTGAAAATGATGGCTAACACAGGCAGCAAAGATGCAGGGCATCAGCTGCACCTACCTATTCCAGGTGAAGGAAGTCTATGAGAGAGACTCAATGGCTTGGGTCACATAGTGTGAAGCCAGTACCAGTAGAGGAAAAGGGTTGTGTTAATATGCCTCAGTCTCATTTCAGTGGGACCAGGTATTTTTTGGGAGAATCATTCGCACTTGCTTTTGACCAGGGATCAGCAACCTTCAGCATGTGGCCCATCAGGGTAATCTGCTGGCAGGCTGAGAGACATTTTGTTTAAACTGACCATCTGCAGGCACAGCCCCCCACCCACAGCTCCAAGTGGCTGCAGTTCACCATTCCCATCCAATGGGAGCTGCAGGAAGCAGTGGCCAGCATGTCCCTGCGGCCTGTGTCACTTCCCACGGCTCCCATTGGATGGCAACGGTAAACTGAGGCCACTAGGAGCTGCGGGGGGCCATGCCCACGGATGATCAACGTAAAAAAAATGTCTCATGGCCTGCCAGTGGATTACCCTGATGGGTTGTATGACGAAGGCTGCTGACCCCTGCTTTTGACCATGAATAACTTAGCATTCAGCACCAGAGTTAAACCCCTAGGGATGCATGTCCTCTGATGTCCGCAGGCACGACTGCAGTATACTGTGGCAATGTATCCAATTGTATCTGAGATCTCCACCAGTCCATCAAAATTGCAACCTGGAATGTTGCAACTCTTCACAGGCATGGTCATCAGGTCACTGTCTCATGTGAAATGGACCATCTTGGCATATCAATTGCAGGCCTAACTGAAGCAAGACTGATCGATGACAGATGTCACAAGGTGGAAGATTCTTTACTGCTGTATTCTGGTGGCCCCAGAGGGTAGCACTAATACTGCAAGGTGAGGCCAAATCTTCCTTGATAACCTGGACACCCATGTCTTCTCGGTTACTTATTACATGTCTTAAACTCCGGCATGGTTATCTTGCTATCATAGTAGTCTATGCTCTGACAGAAGAATCTGTTGATTCAGTAAAAGATCATTTCCACAATCAATTGGAATCTCCAGTACTCACAATCCCTCCACATGATAATCTTGTGATTCTGGATAACCTAAATTTACAAATTACAAATTTGGCTCATTACAAACTAAGTTTGAACAGGTCATTGGTCATTACGGGTCAGGTACACCCACTGATAACTCTTACCACTTGCTCACATTCTGTGCCTCCCAGAATCTTTCCATTCTTTGATCATGGTTCAAGCAGTGATGCATACACCAGATGTCATGGATCTCGCACAATGGTGTCACTCAAGGAGTTGCACCACATCATCATACATGACAGAGAATATCATGGTGCTGAATGTGCAGTGAACACAGACCACCACCTAGCGGCTGCCCGTATTGTGTTGAAGCGCCAAAGAGCAGGTAAGCCCTCTGAAATGATGAAGAAGTTTGACATTGACCCACTTCACATGCCAGGTTTAGCCAACAGGATTTGTATCAACGTCAGCATTAGAGTCTCAGCTCTAGCCAACTTGTCTGAAGACATGGAGGTTGCCTGGTCTCTGTTCACTTCTATCCTTCACCACTCTGCTGAGCGTACAATTGGTTTTAGGTGCCCAGCACGCTAACCATGGTTATTGGAAGATAATTCAGATAATTAAATTGAAGGCCACAGCCCACCAGCATGGCAATAAGCACACTCATAATCAGCTGAAGTGAAAATTTAAACATCCTGGCACTCTGCAATTGTGAGGCATATTATAACCAAGGGGCGGATGATATTGAATTTGGCTTAGCCAGGGGCTACATAAAGCCAGCATTCTGCATGATCCGCAACCCCAGAAGTCAAGAGGTAGTCACTACAAATGGCATCTTGAATGAAAGCTAAGGCCATCCATGTAAATTGGATGATGACATCCTCTCACGCTGGGTGGAACATTATCACAGTGCCCTGAACCACCCTCCAGTTGCGGCTTGCTCAGAGCTGGATGATCTGGCAGCCACTGTGGTTCAAGACCCAGACACTTGTACTAAAGCATCAAAATTGGATAAAGTGAAGCATGCCATCTCTAAACTGAAACACGGATGTGCAACCAGCACTGATGGAATCCCCCCAGAACTGCTAAAATGTGCTATTGACCCGATAGCAAAATCACTTCTGTCCATCTTTCATCTGGTGTGGAGAACTGGAACCTTGCCAACTGTCTGGAAGGATGGTATTGTGATCTTACTTTATAAGGGCAAGGCACCGCATGGTGAATATAAGAGCTACAGGCCGATCACCTTGCTGTCCGTTCCAGGGAAGGTGTTTACGCATGTTCTGCTGGCATGCTTGGAACTGGCATGCTTCGAGCCCCTGCTACACTGGAAGTGTCTCTCCCAACAGTCAGGCTTTCTGAGGAGCAGGTCCACATTAGATGCCATTTTGGCCCTCCGCTTGTTGGAGATACACCGTGAGTTCAGGAAGCCCCTGCACATAGCATTCATCAATCTTAAGGCTCCATTTGATTCAGTTGGTGTCCTACCACTCTGCTGGAATTGATTAGAGAGCTGCATAATGGAACCATTGGTGTCAGGCAGGCTGTGTCTTGGCCCCTGTACTCTTTTGTTGGGCAATGTAGCGTTCCGTCAGGTCCACAGGCATTAAGTTTGGTGATCTCTTGCTCTGAGACTTTGACTACGCTGATGATGTTGTTCTTCTAGTACACACCCCCAACAGGTTTTGCGAGGCTCTCCCGCAAATGGAGGAAGAGTTGGCTAAGATTGACCTTCATGTTTCGTGATCAAAGACAAAGCTGCAAAACCTAGGACCAGGTCCACCTGCTACTCCAATCTCTTTGAGTAATGAAACTGTCAAAGTGGTCTCCTCGTTTGCTATTTGGGATCTATATTCATCAGTTCCTCCAACTCTCACATGGAGGTTTTCCATCAGATTGGCATCACAGCATCTGCCATGGGTAATTTAAAATGAATACAGAACCAACATCATCTCAGAATGGCAACCAAGTTCAGGATCTATTTGAGCTGTATCCTCCCAGTACTATTGTAATACTGTGAAACATGGACATTACACCACTCAGACTGGGCAAAGCTGTATGCTTTCCACACAAAATGCCACTGTATTAAATTGGGCCTAAAGTGGAAAGACTTCATCTTATGGTCACTCTGGTCTACAGGCTACTGGGGCCATTGTCCACAGATGGTGCCTTACGCTTTTTGGACATGTCGTGAGAATGCCAGTAGACGTTCCAGTGAACTCCGTTCTCCGGGTGGCTTGTAACATCTAGGATAAAATTCCACTAACCGAAGGGTGGAGACGGCTCAGAGGCAGACCCCCCCCCATTACATGGGTTTATCAAGTCTGTTTCGATGTTGGACTCTTGTGGGTAAGCGTTGAAGAAGCAGCCACCATTGCTGGTATATATTTTAAATCTAGGGTTTCAATCTGACATCCAGTCATAAGTGACTTTCTCATAGCCATATACACTATTGCATTATTTTCATTTAGCTGGTCCCTTGGTTTATTATTTTCCTGTTTGTAGTCTCTTTCTCAGTCAACATTCATATCTTTTTCATTTATATTCTTCAGCAACGACTGTATCCGTTTTAGTGGGTAGGCACTCCATAGAGACAATCCTTTTCGTCTACCTCTTGCCAAGAGGACTAGTTATTTCTCAGTGTGGCAGGCTCTCCAGAGCCCAAGATGAAGACATATATACTTGGTGTAATAATCATTTTTAATCTTCAGCTTTATAAATCATCTTCTAGATAAAACACACTGCAGGAGCAGTAATTGCCTCACCTTGCAATAGGCTCTAAAATCATTTGAAGATTTTTTCTCTTTGTTCCCCTCCTTATTCATGCAGGAAGTTAAATCTCAGGTATTTCAAAATCAAGCATCCACCTGACATGTGGAAAACGCTGCTCAGAATTATGTGACCTTTCTGTTTAGAACAATCTTTATCCCATAATTGACCTGAAAGGACACACCCTGCACCCAGAACTAAGCCATATCTATCATTTGAAGCCACATCTCAAAATTCAATATAATATCACTCAAGCACACCATCTCCACACTGGTACAATTTAGTGCTGAATAATCTAAGATTAATGATATTTACATTCACTTCTCTACAATGCCTTAATGGAAACTACTAGTAGGCTATGCCAGTAAAGCCTCAATAGCCATTGTTAATATCACTATATAGATCTGGTGGTGGAGGAAAGACGTGAACAGTGCAACTAATACCCTACCAAGTAATTTATAGTTCTGTCTAAGATGTTTTTAATGTCCACCATCTCCAAAAGGTCAGCCTAGAACCCATTAAATCTGTGTGGAAGTACAGGATGTGCTATCTCAGTGCCTTCAGGCTTTCCTTTTATTTGATTTTTTTAATGTATTACATGCTGACAAGAACAATCAAATGCAGTTTCAATAGGGGTATTTTTGTTTTTAATCTGGGATAATCATTGCTGACAGATCTTCACAAAGAACAGAGCTGTTTGAAGTTTGGCCATCCTAGAATAATTTGAACAAATTAATCAAATATTGATAAGAACATTGCAACATTTTCTTTTCTTATTAATGCCAATTCTACTATAAAAGACAAAACTATCTAGTTTCATGAAGATCTGATTTTTAAGATCAGTTTGCTTTTCCCTTCGTTAATTTTCTTTGTTTTAAAAATGGACTGGACAATTCCAACAGCATGAACCATTTTATAATTACAACCCTAAAAAGACTGAAGATGTCACTTGCTTTTAAATACATGTAAATAAAACTAGTTAATCCTCCCTGTAAATTGTTCTCTAGGCCACAGATCACTAACAGGATTAAAAATAAAAGCTGTAAAGGGTCTGTTACAGGGTATTTTCATTTGGTGTTGTTTTTTTTTGTAGATATTGTATTCATGATGTTATTATGGTATAGGCAGGGTTTCTATTGCACAATTCTGTGGAAGTTTGCAATGGAATCCACCCTTTGCACAGCCCATCCTGGAGAACTGTGCTTCCTAATCAAACCTTCCACTTAAAAAAATAATTCTAGCTTTATTTTTTGAAAATAAAGCCTTGAAAATCTGAACTACATGTAAAATTATGCAGTGCTGCCTTCTTGAATCTGCAGAAGGCCTGAAATATTTGAGAGATGACCCATAGGTCATTCGTTTGAATAGGTTGTGAAGTCTGAAACCTAAAGGTGACATTTTACTTTTCAGCATTATAATATATTTGATAGCTCCAGAAATAGCAAATCTCTTTGTTGTCAGATGTTTGGCTGCTTGTGTTCCCTCTGTATGCTTTCCCAGCTTTGAGGAGGTAGCTGGCACAGCAGACTTTGAATGAACTGCCCAATGACCACAAGATCAGTTAAGCTATGAAGGCACCCGGCCAGGTTTATTGTTGACAAAGCACAGGCTTAGCTCCCCGGATCAATGTCTAGTTACACTAGCACATGTATGCCCTGACAATGGACGCAGCTCAGTGAATGGTGGGACTTTCCATCTCCCCTAGGCTGGCCAAAGACACTACCTCTAAGACTTTTGTATACACCGATACAAACAAGTTATATTTTGCTACTCTAACATAGTTAGTTATTTTCCCCTGACATGGGTTGTTACCACCCCATTACCTTTTACATGTTGGTTTGATCAAAACATCTCTATCCATTATACTGTCATCCTGACCTTATCTTTAAGAGAGGTCGGCGTGTTCCTGTTATATTTTGTGAGGGGGGTGTTTTTACCATACTTGGTATCAGGGTGTTCTGGTACCATCCTTCTGAAATGTGTTTGCATAAGTGTCCTGTGCCCAGCCTTTCTTAGGAATGTGTATGTTTTATGCTGGAAGCGGCAGCCAGTATGTCCCTCGGCCTGCGCCATTTCCAGCAGCTCCCATTGGCTTGGAGCAGCGAACCGTGGCCACTGGGAGCTGCGATTGGCTGAACCTGCGGATGCAGCAGGTAAACAAACCGGCCTGGCCCACCAGGGGCTTTCCCTGCACAAGTGGCAGAACAAGTTTGGGAACCATTGCTCTAGTGTAATTACTTTTTTGCTGATATATCAGTCAATCAGTTTTTAATTCATTTAATATTGGCTACACTGATTTTGTATAGTGCTCTTAAAAAAAAATCAGAATGACATGTGTGGTTGAGTGAAATGCCTTACAGAAGTATAAGCAGATGATGTCCTTAATCAAACTTCTGTTCTCATCAATGAACAACATCAAGTTTGTTTGGCATATTTTCCATAACCACACTGATCAGCATTAATTGCACTACCATCTTTTACTTCTTTACTGAGTGTGTCCCAGGTCACTCTTTCCATGATTTTGCCACAGATCAACATCAGGCTAACCGGCCTATAGTTACCCAGGTCATCCCATTTACCCGTTTTAAAGATTGGCATATTAGCTTTCATCCCAGTCCCCTGTAACTTCCCAACTGTTTTAAGTTTGTTTCAAGTAGAAACTATTGGTGTCTTTGACATCTTCCCTCATGCTTCCTCTGTCACAGGCCATCTAATGGTAGATTATATGACCTGTGAAGAAGAGTATGAGAAAAGGGTGTTTGAGAGCCACCACGCTGAAGAAAGAAGAACAGGATAATTTCCCACCAGATCTTTTACAAAGTGATTTGTCAGATGCACAGTACTCCTTAGAGCTAGTTCCATAAGTTTTTGAAGGTGGACCACTAAAATATCTTTACATAAAAGCAGGGTTATAGTACTGTTTGACTAACTGTGGTTTGGTTTCACAATTAGAAAAGCATTTCCATTTTCTCTTGTTTTTTGCATACCTATACAGACTGGTGGGCTGGGCTGCCAGAAGTACCGATTTTCTACCTGAATGCAGGTTATCCTCTCATCTCCTTGCAGCTCATATCCAGGGTCACACTGAAAAATAACAGTGTTTCCAGGTTCTCTTCCATCTCCATTTCGAGTTCCGTTCATAGGAACACCAGGATCACGGCAGGCAGTGGCTACAGAGCCTAACAAGGACAAAAAAAAGTCAGCTTTTAATTCACATTAATTATACTGTATGTTTTTCATATCTGTTAAGTCATTCTTCCATTCCCAACAAGCTTCCATGTTCTTTGTGGTTTTGGGAAATTAACTAAAAATCAGCCAGTTAAAATGCTTCTTTGATACAATTATTCATTTTATTTGCCATTTGGTTTAATTACTGAATGTCACGTATTATATATATTTTTTTCTGTGTAGCATTTCAATACTGACAATGCAGCCATATATTTCCTAGCAGACTTTACAATCTGAGTTACTAAACATAGGGACATTTTGGAGAATGAGAAAGCTGTGCTCAAGAAGAGCAAGTTGCATAATTCATTTGTGCACCACTACATCTCCAGATGTTATGAATACTGTTTTTCTTAAATGTATCCATTGTTTAATATTTTGTAACAAACCTTGAAGTCACTTTTAATGCACACATTATGCAGCCACATTCTGTCGCGCTTTTGTAACTGTTGATGCACTGGCCTATTAAAAATATGAATGCACTTACTCAGATAGAACTTGCAATCAAAGTACCAACAAGCAGAACTGAGCTCATGTAACATGTCTAACTCACCATTTCCACACACGATTACTCTGATTGCGCATATAATCACAGTAACTACTAGAGCAAATGTGCACAAAGATTGTTTTATATCTTCCCCTAAACATTATATATTATATCCTATGGCCAAAATATTCAATTTTACATCTAAAATACATGCCACCTACGATATATCTGTATATATAATAGTAATGTTCTCATATCCTGCCTTTAACAATTGAAGAGTATGACTGTGCACTATTGAACAATTGCTGCATTCCATCCTAATGGTGCCTGAAGTGATTCTTACAAACAGTTTGAGACCTGGTGGGAGAACGCTGGTATTATAAAATGTAAGGTGATAGTACTGGCATATATTATTGTTTATATATTGTTTTTTTCCCCATAAGTGGGTATGCACTTGCACCTTTAAGGTGAGAGGAAAAAAAAGTATCATCTCAAATTATAAACCTCCTTCATGTGACATGTTGATAAAACATGCATGCATGCCCTTCCCACCCCAAGACATTTGTCACCACTGGTATCACTGACCTTCTTTAGAGGTTTCTAGAGAAAATGGATGAAGTTTCTCTCCTCTGGGATTTTATTATTATTATTACTATTATTTTATTCTTTCTGATACTCATTCCTTTTTACCTCCTAACTCTAACTTTTCAATTATGGAGGATCTCCGGAGATCAAGGTAGAGACTGTCTCAGTATTGCTGAACTGTGCGCACCCAATTCTCTTCCCAGCCAGTACATCCCATCACTGGATCATGGCAAAAGGCTAACACAATCCCACCCAGAGGCCCCAAAGTGGTGGTGCAGTGCCACACATCCCCAGCACATGCCACTGTATGTCAGGCACAAGTTACCCCTAAACCAGTTAAACTTATTTGATAGCTCATCTTGCACCTTCAGGGAGTTAGCTGCCAACTGTCATATCTGTTATCCTTACTGTATACTGGTGTGTTTGACTTACTTTTGGCTCCTCCTTCGACTATGTGAATTCACACCATTGATAAAGAAATAAGAATTTGCTGGACAAGGAACTTTTTCTCTCTCTTAAATCAAAGAGTTGGTCACTAAAGATGGCACCTTCTCTGCCTATAAGTAATGTGACTGCTATTGAATTTGGATTTCTGGATAAGTCAGATCTCATATATGAACTCATATAGGAGGTTTGACAATCTGCAGAGATCTATGTAAGTTTATCTGACAAACTGCACAGTTAGCTACTAATTTTGAATATACAGTTTCACATTAAACAGACAGTCTCACTTCCATTTTAAAATGAAAGAGTTTATTCTCTCACATAGATGAGATAAGAAAAAAAATCACATATCAGGTTTTTAAGACTCATTGTTGTTCTTGAAAGGACAGATACATCTGATTTTCCTGTGCTTTATGGGAATAGCTAAATGAGTTCTTACATTTGTCTAATGTGGAGAATTCTACTCCAGGGCTTTTATTAAAGAGACTTCTTAAAATGTGGGGCAAGGGGAAGGAGGAAATCTCAACTGCATCTCTACTGGTAATTTACACACCCTTCTCATTCTATAATATGTTTTTTAAAGCAAATTTCAAATGAATTCTTTTTCCACACCATCAAACTGTGGATTTATCCAAACTGCACACCTCTTTTACATAAAAAAAGATGGAAAAACTTTCATCTAAGAGACACTGTAAATAAAACTGGGTCAGATCTATAGTTTCATATCCCAGTTAGAGTTCTGCTTATTTTTAAGTCTTTAGAAGAGCAACCCAGAAAAAAGGAGAGGACACTGAACTGGTTTCACTTCAAGAATCAGATACAGAATCCAAGACTGTTATAAATTAATATTTTGTAGTTTAAATTTTGAAGAAAAAATAATTTACTATATAATATTGATATAATCTACTTTTTTTGCATTGCTACATATGTTGGAATGCAATTTCTGTACTTTAACAAGCAAAGACTCTTAAGTCTTATGTCAAGAAGAACTGGTCCATTTAAGTAATTTTTTTATTAATTATTATTATTATTTCTGTAACCAGTCTGAAAACCTATAAATACTAGAAGAGTTGGATAATTAAGATAGCTTGTCACACAATACTTTGGAAGTTTTATTCCCTATTCATAAGTAATAGCTTTTCAAGGATACAGCTACATAACAGTAAATGATTGATAGATTTGTGGGGAAGATAGTGTATGGGTACTGCACTGGTTTTACCTACACAGATCTGCCATGCTTCTGATGCTTTTGAGTTTCTTATTTGTATCTGTATTAAAAATATGTATTAGGTTTGGGACATACCACCAGTTCTACCAATTTTCTCCATTTAAAAGCATAGGGAACCTCTCTCAAACCAGTGGGCTCTTTTAAGATCATACCACTGTACACAGAAACAAACTGTGAAGAGAACTGATAAGAATATTTCTATTAAAAGTAAAAAAATAAAATAAAAAAGAGCATGCTAATGTTTTTCCTCTCATTTTTTTAGCCAGCATTATTTGCAACACTGATTTGAAAAGTTTATCTTATATGTTGTTCTATATATGAAGTAATGTATTCTTAAAATACACTCAGATGGAATGCAATCTCTACTGGTATATACAAATCTTTTGTATTAAAACTTCCATTTGTAATATGTATTATTTTTACTTCCTCCCAGATTCCATTTTCTCCTGTAAGAATAACTGAGGGTTAAAACCTAGCTAAAAGAATATATTATCTTCATGAGTTTTTCTTTTTAAAATATATTGCTGTTAATTTTAAAGGATCTTGTGTTTGTTCTACCCGGTGAAATTAATAGTTCTCTTATTGTATTTCTAACACTCTTAGTTTCTTTGTCTGTAGATGTATCGATACCAACTTTCATCATTCAGCTATTAAAATTCAATAAATATAATTTTCAGCATAGTAAGAGATGGTTTGTAACTAGTCATTTCTCTCATGTGTTTGCTTTGAAGGGGAAAAGGAAGTGGTCAGATTCCTAATAAAATAAAATACCCAGGATAAGTATTCTAGAACACAGAAACATGCTTTACATAGGGCCAGATGCAAAAAAAAAAAAAAAAAGAACAAACAAAATAAACACCAAAAAAACCAACCGAAAAACAGAAAACAAAACCAATCTAACCCTGCACATGCAGGAGACAGGAGTGGGCAAAAGCTCTATACTATGCAGCCTCATGCAATCTATGCATCACTTGAGAATGGGGGTTATTCGGATACCACTAGTCTCACAACTTTCCCAACAGCTGCTTTGTATAACTCCTAGTCTAGTTTTCTGCGTCTGACACTCACTCATTATTAATGCGGTTTGTATTTTTTTCTGATATGCATTTATCGTCTTTGTGAGGTGTCTTTTTATTGGATTTTTGTCTTGCTTTCTACTCCTTATTCTCTCGTTTGTCTCATTTTTATGCCTTTTTTATTTCCTTTCTTCCTTCCTTCATCAACTGTCTTAAGTACCTTGTGGCTGTATTGAAGAATCACTTTCTATTAGCTGTTCAATTCTCTCAATCATCTTTTCCTATGAAAATTTGTAAAGTAAGCACAAATTCTAGCAAAGATAAAATCCCTTATAACCTTGCTATCACATCTGCAATGCAGTCTTGAAAAAAGTATTTCTGTAAAGTGAATGGAGCTGGCTAACACAGCTTATCATAAGCTTGTTGATAGACTGTAAAGCTCCTTGTGACGTGCTCAGTTAAAAATTGTGTGTAAGGACAGTCTGCATTATATTCTTATCTTGGCAGTAATTAATTTGTGGTGCAAAAAAAGGACCCCTACTGATCACAGCTATTGAACTTTGTGATGAAATTATGAAACATACATATATTGCTGCAAGCTATATTTCATATGGGAAAAGAACTCTGATCCAATGTTCAGTTTCATAGCTATCACAAATCCACATAGCTCAATGGAAGTATTAATAGAGTGAATGTTTGTGTGTAACACGAACAGACCCCAGTTGTCAGCAGGTGTCATTGAACCTGGGACCTTTGGAGCTTAGTGCATGAGCCTCTACTGCATGAGCTAAAAGCCACGTGCCCCTTAGCTAAGGCTATAGAGCAGACTCATTTCTCTCTCTCTCTCTCTCTCTCTAAGAGGTCTCGGTACCACTAGATGGGACAGAGCACCACACCCAGATGGAGTGTGGATTACATATGCATGCACACACTGTGTGTGTGTGTGTGTGTGTGTTCGTTCACTTGTGTGGGGTGTATTCATGTGTGTGTTTGGTATGTGCATGTGTCTGCGGTGGGGATTCAGAGGGGTTGGGCAACTTTTACACCACGGTCACCCCAGCCAGGAGATACCAATGTAGATCAGGAATAACATCACAGAAGTCACTCAATGGCATTACACCAGTTTAAATATTTAAAGAGATTGATCATTTTCAGGTCAATAACTCTAGCCCAATGGTGGACTTGTGTGAGATTTAGACCGGGGAATGAGTGATAGCCCTGCTCAATGGCAACAACCAAGGAAATCTAAGTGTTTGAAGCTAGCTGGACTGGGTTTGAACACAATATTGTCTGCTAACGTTCTATGCTCCACTTAGAAATTAATATAATTTAGAAGCTAGGAATTGTAGAAAACTAATAAAGGAAGCAAAGGGATACATGAAAAAAAATCTATTACCAGAAGAATTAAGGAAAATAAGTAGGAGGTCCCGCCCCCCCCTATATATTAAGAACAAAAATAATCCTAAGAAAAGTTCTGATCCAGTTCCTAGATGGAAATGGTAACATCATCAATAATAATAATAATTAATAATATCAACAACAAAGCAGAAAAGGAAAAACAAAGCAGAAAAGGAAAAAAATAAATATTGCTGTTCTGAATTTGGGGAAAAAACACGATTTACTCTTCTCATAATGATGACAATATTCTTTACATTTCAGAAGTAACTTACAAGGTTGTTAAACAGGAGCTACTAAAGTTAGCCATTTTTAAATCAGCACATCAACAAATAATTAGCATTCCAAAGTTTTAAAGGAGCTGGCCGATTAGCTTACTACACCATTAATGTTGATTTTCAGTAAGTCTTGTAACACTGGGGAAATACCAAGAGAGTGGAAGAAAGCTAAAAAGGGTAAATGGTATTGTCACAGATGTTGCAACTTTATGCAATATTTTTGGGGACCATATAATGTTAAGTGTATGAATGATTTATTTAACACTGTGGGCCAGGGATTGTGTGCAACTCTTTGAAAGGGTTGCCACAGCTCCATCGAGAACTAAAACCAGTGGGGGACAGCTAAGGTGAATCTCATAGGTTACTTCCACAGAGTTAGCAATTATTGGGGATGGTTGCATAAATTGGCTCAAACTATTTTTTTTTCCAAAAAGCAACATACAAAGAAAGGTTGCTTGATATATAAAAAAAGCTGGGTTTAAACTGACTCAGGACCTTCTTTCTGATCCAGCAAACAGACAATCCATCCCATAGGTCCAAGGACCTCATTAAATGCAGAAGGGTTGAAAAGACATTGGCCTCCTAGAGCCCCATAACAATGATGGGTGATCTCTGGTAAGCTTTTAGCTTGAGTATAGGAACTTTAATTGTTTTTTTTAACCTGTTTTCTCTATAATGCTTTTATCTTGAGAATAAAGATGCTTGCTTAGAAAAAAAGCACTCTCATAACCTGTAATGGCTGGCAATACACTCTTCATAGCGCTCACAGAGAGCAAAGCACAGGAGCTAGCATTTAGCTAGACTGGCTTGTTGGAAAGATCACCATGTATGGCAGGAAGCTGTGCATCCTTAAAATCCTGGTCAGGAGGGAGAGAGGAATGGGTCTTTGCCCAAGAGAGGTGAGAGCTCGGGAGAAGCCTTAAGTGGGTGTCCTCAAGAGACTACGGAGGGGGGAATACAGGTGCAACTACCCTGAAACTGACAGGAATTACTGACAAGTTTCAGAGTAGCAGCCGCGTTAGTCTGTATTCGCAAAAAGAAAAGGATTACTTGTGGCACCTTAGAGACTAACAAATTTATTAGAGCATAAGCTTTCGTGAGCTACAGCTGGAATTACTGAGTTAATTATAGGCTTGGCAGTCTGACACTGGTCTCAGGCAAGAAAATGGAGCAGCTGATACAGGACTCCATTAATAAAGGTCAGTGACAATCAGTGTAGGTTTATGGAAGTTAGATCCTGTCACACTAACTTGACTCACATTTTTGATGAGATTACAATTTAGTTAATAGAGGTAATAGTGTTAATATAAGACTTCTGTAATGACATTTTGTTTAAAAAAACCCACAAGAATGATATAAAATTAACATAACAAACATTAAATTGATTAAAAATGGACTGACTGAGAGGTCTCAAAATGTATTTCTCAATGGGTAATCATCATCAAGTGAGTGTGTTTCTATTGAGGTCCCTCGGGGATTGGTTCATGGCCCTACAATCTTTATTTTTTTAATCAATAACCTGGAAGAGAACATAAATTATCACTGATAAAGTCTACAAGGGGCATAAAAACTGGGGAGTGTTAAATAATGAAGAGGCCAGGTCATAGATACAGAACAATCTTGAGTGCTTGGGCACAAGTGAACGCTGTGTGTTTTAGTAGTATGTAAATACATACAGCTAGGAACAAAGAATGTAGGACATACTTTCAAGATGGGGGGGGGCTCTATACCAGGAAGCTGTGACTCTTGGAAAATATTTGCTAGTTGTGTTGAATAATCAGCTGAATGGGAGCTCCCAGTGCAACACTGTGACCAAAATGGCTAATGAGATCCTTGGATACATAAACAGGGGAATCTTGAGTAGCAATAGAGAGGGTTATTCTGCCTCTGAATTTGCCACTGGTGTGACCACCTCCTGGAATACTGTGTCCAGTTCTGGTGTCCACAATACAAGAAAGATGTTGATAAACTGGAGAAGGTTCAGAGAAGAGCCACAAGAGTAATTAAAGGTTTAGAAAACATGCTTTATCGTGATAGACTCATAGAGCTCAATCTATTTAGCTTAACAAAGAGAAGGTTAAGGAGTCACTTGATCACAATCTGTAAGTACATGGGGAACAAATATTTCATAAGGGTTCTTCAGTCTAGCAGACAAAGGTATAACAAGATGCAAAGATTGGAAGTTGAAGCTAGACAAATTCAGTCTGGAAATAAAGCATTAAAAGTTTAACCATGAGGATAATTAATTACTGGAACAAGTTACCAAGAGTCATGGTGGATTCTCCATTCCTGGCAATTTTAAAATTAAGATTGGATTTTATTTTTTTAATTCAAAAGAAATTTTGGGTAAGTTCTCTGGCCCATGTTCTAAGAACATAAGACTGGCCATTTTGGGTCAGACCAATGGTCTATCTAGCTCAGTATTTGTCTTCTGACAGTGGCTGGTGCTAGATGCTTCAGAGCAGTCAGAAGTTTAGGGACACCCAGAGCATGAGGCTGCATCCTTGATCATCTTGGCTAATAGCCATTGAGGGACCTATGGTCCATGAACTTATCTAATTCTTTTTTTCCTCGGTTATACTTTTGGCCTTCACAATATCCCCAGACAACAAGTTCCACAGGCTGACTGCATTATTTGAAGAAGTACTTCCTTATGTCTATTTTAAAACTGTTGTATACAGGAGGTCAAAACAGATAATCACAATGATCTTTTCTGGCTTTGAAATATATGAATCTATTAATCCATGAAGCATGGTATAAAATACATTGTCATGGAGTCCTCTAATAATCATGTACTGGTGTACATTCTTGTAAATAAAGTTGATATTTTGTGTCTATGTCAATCATTTCTATCTCAGAAAGGAAACAACATACTCACGGGGTTCAAAGGTTCCTGGCAATTCGGAAGCCATGACAATTTGTTACTTGACTGTTACTTCCAGGAGTTGACAGCTACATTTATATACAATAAAGCTATTTTTAAACATAGCAATGTAGGTGTAATAATGTAACCACTGATAGAGTTAATTTGTAAAAATATCAAGATTACGTGCAGTAAACAGTGATTTATAAATTGAGTTTTTTGAAAGCATGGCAACTGTACTATAATTAAAGGGCCCAATTATCCTTTTTTATACTGGTATAAATCAGGAATAACATCACTGAATATGTGCCAAAGTGTTTTGGGTTGTTTTTCTTTGGCGGGGAAGGGGAGTGGTTTGTGGCTTTGTTTAACTTTATGGAATACAATTTCAGGACACAACCCTATTGTATTCAAACTCCAAGCTTCTCAAACTCCGAGCAATCTAGAACCCAGAGCATCTCAGACAAAAAGACATTTCCCAAACTAGTTTATTCTTAACTTGTCTAAGCCCAATGTGTATTTTCAAACCCTATGCACTTTATTTAAGTCTTTCCATAAGTCGGGTACTGTATTTCAAACTCATATTGTCCTGAACCAAGGGCATCCACGATCCAGACAGTTGTTTAAAAAATTCAAGCTGCCTCAAACTTGAGCTAACACCTTTACTTAAGTATTGACTTCGAATCTCACATTGACCATCCCAAATCCAACTTTTAGGAGCAGCTCTTCTCTGAAGAGTAATGGTGCAAAATGGCCACTCTACTGTCAGACTGCACTTGACATATCTGCTGAATGACTGATTAAAATACATTCTAACTACTTTTAACTCCTGTAGCTTCTGTTGATCCAACACAGATTTGGGAGCAGTATCAACAAAATCATTAACTTAATTCTGATTGCAATGTGTGCGTGTGTGTGTGTGTGTGTACGTGTGTGTGTGTGTGTGTGTGTGTGATTGTAATGTGTATGTGTGTGTTTTCTGTGTTTCCCAAGTTTTAGAGTCCATTTAAGTTTTTAGAACTAGCAGTTACATAAACTTCTGCTTATTGGGGTTACAGATTCCTTGGCATTGTCCTGGCTCCAAGATGAGAAATTATGTATTATTATTATTACTATTATCATTAACAGACATAGTTTGTATCTTTTAAGAAAGAAAATAAATGGATAACAGGCATGAGGTTAATACATTATACTACATTATTTTTTATTTACAAATTTCCTATAGATGGCTTTGAACAGAATGGATTTTAAAAGCAAAAAATACGGAACAGCCCTTATCAAGTCTTACTGGGTAATTTTCAGAGCTTTTTCTTTTCCAGTATGGCTCAAAATCACATCTCTCTTTCTAAATACAACTATGAACTACTGAATGCTTTTTATTCCTTAACATTTGCCCACAGCTTCAAAACTGTGCTTGAAAACCAGTCCCAAATTAATTAATGGAGATACGGTTTCAGATACTAGGCTCAGCCAGGCAGATCACTTCCACTACTAGGTCTGGGAAATAGGACAGTATGGGTTGCCACACAGCAAAAAAGTGCCACCAAACAGGTTTGGAACCTATTTTATTTCAACAGAGCACTTTTTCCTTTTAGAGAAATTGGTGTCTATAATGTCTTCATTTCCACTTACACCATTTTTTCCTTCCAGTTATGATTGACCCACAATATTTTCAATCATTTTATACCAGCTTTATCCCCTTTTTGGATGTATGTAAGCCCTGCTTGCTTGGAGTGACACTCTGTCCCACTCTAGTGGTGGCTATGCCAGCTAGAGATTGATGGACATGCTACAGCCTTAGCTTAGAGATGTGTGTTTCAGCTCTGGCAGTCAAGGCTTTTGCATTTAGCTCAAGAGGTCCCAGGTTTGATACCCATTGCCCATGCCCCTGTGTGGGTTGGTGTTACACAGATATAGTTACACACACACACACACAGACGAATCTGATGGCAAATAACCAAATTCTCTGAAAGAAAAAAAAATGCTCTTAGCTCAAGGAATATTCCCTAGACATTGAGAATCATGCCCACTATCACCCAGTTACTAATCTTCCTTCTTTGGAAGAGACTATTGAGAAGGTTGTAGTGAGACAATGCTAATTATATATCTGAAGCCTTCAACTTTTATTGACTCATGTCATTCTGGTTTTAGAATTGGAATGGAATGATACAGCATTGAAGCTGCATTGGCCTCAGACAATACCATTCTCTCTAATCTATCCTACATTTCTCTATCTACCTACCGGGCTCCCATTACCTCAGATATACAGACCTTCCAAGTATTTAGCAAGATAGCTAAATATTGTGAGGTAGAAAATTATTGTCCCCAACTTACTGATGGGGAACTGAAAGACACAAAGCCTGAGGGTATGTCTCCCTGCAATGATACACCCACACCTGTCCCATGTCAGCTGACTCATGGGGCTTGGCCTATGGGGCTGTTTAATTGTGGTGTAGACATTCTGGCTCAAGCTGGAGACCACATGAAGGAGGAGAGTCACAGAGCCTGGTTTCCAACCCGAGCCTGAACATCTACACTGCAATTACACAGCCCCATAGTGTGAGCTCTGCAAGACCGAGTCAGCTGACACAGGCCAGTCGTGGGTATTTAATTGCAAGGTAGACATAGCCTGAATCACCTGCCAAAGATCAGACAAGTAGTATATGGTAGAATTAAGCCCACGTCTTTGAGTCCCACAACAATGTCCAGACCAGTGGTGGGCAACCTGTGGTCCATGGGCCACAAGCAGCTCCTCAAGGTAATCTGATTGTGGGCCACAAGACATTTTGCGGACATTGACCATCCGCAGGCACAGCCCCCTGCCACTCCCAGTGGCCCTGGTTCACTGTTCCGGGCCAATGAGAGCTTCGGGAACATGCCAGAGGTCTCAACTATATAGTACATAATAGTTTATGACCAAAAAATATATAAGCAGTTTGGAGCCAAGGTTGATTTTTAAAATGTGAGACCCCTTTGAACTCAACTAATTATTTCAAAGATGATCAGCAGACTGTCTGCTTATTTTTAGCTCGGGGGCATGATAATTTGACTCAGTACATAATAAACTGTATATAACACTTTTCATCTGCAGATCTCAAAACATTTTACAAAGACAAATATTATCACCATTTTACAGAAGGGGAAATTGAGGCACAAAACAATAAACTGATTTTCCCAAGGACAAACAGCAAGTAAGTAGCAAGGCCTGAAAAAGAAACTATTGTTTCCTAACTTTCTGTAGCTCTCAATTTACTCTCCACATTTCCTCTGTATAATCCAGAGAAGACTCTATTCCTACAGAAGGACTTAGAGAGTGCACCAAGTCAACTTCCAGCAACTTTCACTGAGAAGTTCATTATCATGCTGTGACTTTTCTGTAGCAGGCTGTTCTCATAACTGCAGCGGAACAGACTGTAGACTAATCAATATAATAAGGGAACCAAATACGAATATACAATATGCCTAAGAAAGAAGAACTCACATGTTAGTCAGCTGGGGAAAAAGCTTCTTTGCAGGTGGAGGACAGAGAGCAGCATGCCCAGGCCTCATGCAGCTTTCCTCCCTAATGGGGGCTGCTCCTCAGCCAGACAATCAAGATCCCCTTTATGTACAGTAGGGGCACTCAAACAACTTATTTTATTACCTGAATGCTACTATGGCTGGCCAGCTCCCACCACCACTTTAGATATTCAAATACTATGGTGAATGGAGTCATAAAAGTATCCATAGACAGACCCCGTCTCATTCAGCAACTAGAAGAGGAAGTGGCACCCAGAATAGTTTAACCCATATATCTCTGAATCTATTTTTACTAACTATTGAAAAAATAAAATACATGCTATAATCTAAATCTTCAAAATATTTTAGTAGCCAACATTTCAAAGCCACTGACTCATACCAATTTATACCTATGACAACATTTTGACTGTGCACTATTTAGATCAGATGTCAACTTTAAATAATTTAATGAAACAGAAATGACTAACAAAAGAGAAAGGATTAATAAGGAAGATACAGAGAACTCTGTTAGAAATACAGCATAAGAGTACAGTTCTGCATTTGGGTCAGAGAACAGATTTTTTTTTTCACTTTCAGTTTTCTTTTGTTTTATAGAAAACTATAAGGTTCTGGGGTGATTTTCATTAGTAGGTGAAGAAAGCCCCGTTGATTCATCACTTTATTATTAATGGCAAGATTTGTTATCTCAGATGTGTGGTACACGTTTCCACATAACTTGAAAAGAAAGAATGCTAGCAGATTTATCAGGATTCAAGAAGATGTGTTTTACAAATGTGAAATTAAAATTTGGACTTTAAACATTAGTTTGAGGGACAATCCATTACTAAATTAGAATCAGATGTTTCCCTGATTTATGATAGGTTTCAGAGTAGCAGCCGTGTTAGTCCGTATTCATAAAAAGAAAAGGATTACTTGTGGCACCTTAGAGACTAAAATTTATTTGAGCATAAGCTTTCGTGAGCTACAGCTCACTTCATCGGATGCATTTGGTGGTGATGACATTTTCATGACTAAGTTAAAATTTACTCTCAGTTGTACATTTGTAAATCTAGAGTAACTCCACTGAAATCAAGAGATTTACTTGGGCTTTACAGTGGTGTAAATGGGAACAGTTTGTTCCAATGTGGTTGCATATGATTTAAGTTAGGACAGAGTTTCAGCCTCAGGGTTCATTTTAATTAAAATTAAAATAACTATGCAAAAATTGACAGCTTCTGCAGAGAGGACCAAGGAAACCATTTTATTCTTCTGTCAATTGTTAGTTGTTTTCAGATAGGAATACTATAGCCTAAAGTACCTTTGGCTACAAGGCATCAACAGGGTGTTTTATGTGCAAACATTAATTCACAATATCTACCTGTACAGAGAAAACACATCCCATATACTACTAATTTAAGAATGAGAAAGAGCTAACAATTACTGCTGCTACTAGTAGGTTTCAGAGTAGCAGCCGTGTTAGTCTGTATTCGCAAAAAGAAAAGGAGTACCGGTGGCACCTTAGAGACTAACAAATTTATTAGAGCATAAGCTTTCGTGAGCTACAGCTCACTTCATCGGATGCATTTGGTGGAAAAAACAGAGGAGAGATTTATATACACACACACAGAGAACATGAAACAATGGGTTTATCATACACACTGTAAGGAGAGTGATCACTTAAGATAAGCCATCACCAGCAGCAGGGGGGGGGAAAAGGAAGAAAACCTTTCATGGTGACAAGCAAGGTAGGCTAATTCCAGCAGTTAACAAGAATATCAGAGGAACAGTGGGGGGTGGGGTGGGAGGGAGAAATACCATGGGGAAATAAGAAAAGGAGTACTTGTGGCACCTTAGAGACTAACAAATTTATTAGAGCATAAGCTTTCGTGAGCTACAGCTCACTTCATCCGATGAAGTGAGCTGTAGCTCACGAAAGCTTATGCTCTAATAAATTTGTTAGTCTCTAAGGTGCCACAAGTACTCCTTTTCTTTTTGAGAATACAGACTAACACGGCTGCTACTCTGAAACATGGGGAAATAGTTTTACTTTAAGCTTCAAAAACAGACTCCAAGGAGAGACTGCTGAATTGGAATTAATTTGCAAACTGGATACAATTAACTTAGGTTTGAATAGAGACTGGGAATGGATGAGTCATTACACAAAGTAAAACTATTTCCCCATGGTATTTCTCCCTCCCACCCCACCCCCCACTGTTCCTCTGATATTCTTGTTAACTGCTGGAATTAGCCTACCTTGCTTGTCACCATGAAAGGTTTTCCTCCTTTCCCCCCCCTGCTGCTGGTGATGGCTTATCTTAAGTGATCACTCTCCTTACAGTGTGTATGATAAACCCATTGTTTCATGTTCTCTGTGTGTGTGTATATAAATCTCTCCTCTGTTTTTTCCACCAAATGCATCCGATGAAGTGAGCTGTAGCTCACGAAAGCTTATGCTCTAATAAATTTGTTAGTCTCTAAGGTGCCACCGGTACTCCTTTTCTTTTTGCTGCTACTAGTACAATCACTAACCTGTGACAGGAATTGAAAGCTTTTCATGGGCACCAATGTAACTAGCTGTAGCCTTAGAAATGATTGCTAGCTTGAAAGAGAGTGATGGGCAGTGACTGATGGAAGAAATAAATCCACAGAACATCTTCATATGTTTAAGTCTTTCAATGGTCCAGGAGCTCTTAAAACAAAAAACATAGTCCTAAAACTCAGGAGTCTGTACATTAATGAATATTTCTGACACAAAATTTCTCTCAAATCTCTGAAACCTGCACATCAAATTATTAATTAATTTAATTAAATTAAATAGCCTAATTAAATTAATGGCCTAATTTAAACCTATTGAAATCATCAGATCAGGCCCTGAAGGAATAAAGGTGAGAAAAATTGTCTCTTACAGCATAAACAGGAAAAAAAGTCTTATCATTTCTGTTTAAGAGGGGTAAAAGAGTAACTATACATTAAGGAGTGACACCTGTACCAACAACGCTGTAAAATGTAAACAAAACAACCCAGTAGTACAGAAAAAAGCTGAATCTCTGAAACCCACTGAAGATTAAGGACAGCAGCACAAGAAGTCTTGGCCATTGGAGAAATACAGCACAAAATTGCAGAAGTTTCATCTCAGGAAACCTTCCCAAATGGAATTGTGTGGGAACATGGGGTTGTTCAAGCAAAGTGGAGAAGTAGAAAATCTGGGGGACAGATGCGGTCATAAATCAGTGACCAGACAGGGATACAGTGCTAAACCTGGGAATCTATTAAAGGTTGTCTACTATTTACAACATTGTTTGAAAACCATGTTTTGGTAGGAGATTACAATAGCTTATGTTTTAGCTCTTCAATATCTCTCTTAAAAGTCAGATATGAGTTGTAATAAAATATATTTAAGATATTTTCTTATAGGTATACAATATGTATTTTAACTTGTTTTTTATTCCAGGAGTTAAAATACAACTCGTATTGTCAGGTATGGCAAGGTACCTTCTTGGTCTTACCATCCTCAGCTGTTTTATTTTATTTTTTTTGCCTTGGTGAGAGAGGCTTGGGGTAAAACAGTCCCTCTTGACTGCATGGGGTAGTCCATCCTTCTCTCAGCCAGTGTTTTGGGCCTGTTTTTCTCCTTTATGGGAGGGAATGCAGTCCTTGCTGCTACTGGCAATTTGAGTCAGTCCGTCCGTCCGTCCGTCCTTCCTTCCTCCTCTTCTCCCAACAGGGGAGGGTTTAAAAAGGTCCCAGGGAGCCCTTAGTTGGAATCAGCTGATCCTAATTGACCTCAGGTAACTCCCTCTCTGCTGATCCTAATTGATCTCTGGTAACCCCTTCTCAGATGAACCTGATTGACCTGTAATCACCCCTCCTCAGTTGATAGGGAGAGGGTCTTTTAACTTTCTGGTACTGTTTTCTACCCCTCCCCCTTGCAGCTTTCTGTCCTGAGTTTATAAAACAGATTAACAATTACATGGATATGGGTACAATGTCTTGTTTCAATATATTTTAAATATTAATTATAAACAACTCAAACAATACTACACAAACAAAAAAGTACAACATAGTAACTGTAACTGTGCCATTTTAGACTCACAATCAGCTGAAGTTAGTCGATTCATCTTTAGTTGTTTGGTTATTTAATTTGGATATTTGAGCTCTGGGGAGGAGAGGGGAAAGGAATATCTTTATACCACAATGAACTGCTATCATATTAATTATAATTAGAGTGTCTGATCCAAAGTCCACTGCAGTCTATAGAAAGACTTTAGTAAAATTTAGTGGGCTTTGAATCAAGCCGCCAGCCCAATAATGAAACAATATATTATAGACAGATTGAAATTATGTTCTGGAAGTCAGGAAAGCAAACTTTTTTTAAAAGAAATCTTAGAAAGGCCTTCTTCCAACTCTTTGAATGATGCCTTCACTTTGAAAACCATATCTCTCTCTACCATAAATTACTTTTTAGTTGCAATGAAGGCAATGTCAACTGAAGAACAGTTTGATTAATTTTAATTCATCTGTCTGGACCTGGATTATATAGTGCATGTCTGAGTCAAAACAGATATTTGTTCCTTTCTCTTTTTATTTCATTTGTTTGCAGGGCCCGATTTGTGCTTCATGCAGACTCCTATGGCTTGAAGGGAGTATTCCTGATTTTTATTTGGGATGTTCAAGATCAGAATGAGGCCCAGAATAACCTGTCTCAGCCATATGACAAGGAAAATGTGATATGGACAATCCCTTCATGTTTGTGTGCTACATTTGGATACATCATTGTAAAACCATTCTCAGTAAATAGTATCATCCTCAGATTCATGGCTTGGGACCTTTGGCATCAGGTTTTTAATTACATCATAGATTCTGACCCTCTGTCTTAGATGGGATGTCCCAAAATCTTAATGTTGCAGTACCACTGTTGACTTTTCAAACACTCATTTTTCTGAAGTGCCTGCACACACACAGTTTTCAGTCCATGCTGCTTTTCTTACACTTTTTTCCACTATTTGTTATTTACATTTCAGTGGACACTCCTTGCAGTTTCATCCCCTCAGTTTTATTTCACTTGATCTCAAAGGAGTCCATGGAAGTTTGAAAGTTATTGAGTTTAAAATGAAGAGATTCCAGAAGTTCTGTTATTGAAGTTGCCCAAAAGGTGTTAGAAAATGAAGAGGTCATCCTGGGCCTAAAGCAGGATGCCATACCTACAACTTGCACTCCCCAGATATGAGATGCAAAGTCTTGTGCACATAAGGCATTGGAAAATGCAGAGGCCACCCTAGGCTTAAAAGAAGACTTCAGACCCATGGCAAAGTCATGTCCATCACCCTTAAAATTAAGACATGTTGTAGGCATTTTTGTTCTTTGACTACATTAGATTTGTAAAATGTGAAGAGATTGTGAGTTTCAAAAGCTCAAACTCATTTTGCCCCCTCTAGTTCAGGAGTCAGATACTGACTGGAAAAAAAAGATGATTTAATAAGGATACCAACCTGGGAAGCAATTTAGCACTGTGGGGATGTGGTTGCTTAATATATCATACAGGAAGCGTAACACAGAACACTCTCTAAAGGAACATGTAAAACAAAAACCTCACTCCAAAATTTTGTGGAAAATGTGCCTGGAATCTAGAAATTAGGACAGTAGGCATTTATAATTCTCAAGCTTCCTCACAGGAAATGCTACTATGCCAGCACATCTCATCTCCCTTGTCTTCTTTTCCACCCTCACAGCAATTGCCTCTGGTCTGGCCTGTGCTTCTATTGGCAAATGGAACAATACAAAAACAGGATGACCTCCCATTCTTTCCCCCTTCCCAGCAATGCAACATAATACTAACCTAGAACTACTACAGTAACAGTGATTGTGTATAAATGTCTGTGGCATGCTTTAGAAGTATTCCACAAAATAATTAATGGTTGTATTTTTGTTAATTACTTAAGGTAATATATATGTGTGTGTGTGTGTGTGTGTGTGTGTGTGTGTGTGTGTGTGTGTGTGTGTGTGTTAGAGTCATCATTTGAATGTCATGATATGTTCTTTTAGGATAACTTTACCAATATTTCAGAGTAGCAGCCGTGTTAGTCTGTATTCGCAAAAAGAAAAGGAGTACGTGTGGCACCTTAGAGACTAACAAATTTATTAGAGCATAAGCTTTCGTGAGCTACAGCTCACTTCATCGGATGCATTTGGTGGAAAAAGCAGAGGAGAGATTTATATACACACACACACAGAGAACATGAAACAATGGGTTTATCATACACACTGTAAGGAGAGTGATCACTTAAGATGAGCCATCACCAGCAGCAGGGGGGGGAAGGAGGAAAACCTTTCATGGTGACAAGCAGGTAGGCTAATTCCAGCAGTTAACAAGAATATCAGAGGAACAGTGGGGGGTGGGGTGGGAGGGAGAAATACCATGGGGAAATAGTTTTACTTTGTGTAATGACTCATCCATTCCCAGTCTCTATTCAAGCCTAAGTTAATTGTATCCAGTTTGCAAATTAATTCCAATTCAGCAGTCTCTCGTTGGAGTCTGTTTTTGAAGCTTTTTTGTTGAAGTATAGCCACTCTTAGGTCTGTGATCGAGTGACCAGAGAGATTGAAGTGTTCTCCAACTGGTTTTTGAATGTTATAATTCTTGACGTCTGATTTGTGTCCATTCATTCTTTTACGTAGAGAATGAATGGACACAAATCAGACGTCAAGAATTATAACATTCAAAAACCAGTTGGAGAACACTTCAATCTCTCTGGTCACTCGATCACAGACCTAAGAGTGGCTATACTTCAACAAAAAAGCTTCAAAAACAGACTCCAACGAGAGACTGCTGAATTGGAATTAATTTGCAAACTGGATACAATTAACTTAGGCTTGAATAGAGACTGGGAATGGATGAGTCATTACACAAAGTAAAACTATTTCCCCATGGTATTTCTCCCTCCCACCCCACCCCCCACTGTTCCTCTGATATTCTTGTTAACTGCTGGAATTAGCCTACCTGCTTGTCACCATGAAAGGTTTTCCTCCTTCCCCCCCCTGCTGCTGGTGATGGCTCATCTTAAGTGATCACTCTCCTTACAGTGTGTATGATAAACCCATTGTTTCATGTTCTCTGTGTGTGTGTATATAAATCTCTCCTCTGCTTTTTCCACCAAATGCATCCGATGAAGTGAGCTGTAGCTCACGAAAGCTTATGCTCTAATAAATTTGTTAGTCTCTAAGGTGCCACACGTACTCCTTTTCTTTTTACCAATATTAAGTTTATCCTTGATTTGAATTGAAATAGACAGAACAGTAACCAATACAGTATTTGCCCAGGCCCCTGCAGTGACAACTGAATATGACAAAGCCACATTTACTTGGGTTTTATAAGAGTAATTAAAATTATTTGGAGGAGAATTATTTGTGGAAACCTAAGAGATATTATATAAAATAAACAGAATGGGAACAGAGGAAGTAAAGTTTTCTCTAAGAAAAGGAAAGAAAATGCATATCTGAGTAAATCTTTCAGTCTTCAAGAGTCTTGAATTCTCTGTTCACACTTTCCTTAGTTAATTATTATTAGTTTGAGGTTAAATAAGCATAACAAAGCATGCATATTATGTTTGATGATTTCTGCAGTACATCCATCTGCTTGAAACAAGGCATGTCTAGCCTCAAACTACGAAAAGTAGATACAAGTTACTGAGTCAGGATTTCTGGTCTTACAGTAATGACAGTCTGGACTTGATGATTTATCTTATTATAAAAATAGCTGGCCCTCAAAAGAGACCTAGATGTTTTTCCCATTAAAGACTAAGGTAAAATCCTCAGTTTTCAATGGGAGCAGGATGGGACACAGAGAGGGTACCAGTTACAGACTGTTGGTCTGATCCTGCTCCCACTGAAGACAATGGGCCATTTACACACATTACACCCAAACAAATAACCTATGTTAAAAGCGCACTGTTACAATTGCGAAGTCAAGTACCTAAAAGTTAGAAAATGCCAGAATTAAGGTTTCCTGTGCAAATTTATCTTGGCCTCCTTGTGCATATGCATCATGATTCAGTCTTTAATTACATCATCGTCATGCTCTTTTTTTCCTCATATACCCATGCGTCTTTCAGTGAACAGACTGAATGGTGCTCATTTAATGAGCAGCTATTCAATATTTTGTTTTCTCCTTATTGGTCAAAGTGTGGCCCCAAGCTTTCTTTACTGCAGGCTCTTCAAACTCTGCACTGAAGATAGAATTACTGATTTTGTCATGGGCTTTTCTATGGCACTCATCAATATAGTACTCAAATGCTTCACAAACATTTATTAATTTAGCTTCTCAAAACCCATGTGACGTTAGGGGTGGTATTATTCCCATTTTGCAGATGGGCAGATGAGACCCAGAGAGATTAAGTTCAAAAGCACCCATTACTTTTGGGGCCGACTCTGAGACACTTAGAATTGTATTGCTTCAGAGTACTTAGCACTATATAGCACTTTATATATGCAAGCTCAGCTCCCATTGACTTCAGCTGCAGATGTGCGTGCTCATCAATTCTGCAAATCAAGCCCAGGGTTTCAAGCTGAGCACCCAGAAAATAAGGAACATGCAATCAATAATCACCTCCAAAAGTCTGGTTTAAGTGATTGTCTTAGCATCACACAGAAATTCTGTGATAGAGACAGGGATAGAATCCAGTTCTCCAGGGCAGCATTCAGCTCCCTAACCATGAAGCCCTTTCTTGTCTTCCTGAAATCACCTGCTTCATTTACTACACATCTTCCACCTTCTACAACAAATGAGATAGGGGTCCTACAGACAACAGGCTCCTACATTACATAATCCTCATTCATCTACCAAAATGGATTTATCATGTGAAATGAATAAGGTAAAGATCCCATGGGAAAAAAAAGATTATGTGATTGTGTAATTAAAGACAAATGTAATGTTTATGTACAAAGGGGCTGAATTAAGGTTTCCTCACAGTCTGCCATCCTCAGTCCCTTCCCTTGTTCTCTACCCTGATCTTTTTGCCCAGTCAGTCCCAATTCTCCACCCCCATGCCAGCTCCATGTCAAATCTATCTCTCCTCCCTCTCACCCCTGTTCCCTCCACGAGTGCCTAGTCTCAGTCTTCCCTGCCCCCTGCCCCCAGCCCCTCATCTGATTTTAGTGCCCCCCAGACAACTGGGTCCCAGTGCCCCAATGCCATTTCCTTCACTGGATTCCCCCAGCCCCGGTACCCTTGACTAACCAGTCCTTGTCTGCACTCCACCTCCCTCACTACTCCCAGACTTCCCCCTCAAATCCTAGTCCCAGTTTCTTTTCCCTCCAGTCCATCTCACCAGATTCTTTGTCCTAATCTACTCCTTTTCCCCTGCCCCGGTCCAGCTTTTGGCCCCTCTGCACTGGACTTAGCTTGCTTCCTCCTCCATACTACCTGGGTGCCAGTAGGAAGCCATTGAGAACACTGGAGAGACAGACTCCCTGCTTTCAGTTCCAGTGCCCAGGCCCACCATGGCCCTGAGGAACTTGGAGCAGCCATTGCAGGAAAAGTTTCACTTCATCCCTATAGCCCTTGGCTGGAGCACGCTCATCTGCTTTGCAGGAATGGCACATGCACAGTCTAGTCAGTACTAGTAGCTGTTAAAGGTTTGTTCTAATAATAAACATTTAATTTAACAAAAAAAAAACACTCAGTATCATGTGAATAATTAAACATACAATTTACATTGCCACTGATTAAAATGACTAGCAAGCTAAAATATGTTAATAATCCTATTGGATACTCAAAATCTGCATTTCAAGAAATAGCAAAAGTAGAGTAAAAGCTAGTATTTTCTGTTTGTTAATTATACCCTAAGAGAAACTATGCTGTCATCATCTGTTTTATTGAAGAAGCATTAGACAATCAAAGAAAGTACATTAGAACCTGAAATTATCTCCCTTTCTCACTCATTCTCTTTTTTATTTATTTTAACTAAAAGCAGGAATTTAATCTTCATTTTGAATTGAGAATACTGAGTATCTATCCCAATTGTACAATATATAGTCTGAGAGAAAACACGGGATTTTCTCAAAATTTGCAATTCGTTGATGAGTCTGTGAATTAAAATTAATTTAAGTTGAACAATTTAAGAAATATATGATGTGAGCCTCACCTATTTTTGGTGTCCCTCTCACTAAGAGGATTGTGTGCAGAGAGGAACAGCAGTATGCAAGAGCCTTGGGCTGGAGGAGAAGTTGAGTGTTGAAGTCATAACATTTCATGGACTCCTCACAGCACTAAGAGCCTCAGCATTTATGGTGGGAGTACAGAGAAGTGAATGTGGGTGAATCTCTGTTCATATGAACTCCTCTAGTTCATCAGTGTGAAGATCCACTCTGATAGAGTATCTGATAGAGTCAGAGGGGAGATCCTCTCTGCAATACTTTGCCGCTACCTGTCTCCCAGCTCAAGCACATTTATCCCACCTCACTACACATACAGGCCCAATTCCCCCATTCTCTGTGCACAGCCTCATGCTCCTTCTCTCTTTAGCCATATGCTCCTCCATTGACTAGCTAAATAACCAAGCACACCATTCTCTCCCCATGCCCCTGCACAACATATTACCCCAAATACCAACTAAGAAAGTGTGATTAAGGATTGAGAAGGAAGGCTGCCTATGGATGTGTATGGGAGCGTGGTGGAGCAGGGCTGTGTGAATTAAACAGTGGAGGCAATATGTTGTGGGCTGTGGGAGAACCATGTTCATTTGTGTGGGGGAGAAGGATAATCAGGATATTGTGGGGGGGAGCCACATGGCTGTAGAAAGAGCATGAGACTGAACAGTGACAGGAACTTCCCACCATAGAAGCCTCTTCCACCCAACCTCTGTCAGTCACACACACATCATAATCACCTCGCCCACCAGCTACTCAGCTCCAAGATATTAGTGTGTATGTACATGCACATACATATTGATGAATATTCTTACAACAAAGTGAGTGGGATTATTATCAAATATACAAAGCCTAAATTAAGCATGGTTAAGGAGTGCCAACGCTGCCGAAGAAAATGATACTACTGGATCCAGTCCTCCAATAATTATCAGACTTAGTATTCTTAGACTTTCTTTGAAGTCTGGTAGTTTTGCCTTAGTAAGTAGATCAGGGCTCATAACTAATAGTTTGTCACTGTAAAGATTTGGAAAACAATTGATTGGAAAAATTAGGAAAAACAAACAAACCAAAGTTACATTATTTCTTTGGTTTAACCATTAAAAAAAGTAGTAACATTGGAGTAACAGTTTAAAACCACAATCACATTGCCTGATTGTTAAATCCAGTAGATGAAGCAGTGCAAGAAGGCAAGCAGGAGAGAAGCATTGCTCTTTCTTCAGCACCTCAGCCAATCCAAAGGAAGCAGGATCTCTGCACAGATCTTTCTGAAAGCAGTTATGCTACCTCCAGTTCCTTCTTCCATGGATCAGAGAAGGGTGGAATCTGTGACACTCCCACCTCCACCTCCTCTGTTGCAAGCCACTGGCCCTAATTATGAGCATTCTTGCTGTCTCTCAGCTGCCTTTGAACCCATGCTAACATAGCAAAAGTCATGGATTTTTTAAACCATGGAAACAACACTTTCTGTCACAAACATGACAAAAATACAGCTTTATAATACTTACTACAAATTGGAGGCTTATTCTACTTCTATTGAAGCCAATGGAAATTATGTCATTGACTTCAATGAGAGGAAGAACATGACCACAATTGACTCAAGGAGCACTATATACGTTTCTATTTAAAAAATATTAACTTACTTGAAAACTGGATGGCAAACCCAGATTTGCTGATATAAAAGTCTGTGTCAAATTGGATAGTCACTATGTTCAGTGTGCTGTGAATGTCTTCTGGAATAAGAGATCCACTAATTTCCTTGAGTAGCATCTCATTTTCTGGTGGCCCATCCCAAACTCGTAGTATATCATGTGATGCTTCGGTATCGAAAGCAAGAAACTGGAGGCTGTAAAGCACCATGATATTTCTGTCAGTTCTGTTATTTTTTTCAGAAACATCTCTAATTATAAAATTAAAATCAATATAGCTAATAAATCTGATTGTACACAAATATTTCTCCATATTACTTTTGATACTATGAACCATAAAAGTAAAGATGTAAACATACATTAAACCTACAAAGTATTTTGATAATGGTTTAAATTTTTCTTTGTATCTAATTATATTTGAGTTTACTTACAATACAATATGGGTTGGGCTATTCAAATACAGGTTGAACCTCTCTAGTCCGGCACCCTTGGGAACTGACCGGTGCTGAACCAGAGAATTTGCCGAACCACGGGAAGTCAATATTGTAGAGAGCAGGTCTCTTTTTATTTTTATCTCACTGAGGTGAATAAATGGAACAACACTTGCAATACCGCCTATCCAAGGCTTACCGTCTCTCTTCGTAACAAAGTGTTAATGTTGTTACACAATTTTATTGTATTGGCACAAGGAAATAAGTAGACAAAGCATAAAAAACATAAAATAAAATCATGCCAGACCAAAGAGTGCCTGACTAAAGTGTTTCAACATGTAATCCAAATGAGATGTTTTGTTTTTTTTAAAGGACATTTCAGGTATTCTTTTCTTAGTCATGTTAAAATAACATCATGCTATATATGTCAAAATCTGATCAACATAAATTAAAATGTACCCATATAATTCTCTGGGAAATGCATATGTTGTTTCAGTCAAGCATCTAATGATAAATTGTGATCAGATGCTTGACTTAAAATTAATTACTGAGCTGCCATCTTCTCCTTTCGATGCTTTTCTTTTTTCACTTTGTCTTATTCTGGCTCTGTCCAATGGCTTTAGAGCCATATACTATGTGTATATCCATGTAGATACATGTGTTTGTGTGTTTTAACAGCTGCTGGTTTTAAAATTAATCATACTATTTTAACTGATGACATAATTTTACTACCTAACCCTACAAACAATCATTCACAAGAGTAATGACACTCAGATTTGAGATGGGCTTAAACCAAAATAATGGATCAGACTTTTGTTAGACACAGACTTGGAACCACATTTTGGGGAGTGAATCGTTCTCTATCTCAAACATAAGCCCATATTTGCTTCAATTACAGTACCTGACAATATTTCCTGGATCTACTTCAATCATCCACATACAACGCAGATTATTGTCATAGGGAAAAGGATAGCCAGGAGATAAGATTCTTCCTGATGATTCTCCTTTAAAACGGCCTCCACATTCAGCTAATGAAAATATAATTTGAATTACATATAATTTTTATTACATTAAACATGATTCTCCAAAACTATGTTTATATATTGCTGACCATAAGCCTGTTAGGATTGAACACACTTTATGAAATTATAACACATGACAGAAGGGGGACTTAAGATTCTTTGGAAAGATAAGGTACTGGTGTATACTTATTCACATGTTTATGTATTTTGCTATAATTCCTATCCTTTTCTGATAATTCTGAAGGCAATACACTCATTATGGAACATACCATGCCATTTATTTTTAGTAAGAAAAACTCCCCAATGAAAACAATGCAGAACTTAGCTTAATAACTGAAAGCATGACAGAGCCATAAAGCACTAGGAGTAAAATAAATAACAGACATGTAAGAAAGAAAATGCAAAGTAAGAGAGGCAGAAAGAAACTAAATAAAGCCAGAATATGCAGAGAGAAATTAAATGTTTGGTCTTGAAAAGCAAAGTTGTAAAACTTTTTACCAAAGATGTATAATCATAGAAAAGCTACATTATTTCTTAAAGGATAAGAGATGGTAAGTTACTCCCTGTTAGTTGACCTCAGCCAATCATTAATCAAACCTGAATAATTCATAATCCTTCTAGCCCACTTCTGAGAAAACCTAATTTTTACAAAGACCCCTCAGGCCTTTTAAATCTCCTTATTTTGCTTTTCTTCCTTTTAAATCATTCTAATGCTTTCTCTCTTGGCCACACCAATGCCAGAATAATGCTTTGGTTAGATCTCTTGGTGTAGTTAAAATGCAGTTCAATTTTGATTTAACATCACCTAAAATATTTAGTTGGGAGATTTATTACCTTATGATCTATGAGCTCTGTAACAAAATTTACTTGAAACAGCACTCTAGATTGATTCCCTGACATAGTAGAAGCAAATTTTCAGAGACAGGTAGTCCCTTCAAGCTTCTCATATATTTTTAGGTATTTTCCCAACCTGATAACCCCTACAAGGTCTTTTGAAAAATATTCCTTCGTGACTGTTCAAGTCAAAGAATGGGATTGATTGTTACTCTCACTGTAGACTGGGGGCATAAAATGAGTGCACTGTGAGAATAATATTATTTGTTAGCAGAAGAAAATTTATATATATATATATATATATATATATATATATATATATATATGTTCTGAGAAACAATATTAGAAATTTTGTTCCAGATTTGAGGATAAAGACAATGGAATGATTTTCCTCCCCACACCATAAGGAATAGAGTTTAACATAAGCTGTTCCTGGCAGTGGCAAACATATATTTGGTTCATTTCTGATTATTAGGGCTACATGAAATTGGTAAAAATACTTCCATACATTTTCCAGTATTTTGTTTGCATTAATGTCATGAAGACTTTTTTTTTGCATTGAAATGTGAACATTCAAATTATTAATCTGATTCTTACTATAATGTCAAATTTAAAAAAACTGCTGACTATCTTTCAGACTTTTTTACTATGATACATTTAATTTATTATAATTATTAATTATTATTATTATTAGAGTTCTAAATTTCAAAATCTGACTTAATATTTATTAGAAATGAGCCATGGTCTCAAACTTCAAGTCAGTATCAAGACTTTCTCTAAATTCAAGAATGTTTGAATTCAGGGGTTTGGTATGGCATATTATCAAGAAAAAGCAGGGCACAGCCACAAAGGCCTGATTCAGAGCTCAACTAATTCACACTTTGAAGGTGACTGGATCTGTTGTTTTGATTCAGACCCATCTCTTCTTTAGATAATATTCACTTCATCATTAGTGCTGGACACAATTGAACACAATACTCTTAGTGATCTTCCTTTTCTATGTAGTTTAGCTGCTATATTGGTTGGCTGGGTTTCATCATCTTTTTAAACCAATTTCTTCAGTTTGTACTATTATTAAGACATCATTAAGCTCTGACACTACACCTGACAACATACAAAGCCAAGGAGACATGGAGCTATTTGGAAGACATAGGATATATAATGTATTATTTAGAGGTATTTTATGGATCTACGTTTTGGTCTTTATTTTATTTAACATGAATAAACAAACTATACTAAGGAATGTGGAATCAAATAGCATCATTTTATAGTTGCTGTCAACACCTACTTTTCTTTTCCTCTTCTTACACCTTGTCTATATACAAATCTCGCACTGGTTTCACTAAAGTTAATTTAAGAATCTATTTAGCCAAATCAGTATAAACTCCTGTATGGACACACTTAATTAGATTTATAACTGGCTTATAGCAATTTAACAAACTCTTGTGTGGATACACTTAATTTGGTTTACAACTGAATTATATCTTCAAAAATAAACTGAATTGTGGATCATCATAGAGGACAAAAGACTTTGTTGATTGCTCTCCCCCACCCCATGAAGACAAGATATGAAAGTGAATTCCTCCCATTAGATGAGCTGACTGCTCAGAGAACGGGGGAAGTAATAAAGATCCCTAACAAGGAGACACTGCATCTCTACACTGCTGGACTCTTGAGGGCAAGATTTTAAAGGCATAAGCAAGAGATCCCCAGTGTTTAGCCTGGGTTAGCTGTAAGGGATAGATCCAGCTTGCTTATTATAGAAGCTTCTATTACCTTTTGAAACTTAAGACTAACTTATTTATGCATGTATGTTTATCAGCTTTAATCCTGTAAATAACTCTCTTATTTCCTTTTCCTAGTTAATAAATCTTTAGATAGTTTAATATAGGATTGGCTACAAACTTTTTCTTTGGTATGAGATTTAAGGTGCAATTGACCTGGGGTAAGTGATTGGTCTTTGGGACCAAGAATAACCTGAATATTGTTGCAATTTTTGGTGTAAGGGACCATCTATCAAAAAGGCAACCTTGACTAGGTGACAAGAGAGATCGGAGTACCCAAGGGAACTCTCTATGACTCCATGGATTGGCTGTTATAAGTGCCTGAGGAGTTTACACATTTTGTAAATGGCAGGTGAAACCTAGGTATAATTTAGGGTTTATACCCTGCTTCTTAACAATTTGCCCTGAGGTTCATATTCACTCTCTTGAGACATCTTGGCAGCCTATATGACTCCAAGTTGGTAGAACTGCTGGCCCAGGAAGGATTTCTTATCCAACATAATCACTAGTTCTAAGGACCAACAAAATCTTGGGATATTTTTTGTTATGTTGACTAATTATTAATTTGAAATATATGTTTAATTCATTTTAATAGTATGCTTATCCTTGTCTAGACAGGATCTTGGAATGAATGACTGTGCAGAGGCATAAGGCAGAATAAGACACCTATGAGGTTTTCACAGAAATTAAGTCTGAGCATAAAGGGGCATGTGCAAACTTTTTGCCTGTTACCCCCCCACCCCCTCTTGAAAGAATGAGGGCAAAGAGGAACATAGATGGAGCGCTTGTCTTCCATTCAGCCAATGACAAATTATTATCCCTTCCTTTCTCTCCCCTATTCCCAAATAAGGAGTAGTGCCTCTTCTTCCCTGCATTATTTGTGGGGCAACACACTATGTGTCACCCTTTACACAAGGCTGGTCGCAAAACCACATTCTAACCCCCCCTCCTCTTGTTGTGTACTACAGTATTCTTAATATTTGACATTTGCACTCTATTATGTAAAAATATTTACATGTGAAAAGTGCTTTGTAACTAAGCATATTAATAGAATATAATGACTGGTTTTACAAATAGTTCACTAAGTCAAGACTGTAGATACCTTTTTTAAATTATCTTTAAGTGTTAAAAACTACAAGAAACTCATTTCACTACAATTTCCATTATGCATTCCTGTATTGATATTTACTTTCCTGATTGTCTAGCTACATCTTTCAGATGCCAAGAAGTGATATATTTAGCAGGTTGGGACAGGTTTGCCAGATCACACACATACAAAATTAACAACCTTCTAGAAAACATAAAAACATAAGGATCTCTCTCTCTCTCTTTTTTTTTAACACAGTAGAGTTTTCATTAAAGTTAAAAAGAGGCTACTACCAATACATGATGGCAGAGGATAGTCCCATGCCCTTCTTTCCCCTGTCATACACTTTAGAAGGCTACTTCCATGGAGTGTGTAACCTGGATTGCATCCATAAATGATAGTACTGCCAGCAAAATGGCCTTGGTCATTGATCTTGTATCCAAATTGTGGCACACCAGGATCCTCACAGTGTGAAAGCTCAAAACCTGTAATGAGAGTAAAGAGTCGAGTAACAGAATTAAAACAATAACACACATTTGTGAAATTAAACACTTTTTGTCTTCCAGTCTGAACACAGCATATTTTTATTTTTCATTCAGGAACACATTTAAGGTGTTTTTTTTTTAAATGGGACTAAGATTGATTTTCAAAGGGGAGCCTAGGAAAATACTGTGATTCTCTGACAGACCAATCCAGAATTCCTCATTCAGATATTGAGTAAAGTTTTCTGAACGGGGCCTCTTTTTGTGTGTGTGTGTGTGTGTGTGTGTGTGTGTGTGTGTGTGTGTGTGTGTGTGTGTGTTTTAAAGAACAGATATTTTTACCAATCACTTAGTGACTTCAGGTAAAATTTTTAAAAAGCACCAAAGTGATTTAGGTGCTTAAGTCCCACTTTCGAAAGATACTAGGGCACGTAGGAGCCTCAGATTATGTTTACACTGCAATCTGTAGGTGTGGCTGCAGCATACATAGACTACTTAGATCAAAGCTATCTTAAGTAACAATAACAGGAATAGCATCCCCGATACTATCACAGCAAACCTGGTGGCTGAACTATGTGACTTTGTTCTCACCCACAACTATTTCAGATTTGGGGACAATTTATACCTTCAAATCAGCGGGACTGCTATGGGTACCCGCATGGCCCCACAGTATGCCAATATTTTTATGGCTGACTTAGAACAACGCTTCCTCAGCTCTCGTCCCCTAATGCCTCTACTCTACTTGCGCTACATTGGTAACATCTTCATCATCTGGACCTATGGGAAGGAGGCCCTTGAGGAATTCCACCAGGATTTCAACAATTTCCATCCCACCATCAACCTGGACCAGTCTGGACCACTCCACACAAGAGGTCCACTTCCTAGACACTACATAATAAGTCATGGTCAGATAAACACCACCCTATACCGGAACGCTACTTATCACTATACCTACCTCCAGCTTTCATCCAGACAACATCACACAATCCATTGTCTACAGCCAAGCTCTAAGATAAAACTGCATTTCCTCCAATCCCTCAGACAGAGACAAACACCTACAGGATTTCTATCAAGCATTCTTAAGACTATAATACTCACCTGGTGAAGTGAAGAAACAGATTGACAGAGCCAGAACGGTACCCAGAAGTCACATAGTACAAGACAGGCACAACAAAGAAAATAACAGAACGCCATTAGCCGTCATTACAGCCCCCAACCAAAACCTCTCCAGCGCATCATCAGGAATCTACAATCTATCCTAAAGGACGATCCCTCACTCTCACAGACCTTGGGAGACAGGATAGTCCTTGCTTACAGACAACCCCCCAAACTGAAGCAAATACTCACCAGCAACTACACATCACACAACAAAAACACCAATCCAGGAACCAAACCCTGCAACAAACCCCGGTGCCAACTCTGTCCACATTTCTATTCCAGGGACACCATCATAGGACCTAACCACATCAGCCACATCATCAGGGGCTCGTTCATTTGCACATCTACCAATATGATATATGCCATTTTGTGCCAGTAATGCCACTCTGCCATGTACATTGGCCAAACCAGACAGTCTCTACACAAAAGAATAAATGGACACAAATTTGACATCAGGAATTATAACATTCAAAAACCAGTAGGAGAACACTTCAATCTCCGTGGTCACTCAATAACAGACCTAAAAGTGGCAATTCTTCAACAAAAAAAACCTTCCAAAATAGACTCCAATGTGAAACTGCAGAACTGGAATTCATTTGCAAACTGGCCACAATCAAATTAGGCATGAATAAAGACTCGGAGTGGTTGGGTCATTACAAAACCTAATTTCCAGTATTAATTTCCCCCTACTGTTACTCACACCTTCTTGTCAACTGTTTGAAATGGGCCACTCTCATTACCACTTCAAAAGTGTTTTTTTCTTCCTTGGTATCCTACTGTTAATTGAACTGTCTTGTTAGACTGACCTCCCACTTGGTAAGGCAACTCCCATCTTTTCATGTGCTATGTATTTATACTTGCTACTGTATTTTCCACTCCATGCATCTGATGAGGTGGTTCTAGCCCAAGAAAGCTTATGTCTAAAAAAATTTGTTAGTCTCTAAGGTGCCACAAGGACTCCTCGTTATAAGAGCAGTGAATTCATGGCAGCACAGGCAGCTACAAGTTGACTATGTATCCAGGATCCTTGGTGGGCAAGGCTAGACTTTGCAGCTGCAGCCTTGCTGCTATTATTACTGGAGCTAGCTTTGATCTTTAACATGTGCTGCAATCATACCTCCAGTCCGATTGCAGTGTAGACATATCTTAAGTCTAACTGGAAGTCTTTGGACTTGTCTACACCAACAATTAGATCATGGCAAGCTGGGGTGTAAATGTGGACCCTGCTACTGTGCACTAAAAGTTCTGTAGTTTGCTTTAACCTACCTCACTTTGAAACAAGAGTAGATTAAAACACACTATAGTGGTCTATTAGTGAATGGCAGTAGGGTCCATATGGACACGAAAGCTACTGCATGGTAGATTTACATCCCAGCTTCACGTGAACTAAGTGTTTGTGTAAACAAGTCCTCAATGAATGACATTAACTAGGCCTTAAATTCTTCATGCCGTTTGATTTTCCTTAAGAAAGAATTATAAACGTTCCTATGTTTAAGGCACAGCCTTCAAAAACTGCATGTTTTTAGTGAATGTGCTGTTCACCCCTTCCTACTGTAGCTGCTATGCCTGTGGGTCAGTTAGCCAGTGAAATACAAAACCTTTGATTTTTCTTAAATTGAACTTGAATTTATCTAAAAAAACAAAAACAACAACAAAATTGAAGGCTCTATATATTTGGCTGGCAATTGCTTGTACCAAAGTGTAATCCACATATTTGCAGTAAATTAAATTACAATAAACTGTAGCACTATCAGTGAAGAAAAAAGTGCATGGACAATAGTCTGAATTGAAAAGCAGAGTATATTGAGTTTAATTTGCTGAAATTATCAATATTCTGAAAAAAAAAAAATCAGAGTTTTCCTTGTCTTTATGATGTATTTCAGCTCACAATCCTTTCAGTTGAGAACCATGAAAACTTTTTTTAGTGCTGAGTAATTACATGGCTTGCATTGGCCATATGTATTAGAAATACCATCTACTTCTAAAATGTTACAATAACTTAACACACAACACTAAAATTAATTGTCCAATTATCATGATGACACTTTGATTTAGTTTGAAAACGAATTTTAGGAGCTCAAAGCATGGTTGTTTGTTGTTGTTTTCTTTTCAACCTTTAAATTAAAACCCTCTCCTTTACCAAAGCCACATTGTTTGAATATAAACAAGCACTTTCATAATAGTTAAATGCATTCGGGTTTCCATTCTAATCCTAGCTCATGACTCTCAGAACTGGGGGATTGAAAGGTACAAGCTGATCTCAGCCTGAAGATCGATTGTTTGGGAAAGTTTACTCCAAAACAATTCTGTTACTTTTGAGAATAAGGGGAGTAGGATAGGGAGATTAAAAAAAAAACAAAAAACAAAACAAAACAAAAAAACACACTTGTCAAAATACAAAATACCAGCTGGGTGTAGAAAATTGAAATATGGCCAAAAAAAATCTCTTGTTTAGAAGAAGTGCATGTGAGTGTTCCAGTGAAAAGTGCTTTTGATTTGAACAAGTTAGGAGCATCTGGGAATCTCATTCTATTGGAATGCAAGCAAATTTAAATAACAGCACTTAGCTCATAATGTACATAGGTAATAAGGGCATATGGTGCATGTGACCCTGACATTCCTACATATGGCTGAAGAGGAAGCAAAGAAAAGGTTCTTCACTTCCACCATTGCAGATTCGGTCTCACATTGCAGAACTGTGCTGAGTGGTTGACAATTTGCTCAACATTCACACTCTCCACTCAGTTACTGAGCTATGTGTTATTAATTGTGAAAAATTTTCATTTACTTTACAACAAAACTATTCAGATTTGGACTGAGCTATCTATTGACATGGAAACATATCTTGGTAGGTTAAATGATGTGTCTTCTCTACTTGAGTTTCAGCCAATATGACTCATTGAAAATACAGAGACAGGGACTTTCATCCCATAACCTGTGAGTTGGATCATTGTTCTGTCTGAATGCTGAAGGCCGGGAGGGAAGTACTGAGTCCCACTGTTGACCAAGATTTTCATTTGTTACCCTGTGGGTCTGGGAATAGGTATGTGAGGTCCATGTTTAAGAAACTAACTCTTGACGTTGGCAATGTAGCTAACTACTTACTTGTGTCCCATCACCTATTTTCAGGGAAAGTCTCTGAGAAGACTGTGATTAGAACTGGTGGATAATGAGTATTTTGGTTCACTGGCAGTTCTGAAATTTTTAAAAAAAAAAATGAAAAAAAATAAAAGATTTTGCTGTGGATCAAATTGAAAACAAACTTTCAACTAGTCAAAAAGTCAAAAAACATTCTTCAGGCATTTTCACAAAAGCAAAGAAGGACTAGATTAATAAAATATTGGGGGGAGGGAGGAGGATGACCACCTCTCTTGTAAGTTTTAGTCCAATGGTTAGGGTACACACTTGGAATGTGGGAGATCAAGGTTGAACCCCTCTCTTTGGCTGATGAGGAAATAGAACCTGAATTTAGGTATCCCACATTACAGGAAAGTGTTCTATCCCCTGGGGTAAATTTTTCTCAATCTTGCCTGTTAAAGCTGTTTCATTTGCTATAAATAATTAAATAATCCTTGGAGTAGGAACTTGAAGTAGGGTCTCTCACATTGTAAATGAGTATCCTAATCCATCAGGATCGGAAGTCATTCTCACTCTCTTTCCCTGGCCCAATGATTATTCATTATCATTCATAGTGGCAATTCATAGCCATTTACATTATGGTTTGTTTATTGATTTTCAGGGGACGGTGCCGCCAAGGAAAATTATAAAAATAAAACCAACATAATTTGCTTATGCCACAAACTATGTAAAATATATTTTAGTTTCACTATGGAAATTCCAGAAAGTCAATTACATGTATAGCAATACTGAAATTCCATACCTGATCAGACCAATTGGTTGTCTAATCCAGTATCCTGTCTCTGAAAGTGACTGGCACCAAATGTTTCAGAGGCACCGCTCATTCCCCCATCAATAGACAATTATACAATAACTTATCCATGGGGATGTTTTCTGGTAATTCTAGGTAGTTAGTGATTGGTTATGTTCTGAAGCTTTCATTAGGTTTTTGTATTTATTTTAAGACTAGCTACTATAATTTCAGATTATTTTTATTCATGTAAATATTTAATCCTTCTCTGAATCCTATGAAGCTCTTTACCTCTATAATATCTTGTGACAGTGAGTTGCACTGTATAATTTCCAGACTAGAATATTTATTAAAAGCAGCAATCCAAAATAAGAAATCACTGGTTTAATGGAAAAGAAACAACACAAGATTGGCCTCAATTTAGAAAAGTGCCATTCATGAAGGGTGGATAAGAACATATTTAAATTCCACTGATGGATTTGAGTATATATTTAAAATTAAGCAGGTGCTAAGTGTTTTCCTGAAGCGAAGCCATTATGAGCAGCAGAGAATAATCCACTTTTCTTGACCCTTTCACGCAGCAAGTAAACTTAAGATAGTCCTCTGGCAAAAGAAGGCAATTCAGCCATCAACTACAAATAAAAATAATCAATCCTCTGAGTAATACAGAAGCTAGAGTTCCAATATAATAAATGTTTGATTTGGGCAGAAAGTTGAAAATGGATTATTTTGAGAGAGTGGTGAATTGGTAGCAATATTCTTCCAGTTTTTATCATCATTAGAATTTCTGAGTAGGAACAATGACTATTTCAAGTCATGCACAACATAAATCCATTATTCTATGTGTCTACATACTTACTGGTGTAAACAAGCTGAAACCCTTCATCGGTTCCCTCTGTATCTGAGTTAAATTCCAACCACAGATGATTTGAGGTACTACTTAGTGTCAGTCCTCTCAATGAGGCTCCAGTAAATGCACCCAGCAGGTGAGCTGTGTTGTCTTTTCCATCATATATCTGTAAAACAAATGTGACTTGTACAATTTTAAAAAATCGTATTTCAGTTACAACATAATTTCACACATATCTATTAAGTGGAAGGGTGCTTATTGTACCGGGGTCTATTGTAAGTCAATTTAGAGAGCTCTTTATGCATATGCTGTTTGTTTTTCCTGAATTATATGATATAATTATGGTGATTTTTCAAATGTACAATTTAAAGTATGTCAGTTCCTTTTTGCATGACAATTGAAGTGGAAAGGGTTGCCATTTCAGCTAAATGTTTTTAAACATCTGTGTTTACTTTGCCATTCCTAATATTATAACATTTGCCACAACATATCAAGGAATACTTATTTTGTGTACGCATGTCTGCCTCAGTCCTGGAAGTGGTGTAATGTAAAAATGTAATGTCTCTCTCGCCTTGAATGTTAAACAAACCTCTGCAAAATATTACTAAGTAAAGAAAGGTACACGTATATCAATACAATAAAAGGAATGAGAATAAAACAAACAGAATAACTGCCTCTTTAAGATGGAAGGACAATGTAATTTATATGTAAATTGGAAATCAGCATTTTTTATTTATTTTTCTTCAAGTGCTGCTTTCCCCCATTTAACAATGGACACTGCTATACAAATAATAATAATAACAATAATAAAATAAAATCTCAAACATTTCAAATAATCTATTCTAATAACATTTAGCAGATTTCATTGCAAGTTTTGTTCTTTTTAAACATTAGAGGTTGTTACATTCCATTCAGACATGAAAAAGTTAAACTGTAATTTGATTAACTATAGTTGCTATACTTAACACTTAAAATCTTTGACAAATAAGTTTTAATAATGATTACATTTTTACATGACTAAATTCTGACCTTTGTCTTATTTCTGATTTCCTGCACAGTGAAACTCAAAACTTTGCCTGTCAAATAAATAGACAGTCATGTTCAATACTAAAAAAAGTCTATTTTTATCAATGGAAAATTTATGTCATGTTTGTATTTGTAAATATGAATGTATAGCAAAACCTACCCAAACCAAAAACACCATTCTCACTCAGTGTATTAAATGGGAATTTAAAATGTGAAGCAGAACTATTATTAGCTCTTTTTTACATCTGTGTAGAGGATTTACATACATAACTCCCATTTAGCATTAGTCAGAGACTTTTGAAAAAGCCTCTAGTAAAAATGGAATCTGTCCACTATCTTTCAGATGATCATCTGAGTGAATGAGGTATAGCACTTTCAGAATGACATTACAGAATAACACCACTGTCTTGGCCAACATTCCTTGTCTCAGTCAAAACAAGGAAACAACAACAAAACAAATAAACTCACAGACTTAATGCTAATGGCTCTGTGTGAATTACTGTACAACTATACCATATCTGTTTCACAGCCTCTGAACTTCTAGTAGCTAATTCACTGTTTTATCTAGCATTTTGGAATATTCTAAAGTATTAAAGGCATTCTATGAAAAAAGAGTCTTCTATTTAGGTGAACCATGTATGTGATGGATGAACTAATACAATGGAATGTGTTTGATTTAAGTGTTGGGGGAATTTATGTGAATTTTCATAATATTGGGGCTTTAGGACAAATAGCAACTCAGTTTCCCAAGTCCATCAAGATTTGTTTCTTTAGAACTTCAAAATTCCACTAGAATGGAGTGTGAGAAAAAGTTGTTATTGTGGAATGTCAACCAATGCAACCCACAGGGCCATTAAAAAAACCCTATGGTTAACTAGAAGTTTCTGTTAATTGTAAATAAATGTTGCACTGCATGTTAGAAGACTATTTAGGAAAACAATCTCTTGGAGATACTATTCTGTTATTAAATACTAATTTCTTGCATCAGTAATTTCAGATCTCTGGAGATCTCCAGAGATTAGATGTCAAAACACTCTTTTTGAAATACAATATGTGTAGGCGAGAGTATTTGTGCCAAAGTACTTGATGCACCATTTTGTAACAATGTTCAAAATCAGGTTCATATATAGCTCCTTATGAAGATGTTACTTCCTTCAAAGGCCTTCTAAAAATGGCTACAATATATTGAGATTTCAAGACAGCTAACTACCAGATATCCAACTTTATAATTGTCTTTATGTTTTGTGTTTACACTGCATATGTTTCTCCCAATGAAGTTTCTGTTCTATATGCTCCTCAATGTAGAAATCTAAAAAATATTTCCAGCAGTGCAGTATTTGTATTCAAGAGTCACAAAAACAAGAACTCCAGGTATGATACTCTCTATTCTAAATTCCTCAAATGGCTCATTATCCACTCTTATCTCATATTTAATCTTACTATGACCCACCTTCAAAGCTCTTCAAAGCTCTGCATAACTCTGCCTCTCCCAGTCTATCATACCTTGTTTAATTGTTCATTGCCCTGGCCACACTCTCCACTCAGCAGCATTCCCAACCTTTGCCACTAGTATATCAGTTTATTGTGGGATCGCCTTCATGACCTCTTCCACATGCCTGTTATAGTATAACCTGTGACAGGCTCAGCCCAGATGGCTACAGGAGAGTGATATTAGCCACAGGTTAAGTAGGTCCCTTTTCCCTGGGTAAGGTAACAGGAAAGGTTCCAGAACAATCAGGAACTTTCTGGAAACAATTAAGGCAGATAGGCTGATTAGAACACCTGCAGCCAATCAAGAAGCTGTTAGAATCAATTAAGGCAGGCTAATCAGGGCACCTGGGTTTAAAAAGGAGCTCACTTCAGTTTGTGGTGCATGTGAGGAGCTGGGAGCAAGAGGTGCAAGAAGCTGGGAGTGAGAGGATGTGCTGTTGGAAGACTGAGAAGGTACAAGAATTATCAGACATCAGGAGGAAGGTCCTGTGGTGAGAATAAAGAAGGTGTTGGGAGGAGGCCATGGGGAAGTAGCCCAGGGAGTTGTAGCTGTCACACAGCTGTTACAGGAGCCACTGTAGACATCTGCAATCTACAGGGCCCTGGGCTGGAACCCAGAGTAGAGAGGGGGCCCGGGTTCCCCCCCATCCCTCCATTCTCCCTACTTGATACTGGAGGAGTTCAACTGGACTATGGGTTCCACCAGAGGGGAAGGTCTCTGGCCTGTTCCCCGATCCACTAGGTGGATCAGCAGAGACTGCAGGGATTGTTTTTCTTCCTTCCCCATGCTGGCCAGTGATGAGGCTAACTGAGTGAACAGCAGATTTCAGCCATGAAAGTGGCCAAACTGAGGGCTGCCGTGAATCTCTGAGGCAAGAAAATCCACCAATAAGTGCAGGACCCACCAAGGCAGAGAAGGAACTTTGTCACAAACCTCACTGTATAACCTCATTATGCTCATCTGAAAAGCCTTTAACCGTCCACAATTATGTCTTTCTTAAAGATCCACTTCATAAAGTTGAAAAGATCACTATTAGATGTTCTCTTTCCCAATTCCTCTATTTGTCTGTCTGTCCTTAGGTTGTGAGCTTTTCAGAGCACAGACTGGTCCTTTTGCATCACGTAATAAGCCATAAACAAACAAACAGCAGTGCACCATTCTCACTTTTACACCTGGCATCATGTCTGACTGGCAACAATGGGCCACAAAATAGATTACAATTTCTAGCTGTCAGACCTTATGGAAAAGTGTGTAATCTGGTACGTGGACAAACAGTTCCTTCATCTTTGTTAATTTAAACTAACATACAGAAAAAGACCTGGAAAAAAATCAAACAAACAAAAGAGGTTCAGAAGAACACTGTGTTATGATTCCTAGCTGTAATGTATGTAATCAACATTGTTGTCCATTTATGCTCTATAAAATAAAGATTTTTTTTTTTTTCACTTTGGGCCTGAAATAATATTATCTACTTTTCAAAGGGAAGGGCAATAAGTAAAGAAATTGTGTAGAAGACATCTGACCAGTATAAAAAGATGGGGGAGAGGGAAGAGCTGAGTCCAGAAAGGTGTTGAAGAAAGACACACACACACACACACACACACACACACACACACACACACACAATAAAATCCTGAAATTCCTGTGTTAGACATGACAAGGAGAACTACCAACAAAAAAAGAGGGTACTTGTGGCACCTTAGCGACTAACAAATTTATTTGAGCATAAGCTTTTGTGAGCTACAGCTCATTTCATCGGATGCATCCGATGAAGTGAGTTGTAGCTCACGAAAGCTTATGCTCAAATAAATTTGTTAGTCGCTAAGGTGCCACAAGTGCTCCTTTTCTTTTTGCGAATACAGACTAACACGGCTGCTACTCTGAAACCTACCAACAAAAAAGTCATCTCTTAATATTAGAATCTAAATTTAAGAAGAACTAGGATTATTTGATAGTTGAAAACAGCAAATAAAATGGTGACATAATTCAAATTCTGACATTGATTACATATAATGAAAGCATACCTTTGGCCTTGAGTACAAAGGGTTTATAATATACTGCATAAATAGCAAAGATGGTAAATTATTTGCATAGAGTACCCAGTAAAAGAACAAAGAGTTGGACATATTGAACAACAAATAAATTATGTACAAATAGTCTTAGCTATTATTGCGTTATGGAAAGTTTTGCTGAAACTATAATTCCCCAACTAATCTCTCTCTGTTCCAATACAAAAACAGGAAATAAACACTAGATTTTAGATTGTAAGTTTTTCAGGGCAGGAACCATCTCTTTCTATATGTTTTCACAGTCTCTAGCACTTAATAAGCATTTTCCTCAATTATTATAATTAATAATAATCAGTTACCATCCTCATCCAAATATATAGGAAATCAAGTCTCTGATTATTAATATGCCAGCCATAGTCAAAGAGGTTTGAATTATTACATGAGAATTTGCTCTTGAATAGAGCTCCATGGATTCTGCAAAAAGTACTGATAAAGATTCATTTAAATAAAATCCACAAAATTTTTGTGATGGCATTCACAACCCTTTTTATCCATTTCATGTGAATAATATTTTGTCTATCATCCCATCCCCCAGAACATCTCAGAAAGTAGAAATCTTGCAAATATTTCATCCAAAGATGTTAGTGTGAAAGTTCTCACAATCACAGTAAAAACTCTGCTTGTCCTCCTAATTCAATGAACAGAAACAATATTGTGTGACTTAGCTGACCAGCCACTAATGAAGAATAATAAATATCCGAAGATGTACTCTGTGTTTGGTAGAGCAACTGACCTATAGGCCAAAATATGTTTGCATTAAGTGTTCAAACAGTTTCAAATGATGAACCCACAAAGCAGACAAGTTGTTCACATTGAAGACATGATGGTGATCTTGAAGGAGAGGAAAGAATGTGTCTGGTGATAAAACCGTCTTGCTGAACCTCCTGGGATATCACTAATCTGTTGTGTGGCAACACAGGAGGCAGATAAAGTGCTGGCTACAGTGAGAGATGAGGAGCTCAACAACACACTATTGTTGGAAATAAGCACTCAGGGAAACTGCCCTAAGACCTATACTGCATTACAAAATGTAAAATTTCTGAGTGGGAGGGAAAGTCATTTCCCAGGGAAAAGATGCTTTGCCAAAGGCTCTCTCACAGAGAACAGAAGAAGAAGCAGCTGTGTGTGTATGTATGTGTAGCTTGTACCTACCAAATCTTGGAATCAATTTAGTTCATGGGTCCTGCAGGAATCTGGGAAGAGCCAGGGTGCAAAATTACCCTAGCCACACCCTTCCTGTGTCAATACATGCCATTCCTGTTCGTGCCAACCCTGAGATGACCCCAATTTGTCCCGACATGGGGCATTCTATCCGGGGAGTTTACATTCAGCTCTGCACATGCCTGAAGGTCTTGCTGTGCCAGGAATACTCCATGCAGGCATAGGCACAGACTAAGAAATTAGTGGGTGCTTTGCATCCCCCAGCAGCCAGCTCCCTCACCCCCAGCACCTCTCGTTGGTGGCTCTGATGATCTGCTCTTCCCCCTCCTTCCCTGTGCCTTCCGCCCTTTGTGATCAGCTGTTCCATGGCATGCAGGAGGCGCTGGGGGTGGGAAAGGGGAAGAGTGAGGATGGGGCGTGCTTGGGAAAGGGGGCAGAACTGGGTGGGAAGATGAGGAGTGGAGGGGGAGTGGGAAGAGGCAGGGTGCATGCTTGGGGGCAGGGTGGAGTGAGGGCGGGGCCTGGGGCTAAGCAGGGATTGAGCACTCCTAGGGAAAGGAAAAAGCCGGTGCTTGTGAATGCAGGGGCCTCATATTTCCTTGCTGGCCACTTTGGACAGAGTAAATATAAAGAAATAAAGAAATGACAAGGTGTTAAGAAACACTGAGCCTTAGAATAAAAACATCATTGTTTCTAGACTCTCAGAAACTATGGTGATGAGGGACATAGAGGTACCTAGGCAGATGAATAATACACATGGTAAGCAATAAACAATTCTTAGGGTAAAAATTTTAGATTCAAATAAAAATAAAACTAATTATTATTAACTGAATAGGGTAGCACTAAAGTATATGCAATAAAGACAGAGTGGATGCCTAGCTTAACTTTATTTACAAGTTTTTGAAAATTGAATTGAGATTAGTAATCAGGCTATGCCAGAGGCACAGCAGCAGAATAAATTACTTTTGAAATGGAATTGAAAGCAAACCTGAAACAAAGAAAACCATTCTAGGAGAATTAGTGGTACCCTATACAGCCATTTTAATCATATCTGACTTAAAGATAAAACAACTCGTATTTGATGGCCCTTCCTCTGATCCTGCCAAGCTACTTAAAATTGATATCTCTTAAAGATCCTGGCTTTATTTTATTTTTAAACATTTAAAAAAATCTGTCCTTAGTTAAATATATGCTGAAGACACAGTAGTTTTTCATAGATAAATCTGGATAAAAATATTGGAGTAACTTTTTAGTGTTCAACCCTAGTGAAATGCATGATGGATTCAGCGGTACAGTATAACCAATGCATAATTTGTTGATAAGTAAGTATGTAGCAATGTGTGACCAATAACTAACATAAAGGTTATTAATAAATTACAAAAATTGGTCCCAGTAGTTTCCCAAAATCACCCACAAATCCATTTCATGAGATAAATATTCTATGCTTTTAATTTTTCCCCAAAAAACATACTGTGTTGCAAATGTAATCAGTCTTCTTACTATATTAACCCTTTCCCACTGCTTAGTTTGAAGCTGAGCTCTCTCCAAAGCTGACACTAACTGGGAAATCATTGCCTAGGAAGGAGTACTGCAGAAAAGGCTCTGGTGGTTATAGTGGATCACAAACTAAATATGAATCAATATTGTAATACTGTTGCAAAAAAACCCAACAACCCCAAACCAAACAAACAACCCTCCACCCACCCAGCCCCCCAACATCATTTTGAAATGTATTAGCAGGAATGTTGTAAGAAAGACATGAGAAGCAGTTCTCCCACTCCACTTAGAACTAGTAAAGCCTTAACTGGAGTACTGTGTCCAGACCACACTTCGGGAAAGATGTAGACAACTTGGAGAAAATACAAAGGAGAGCAACATATATGATTAAAGATCTAGAAAACATGATCTGCAAGGAAAGATTTTTAAAAAATAGCTTTGTTTAGTTGGAGAAGAGAAGCAGAAGGGGGGAGATGAGAAGAGTCTTCAAATACATAACAGTTTGTCATAAAGAGGAGTGTGATAAATTGTTTTTCTTATCCACTGAGGGCAGGACAAGAAGCAATGGGGTTAAATTGCAAAAAAGGGAAATTTAGGTTAGACAATAGGAAAAAATTCCTAACTGTCAGGATAGTTTGGCCCTGGGGTAAACTGGCCAGGCAGGTTGTGGAATCTCCATCCATGGAGGTTTTTAAGAACAGGTTAGACAAAAACCTGTAAGGGATGGTCTAGATAACACTTAATCCTGCCTCAGTGCAGGAGACTGAACTAAGTGATGTACTGAGTTCCTTCCAGTCCTACATTTCTACAATTTCTATGATTCTACAAATCTGCTTTATGGATCTCTAGCAGGTTTGTTGTAAAATACACCCTACTCTATGCCACGTCTATGATGGAAAATAATTTCAAGGTTTGCTGAATTTCCTGGAATTCTCTGTCTGATTCATTGTATAAAAGAGCAGAGGGGAAATGGCTCCTGGGGCATTGGAGGAGAAAGGAGGAAAATATCATGCATTTAAATATAAAACAAAAACAACAACAAAACTACTTTTCCTCAGGCTGAGTGAATTGAATATCAATCTAATGTACATTTCAACTGAGAACACTGGGGAATCCCCTAGTCTAATACACTGGAATATAAACCCACATTCAATGTGTTTGTATCACTTTCCTTTTCAGTCTTTTCTCCTTTCTTATATTTTATCCAGGTTACATGACCTAATAGAATTACATCCCTGAATGGATAAGAAGAAAAGAGCATTAGTCATTCACTCGGTTACTACCACAGGCCCAGTGATCATTTTCCGCATATTTATCTTGCAAAGAGAATGGCAACAGCCTAATATAAGTTCCCTCATGAGATCTGTACCAGAAATCGTGACTAAGGGTGGAACTCTGGCTGCACTAAACTCAATGGGAGTTTTGCCAATGACGTCAGGGGAACCAGTATTTCACCCAGAGTCCAATGCTGAAGTTAACAGGGGTACTCATGAGTTGGGGTGTCAAGATCGGCCCACTAGCTTGGTTTTAATATAGAAATGACCCTTTTCTTGATACCCCAATGTCCAAATAAGAATTTGTGCAGGCTATGCACTAAATGCATAGCAGGAACAAGGGTTCTGAAAACATGATTTGGCCTCAAAATGATATATTTCCCTTTACATCCTCCCAATTCAAGGAGATGACTCTGGATTTGCTATTGCGAATTATCTATGTGGCATCTCACTGAAGACAAGGGTCTACCTTTGTGAATCATTTTGAAAGACTGATCTTCTTAATGGCACCCATATGTCTTACACAAATGTAAATAAAATTGTGTAAATGGTTCTCCTATCAAAATGAATTAAATATTGGGTATATTGTTTTTTTTAAGTATATTACATTTTAAGGTTTTTAAATTACATAAATACTGTATGGAAAATATACTATTTTCATTGATAGATGGACCCAAATTCCACTTATTGAATGTCACAGACCCACATGATGCTTCTGAGTGCTAGCATTTATATTTGGATACTGGATTAAATTGGCTATTCATTCCAGGAGGCTCAATTATCAACCGTTCTTAGAGCTACAAATGAATATAATTTAAGCTGTTATTTGATTTCAGTTCTGAAGATTTTACCAAAGGAAGAATCTTTTTTTTTTAACATAAGTGTGCCCTCTTTTAACCAACCTACTATTGGGAATTTGCCATCCCAAACAGAGATAACATATGGATATGGAGATCTACACCCTTTGAAAGAGGCAGAACAACACAATATTGACAGCTAAAACTGAAGTTAGCATTGCCTTGTCAAACATATAATTTATTCTGTACATCAAATAGAAATGTGCATTTGAGGACAGAATAAGGCTCATATGTGTTTTTGTGCATGTACTAGCTCTTACCCACCAAAATATATAATCTTCTGCTTCTATGTTTTCATGGTCATGATACACAAATGAATTATGATCTCGTGTGTAGAAAATTCTTAAGAAACCAAAATTTGGATTTCCATGCAAATGTTCTTTGTTTATATATATATATATATATATACACACACAGAAAGAGAGTGCTCCAAAAACTTATTCACAGGGCACATTAACATCTTAGGTCTTGTCTACACTATGAAGTTAAGTCAACATAAGGCAGCTTACGTCGACCAAACTATGGAGGTGTACATACTACAATGCTCCTCCCACCACTGTAACTCACCTCCTATGCAGACCTAATAGAACTACCTTGACAAGAGGCACAGAGCTTAGGGGAACACAGTTAGAGAGACACAGTATCAGTGGAGACACTGTATTGCTTGCGTTAACCTAAGTGGCCTCCAGAAGGTGTCCCAGAATGCCCACCATTATCACCCTACTCACCATTTTGAACTCTGCTGCTCTGCAGCCAAGTATATAAGTATTCACCCCTCCCCTTTTGAAGTCCCAGGAAGTTTTGAAATTGCTCTTCCTGTTTGCTCGATATGGAGAGTTAACATAGCTACTGCCCCGGAGACCATGCCGTGAAAACATTCTTCTGCTTGGAGTACACCGGTGGTGGAGGATCTCCTGGGTCTGTGGTGAGAGGAGGCTGTGCAGTCACAGCTCCACTCCAGATGCAGGAACTTTGATATGTATGGCCAGATTGCTTGGTGGAGAAGGGCTATGACAGGGACATGCAGCAGTGCCATGTAAAAATTAAGGAGATGAGGTGGGCATACCAGAAGGCAAGGGAGGCAAATAGTCATTCTTGTGCGGAGCTGCAGACATGCTGCTTCTACAAGGAGCTCCATCCCCAGCAGCAACCCCACCTCTACCGCTAAGAGCCCCGTGGATACTTCGGGGGGCTGGAGTTACCAGCTACCGGCGTGAACTCTGAGGACAATGTATTGAATGAAAGAGTGGAGGTGGAGGAGAATGGAGGACATGTGACAGGGAGATCTGGTGGCATGGGCAAGTAAGGATCTCTTTTTGACTCCTGAGCAGTCTAGTGTCCCCCAGCAATGTAGCTATGCTGAGTCTGATGCAGGGGAGGGAACCTCTGGTAGGTACTCAGTTTGTTTCAGTACTGCAGGGACATATACTACTTTTTTTCATCAAGCTAGAAGAGGTAGTGAAATAACCTATACAAGTACATTTGCTATCTGCTTTCTCATTCCCCTGTACAACTAGGCAGTGGGAGCCTGTGGAAAAGTTTGTGTATGCACACCTGGATGTCCCGTGAATCCTTCATAGAGATCTCTAGGAAACTTTTCTTTCTGCAATCCTCTGCCAAAGGTTTCTTGGTAGGGATGCCTTGTTTCTTCCCCACGGTAGGACACATTGCCATTCCACTTAGCAATTACTTCAGCAGGCACCATTGCAGCACACAAGCTAGCAGCATATGAACTCAATGCAGCCACACACATGCAGGAGGTGCTCCCTTGCAGCCTTGGTTACCCTCAGCAATGAGATATCGGCTACAATCACCGCTGCCTGTGGAAAACGGTGCCAGTATTCACTACGATAGACCTAGGTGCTTGCTCTGATAACCATGTGTGCATGGTCCCAACTCACCCCCTCTCCTGCAGGCTGTACTCACCATGGCTGGGGCGGCCACCATGCTGAATGACTCATAAGGGAAAGTGAGAAATTTGTGCTTGTAACTTGTTTGGATCAAGGGGTATAAGTACAGTGACAATAAGACCTCTGTCCACTGTTTCTTTACCAGTGCAGATGTGGCCTTGAGGGTACCCACATGCACACTGGCAGAGCGGCTTGGGCAGATAAGCAGAAGAAAGAAGAGGTTTAAGGAAGACATGTTCCTGGAGGTGCTGCAATCCTCTGATGCTTCAGATTGTGAGCAGAGAGGCAATCAATGAGAAAATGTGGAGGATACTGAGAAAAGAAAGCAGGTCCAGGAAGAGATGATAATGCTGCTCAGGGAGCAAACAAACATGCTGTGCTCTCTGACTGAACTTCAGGCTGAATACATCTATGCTATCCTCTCCCTGAGGAACTGCATCCCGGGACCTCCATACATTCCCTCCACACATTCCATTTATCTTCCATTGCCACAATAGTACCCCAGGCACGCCACTCTACAGGATATCACACACAATGACAGCTTAACATATAGCCAGATGTGAGATCCTCGTTGGCCTATGTGCCTGTGAATTCACTGTCCCTTCCCCTTTAAAGATTTTTTTTCCTGGGTATAAGAAGTTTACCTCAGAATGACATAGGTATGTTTGCATGAGTGTAGAATAAAAAATCAACTTATGGAAAGTGAATGAACCTTTATTATTCTCCAACACATGATGACTGCTGCTAACATTCAGAGACAGTAGCTATAGGTGCATTGGCATTGTTATAATAGTACACACACAGCAATTATAACAATGTTCATACCACAGTGCAAAAAAAATAATGCCAGGCTCAACACATTACAGCAATACACATTACTATAGTTCATTGTTAAAATGCTCCTTCAAAGCCTCCATGATCCACATATCTCTCCATTTAGCCTCTCCAATAGTCCTGGTATCTGACTGCTCAAAGTCAGCGGACAGCTGTTCAACTTCCTTGTGCTACCCATGGGGAAACTTCTCCTCCTTTATCAGAAGGGTAGCCATGTTAATCTGGATCTGTAAAAATGGCAAAGATTCCTGTGGCACCTTATAGACTAACAGACGTATTGGAGCATAAGCTTTCGTGGGTGAATACCCACTTCATTGGATGTATTCACCCACGAAAGCTTATGCTCCAATACGTCTGTTAGTCTATAAGGTGCCACAGGACTCTTTGCCACTTTCTCCTCCTTTGCTACACAGATATTAACAAAGCCCGTTGCCAACTCTGTCCACATATCTATTCAGGGGATACCATCATAGGGCCTAATCACATCAGCCACACTATCAGAGGCTCGTTCACCTGCGCATCTACCAATGTGATATATGCCATCATGTGCCAGCAATGCCCCTCTGCCATGTACATTGGCCAAACTGGACAGTCTCTACGTAAAAGAATGAATGGACATAAATCAGACGTCAAGAATTATAACATTCAAAAACCAGTTGGAGAACACTTCAATCTCTCTGGTCCCTCGATCACAGATCTTAGAGTGGCTATACTTCAACAAAAAAGCTTCAAAAACAGACTCCAACGAGAGACTGCTGAATTGGAATTAATTTGCAAACTGGATACAATTAACTTAGGCTTGAATAGAGACTGGGAATGGATGAGTCATTACACAAAGTAAAACTATTTCCCCATGATATTTCTCCCTCCCACCCCACCCCCCACTGTTCCTCTGATATTCTTGTTAACTGCTGGAATTAGCCTACCTTGCTTGTCACCATGAAAGGTTTCCTCCTTCCCCCCCCCCCTGCTGCTGGTGATGGCTTATCTTAAGTGATCACTCTCCTTACAGTGTGTATTATAAACCCATTGTTTCATGTTCTCTGTGTGTGTGTATATAAATCTCTCCTCTGTTTTTTCCACCAAATGCATCCGATGAAGTGAGCTGTAGCTCACGAAAACTTATGCTCTAATAAATTTGTTAGTCTCTAAGGTGCCACCGGTACTCCTTTTCTTTTTGCGAATACAGACTAACACGGCTGCTACTCTGAAACAGATATTATGAAGAGCACAGCAGACTGCTATGACCATGGGGATATTGCCCTCGCTGAGATCTAACCTGAGGAGACAGCACCAGTGACCCTTTAAGCGATCAAAGGCTCAAGAGTCATTCCATACCTGCTGAGCCTGTTGTTCAAGTGCTCCTTGCTGCTGTTAAGTTGGCCAGCGTATGGCTTCATGGGCCATGGTGCAAGGGGTAGAATGGATCTCCCAGGATCACTATTGGCATTTCCACATCCCCACTTGTAATTCTCTGGTCTGTAAAGAAGAGTCCCTGCTTGCAGCTTTCTGTACAGGCCTCTATTCCTAAAAATGCATGTGTCATGCACCTTCCCTGACCAGCCTGTGATGATATCAGTGAAACAATCTCAGTGATCCGCCAGCACTTACAATGCCGTAGAAAAGCAGCCCTTTCAGTTGATGTACTCCATCTCAATGTTGTCTAGGGCACACAATAGGGATATGTGTGCCATCTATTGCCCCATCACAGTTAGGAAATCCTATTGCTGCAGAGCCATCCACTATTTCAAGCACATTACCCACAGTCACAGTCCTTCACAGTAGGAGGCAATTAATAATCATGCACACTTGCATCACAGCAACCCCATGTGGATTCCTGACCCCAGACTGATTCAGGAATGATCACTAGTAGTCTGGCATTGCCAGCTTCCACATAGCAATCACCACTCACTTCTCTGCCATGAGGGCAGCTCTCATTTTGGTGTCCTTGTGCCTCAGAGAAGGGGCACAGTAGGCTCCATGCACAGTACCACAGGAAGGTGGCTTTGTGCATCCAAAAGTTCTGCAGCCACTGTTCATCATCCCATACCTGCATAACAATGTGATCCCACCACTCAGTGCTTGTTTCTCATGCCCAGAACTGACGGTCCACCATGTGCAGCTGCTCTATGAACACCAAAAACAATCTTGAATTGTGTCTTTCCATGGCACATAGCAAGGCAGACCCAAAGCATCATCAGACTTGCAGCTCAGAAAATGCTGCAGGATGAGGTGAGTTGTATTCATAATGCTCAGAACAATGCTGGAGAGCAGTCCAGGATTCATGCTTTCTGATGGAGATGACAAACGCACAGGTTACAGGGGCTGTTGAAAAGTGGTGAGAAATGTACTAGGAAACCCACGGAATGATGGGTTGGTGAAAACTGCATCATGGGATGCTGCAACTGCCCCCATGAGTCACTGCACACCCTTCCCAAAACACTCTGAGGTGGATGATGGTGAGTTGCACATTGGGATAACTACCCATGATGCACTGTTCACTGTGTCAGTGCAAGAGCTACTGTGGATGCTACTGTGGATGCACTACACCAACAAAAGGAGTGTAGTGTGGACATGCAACAGTGGTTTACCTAACTTAGTCAACCTAACTTAAGTTGACTTAACTTTGCATTGTATACATGGCCTTAGAGCTGGATCCTGAACAGTGTGAATAAGTGCCAAGTAAAAGTGATGAGTAGGGCAGGGAGTTCAGGGGAATTTGATCATGGATAGCTGTTCAACTCAGACACCAACCTCTCTCCCCCCTACCCCACCAGCTTCAAGAGTGAGTCCTCTTTAGGATAATAAGAATCATGTTTACAGCCATGTTTTCTCAGACATTACAGTCTCCACAAGACGTGCCTTCTTTTTACTCTGCACATTTGCAAGTAAAGAACAGACAAACTAGAGGAGTTAAGTTGCCACTCAATGCATAAGTCTACACCTATTGCTTAAACTCATTCATGCCCATGCCCTTTGCTGATCCTGGAGCACACCACACTTGCACAGTCCTGATGTGATAGAAATGTTCAAAACTATGAAGCAGCAGTGTTACACAGAGGGTCGTAAGTTGTTAACCTATTGACTCTACTCTGAAACCAGTCTTCATTCAGTTGTTCTTCCAAATTTTCACATTGTGGACCACTTCGTCTACCAGAGATACTTTCATAGACACAACCCCTCCCAATCATTCAAAACCACATGCTCCCAGCAACATCTGCAGTCACTGGTTACACACAAAAATTGACAATATTAAGACAACAAGCTCATATATGTACTGGGCTCCCTCATTTTGTACCTAAACTACTAATTACCTTTTGCAGGGTCTGCAGCCCCCTGTAGGTCTGATCTCTTCAGGGCACTCTGCAGTTTGCTTTCACTAGAGCTGATCAGAAAAAAACTCAGATGGAACCATTTGCAATCAGAAAATGCAGCTGTCAAAAAACTATGCAATTGTGCTGAATTCACTAAAATTTTGTTTCAGAGGAAAAAAGGTGGATTTTATTTTTTGCAAACTCAAAATCCTCTATGAAACAGATTATGTGTTCTTTTGCACCTGCTGCACCTTGCACTTTCAATTTTAGTTCCATCCGTGAATCTGCTTTCAGTTGAAATTACACATGACAAAGAACCATTGTCCTAGTTAATTACAGGGGCATGGTTATGTTGAATGACACATTATTAATCATTAACTTTTTATTTGTATTGAAATAAACTAAAAATGAAAAGCCCTCGTTTCAGAACAGAACTTTTAATATAATTACACTTTTTTCAAACTATAGGAGCAAAGGCAACTATGTTCAGCTTATCAATACTTTCCTGTTGAAATGTGAATGCATTACTTAATGCCATAAAGCCTCTTGAGTTTAAAAGGAAAGGAGTAAGGGGAAATTGCATGTGTCATAACTTGGTAACTGAATGTGTCTGTTTTTCTGCGTCTTTGACCCCAATAGTTTGCTCTCACATTTAGAATTCTGCAAACACTATGGTGCATAAACTCAGTCCTCACTGCAGTTCTAAAGAAGGGAACATCTGTTTAATAGTGACTAAAGACTGATATTAAATTGATTGGCATACAGTAACTATGGATATCTAGTCTCATCCATTTGCCACCATGGAACCTCCTTTCGCATTAAATCAAGACAGCACCAATAGCAGAATATACTTGTATGAATCAATGCTGAGGAAGTTATGTATTTATTATATTTCTAACAAAAAAAGGAGTACTTGTGGCACCTTAGAGACTAACAAATTTATTTGAGCATAAGCTTTCGTGACCTACAGCTCACTTCATCGGATGCATTCAGTAGAAAGTACAGTGGGGAGATTTATATACAGAAAACATGATACAATGGGTGTTATCATACACACTGTAAGGAGAGTGATCACTTAAGATGAGCTATTACCAGCGGGGGTGGGGGTGGGGTGAGGAAGAAAACCTTTAGTAGTGATAATCAAGATGGGCCATTTCACACACCACACAATAGAACCACTAACCCAGGAACCTATTCTTGCAACAAAGCCCGTTGCCAACTCTGTCCACATATCTATTCAGGGGACACCATCATATGGCCTAATTACATCAGCCACACTATCAGAGGCTCGTTCACCTGCACATCTATCAATGTGATATATGCCATCATGTGCCAGCAATGCCTCTGCCATGTACATTGGTCAAACTGGACAGTCTCTATGTAAAAGAATAAATGTACACAAATGAGACGTCAAGAATTATAACATTCAAAAACCAGTTGGAGAACACTTCAATCTCTCTGGTCACTCAATTACAGACCTAAGAGTGTCTATTCTTCAACAAAAAAAACTTCAAAAACAGACTCCAACGAGAGAGTGCTGAATTGGAATTAATTTGCAAATTGAATACAATTAACTTAGGCTTGAATAGAGACTTGGAGTGGATGGGTCATTACACAAAGTAAAACTATTTCCCCATTTTATTTCCCTCCCCCACCCCCACTGTTCCTTAGACGCTCTTGTCAACTGCTGGAAATGGCCCACCTTGATTATCACTACTGAAGGTTTTCTTCCTCCCTCCCTCCCCCTGCTGGTAATAGCTCATCTTAAATGATCACTCTCCTTACAGTGTGTATGATAACACCCATTGTTTCATGTTCTCTGTGTATATAAATGTCCCCACTGTACTTTCCACTGAATGCATCCGATGAAGTGAGCTGTAGCTCACGAAAGCTTATGCTTAAATAAATGTCTTAGTCTATAAGGTGCCACAAGTACTCCTTTTCTTTTTGCTAATTCAGACTAACATGACTGCTACTCTGAAACATTTCTAACAAAAAACCCCACACAATACCATTAGTCAGAACTGCTATATCAAACATAGCAAAGAGAAAGAAAATTACATACTAAAAGAAACAAATGGAAAGCAAGCTATATGTTCTGAAATCCACATTCTGAACCCTGATTAGACCAATTCAGAAACAATAGGTGTCAGCTCCTCCCTTCTCAACCTGGCATCAGAAGCAGTAATGATTTATTAGTTTCAGAGTAGCAGCCGTGTTAGTCTGTATTCGCAAAAAGAAAAGGAATACTTGTGGCACCTTAGAGACTATCAAATTTATTAGAGCATAAGCTTTCGCCCCTCTGTTTTTTCCACCAAATGCATCTGATGAAGTGAGCTGTAGCTCACGAAAGCTTATGCTCTAATAAATTTGTTAGTCTCTAAGGTGCCACAAGTACTCCTTTTCTTTTTGATTTATTAGTGTAAAGGAGCAGTCTGTTTGACACTAATAAATCATTACTACTTCTGATGCCAGGTTGAGAAGGGAGGAGCTGGCACCTATTGTTTCTGAATTGGTCTAATCTGTGGTGTCTCTGCTCCAGTTTTTTCTCTGCTTCACAGGAAAGGGTTTCAACATAGGGTGTTCTTGCTCGGATTTATTTTTCTTTGCAGCTTGAAAACTCTGAAAAACTAAAACTAAATGCCTGGAACACAGACTTGCCTTTCAACCTATTCTTGTAGGGTTGTTTTGAACTAGTTGTATCAAAGCAGCCTAAAAAGGACATAGTCAAGTGCTTGGATTCATCAAGGGCCTCCTAATCTGGTCATGAAAAAATCGGTATGTCATACTAGACTGATTTCCAAGGCTGAAAAACAGACTGAACACATTTGTCACTTCAGAAAGCACTCTGAATTAGGAATAGGGATCACAGACCCCAGGAGGAAAGAGACAAAAGTTGAGGCGAGATTACAATTCCTAAAGACTGTTTGTTAGGGCTTGTCTACACTAGGAAATTAACCAGAATAGCTATTGAAAAATAGCTATTATGGAATAACTCCCAATGTGGCCAATTTTAAAGTGCTACTGCACTTTAAATTCATACCCTACCTTAATCCAAAATAACTTTTAAATGTAGAAAAGCCACTACTTTGATGCTGCCATCATTTTCCTTTTCCAATGAGGGCAATGAATGTCCAATCTACACCGAATTCTGGTGGTCACTTTAAAGTTGGCTGTTTTTGGAACTCAGCTTGTCTACACTTGAATTTTATTTCAGATTTAAGTATGGTGTGAATTTAAAGGGCAATAGCTATTTTGAAATAAGAGTGTCCACAAGGGGAGTTATTCTGGTTAATTTTCCCATTTACACAAGCCTTCGGATTCAGCTGTGCTCAGTCTCTACATCAGTAGTCAAAGTAGGATTTTTTTTTTAATTTTGACACAAAAGCAGCCGCAGAAGACACACTAGAGCAAAGGACGAGTGGGAAAAGCATTACCATACTATTTTACCTACTATTTATTATTAATATAGCCAACTCATTGACTTTACCTGTGGTTCTCTACAAAAAATTTTCAAGAGATGAAATAACTGAACTCTGCCAAATTTATAGCTAAAGACAAAACAGTACAATACAAAAAACAATTCTTATCTCAAAGCATGTTCACCTTAATCAGATGTGCTTCAAAGTGCTTTAAATCCACTTATATTTATATCAAGTTTGTTTACAAGTTAAAAACACTTATTTTGTCACCTAAAATCCAACCCACTAATTTCTCAACTTGTTTTTCTGTTTTTTTTCCTTATCTCTGTTTTGAATACCACAAACCAGCTGGACATAGAGGTAAATCCCAACCTGTGATAGAACATACCATTCATGTATCTTGACTTTGACAGGCTTCCTGTTTTCTAATGTCAAAATTGATTCCAGCCTGAAAAGTGTTGTGGGATGCTTGACATGGGTGAACAGAATTGTAGGAAGAGCATGATATATTTACTTAACATAACTGCCCAACACACACACACACAGAGGATATTATATTAATACCGTTCACATAATATCTATTAATGTAGCGTGTACTATGCCTAACATATATGTATTGGCTAATACCACTCAATGCAATCTTACTGGAGAGGATGGCAATATCTCCTTATTCGTGGTGTCACTAAGACCAGAACTGAAGAGAGCAGCAAAACATTTAAGGAAGAAGACAAAGTAAATCTTGATGAATTCCCTATGTTCCAAGTTTCTCATACCTGTTAATGTGGCTAAAAGTGTAAACTTACTGAAAAATATTCATTTAGAGAAACATTTTCTAAGGTCTCTCTCTTCCAGGGAATCCACTGATATGACAGATTCCTCCCCAACCTCCCTCCCCCCACCTCAAAAAAAAGCTGTTTAACTGTTCATTGTGGGTGAGGTAATATATCTTTTATAGGACTATTTTCTGTTGGTGAAGGAGATAAGTATTCCAGTTTACACAGATCTCTTCTTCAGGTCTAGGAAAGGTTGTCAGAGGGTCAGGGCTAAATACCAGCTGGAACAGATTGTTTAGTATAAGCAATTAACATATTGTAAGAGACCATTCAAGTTGAAGTGGCTAGTTAACACCTCTGTAGTCAGAGTCTATTCACTCATTTTAACACAACACAGAGCTCTCCTGGAGTGAACTGTAATGTTACAAAAAGAAAAGGAGTACTTGTGGCACCTTAGAGACTAACAAATTTATTAGAGCATAAGCTTTCGTGAGCTACAGCTCACTTCATCGAAATGCATCCGATGAAGTGAGCTGTAGCTCACGAAAGCTTATGCTCTAATAAATTTGTTAGTCTCTAAGGTGCCACAAGTACTCCTTTTCTTTTTGCGAATACAGACTAACACGGCTGCTACTCTGAAACCTGTAATGTTACAAGAATCTAACTCTCAACAGAGAAGTACTTCGGATTATCTTCAGGCTTGTCTACACATACCGTGCTGTATCAGTGCAGCTGTGCTGCTATAGTGCTTAGTGAAGATGCTATCTATGCTGACAGAAGAGCTTCTGCCATTGGCGTAGGCACTCCCAACTCCCTGAGTGAGGGTTCAGGTCTGCATAACTACGTCACTCGGGGATGTGGGTTTTCCCCACCCCTGAGCAACATAGTTATACTGACATAAGTCTGTAGTGGAGACCAAGCCTACAAAAAATGTTACCTTGTTGTGTCCTAGTCACAAGGACTCTCAAAGAAGAAACCTCACAAGACTTAACACCTGGCACAGGAATTGTTTGGGGATAGCCAGAAATAGCCACCCTCTAGTGTAAGCTATTTATTATCAGCTTTTTTTGCACTCAGTACTCTGATCTACAGGCAGCAGTCAAAGAGGCTCTCTCAACACCCTCAGAAGACAACTTTAGGATACAGCTTTTTGAAATATTCTCTTCACTAACACAAAGGTGTTTTTTGTTTGTTTTTACAGTAAGATAAATAACGCACTATAATTATCTCTCTGTAAAATCCTAAATGGATTGTAAAAAACCTTTGTAGTAGTCAACATCAGCACTATACCCCCTGTCTCTTGTTGACCTCACTAGCTTAATTGCTAAATAAAACTACAGTACCTTGGGTCCATATTTTTTTTAGTTTTTTTTTACAGTGGGATAGCTAACACACATTAGTTATTCTTTAAAAACACACACTCTCTTTTGTTAGTGAAGGCATCAGAGTGCATTCTTCACAAATGTCAGAAAGGATACAGCCTAGAATTAGAAGATTTTAGTTGCTTAAAACTGTCTACCATGTATGGCACATGTTGACTTTTTCTTAATGCTAACCACTATGCTTGCGATGCACTTCCAATTCTGGTCTGTCAGGTCACTATCTCCACACCTAAATCCACTCACAAAACTCAATACTTACATAAGGCTCACAGGAAGCAATTCACAGGAATTGTTCAGAGGAAATAAACCAAACCAAACAAAAGCTTTAATCTGAACCATTAAGGTTTCCTCATGTCTTAGATGATTAATGATCTTGGTGTTGTAATTCATGTTACTCCTTACCCCAATCCATGCATATTGTTGGTCTTCTCACTCATCATTTCCAGTTAAATCCCTGGAAGTTAATCAGAGTTTTGCTACTGACTTTCATCAAGTCATGACTCTGTCCTTCATGTCTTCAGTTAAACTGTATAAACTTTGGGACTGGAACTATTTCTTTAGTTTAAAAAAGAATTACTCGTGAATGAGTACATCCACACAGATGTTAAATGTCCTCTAATTTATGTGCATTAACTTCACATCTTTAGTTGATTTGTGTTAATTTTCATGAGTATCCTCATGTTGACAGATCTTCAGATGCTTTTGAAAATCCCACCAATTATGTGACGTTGTTGTAAGAAAGCAATAATGAAGTCAAATAAATAATATAAACTGAGTTCATCTAATGTAAAGAAAACCCTATTGATTATGGATTTTCAAGTTCCTGATGAAGTAACAGAATTGCTATAGTAAGAGACCCAAACGTTCTTCATATAAGAGGAAGTATGCCTGTATGAACCATCAAATTCTTGGCTTGATTAGTTAATTTTGAGATGACAAGGTTGTCCTTTTTTGGACATAGCTTTTCCAGGAATCACTTGGTAATTTGTTTATGTATGACAATGACTTATGCTTAAGACTCCATCTTCAACAAAGTTGAACCAGACTGAAAGCATGTAAAATCAATAAGGTTTTGAAGGGATTATTTAATGAGCCGGGGAAAACCTGACAGGCATTATGGAACACACAGGTCAGACAAAAACACCTGTAAAGGAGGTCAATAATACAAAGATATCTCTGCATCATTGAAAATACAACGCAACTGGAGCAGGGACAGGTAAAGATCATGGGTAATTTCTGCTAAATCAGCAAGGGAATAGATTAAAGAGTTAAAAATAGTGAAAGAGATAATAGCATAAGCTAGAACAATGTGCATTTTTATCACAGTTCAAGTTATTTTATTCCTAAAATCCTTCAGACCTCTTGGATGTATATTACCTGGGCCTGGTCAGTCATTGCTTTTTAAATGTATCAGTTTGCTCCAGAACCTCTTCTTATGAAACCTTAAGCTCTAAGAACACCTCATCTTTTTTTCTAGAAAATAGTAGGTAAGTATTTTCTTTTAGGAAATAAGAGAACTCTACTTTAACAAGAGAAACCTAGAACTAACAATTACTGCCTAACATCAAATTGCTTTTCCCCCCACATCATCTCAGAGATTATGAAATGCAATCCTTCTGTGGACTGGGTCATTTGGGGAGAAATTATAACTCCACTCCGAGTCCCCACTCCCCAATCCATCCCTTCCCCCAAGGCCACAACCTTGCCCCACCTCCACCCCCACCCCTCCCCCCAGCGTGCCTTGCCCTTGCTCTGCCTCTTCTCACCCCCGTTCCACCCTCTCCCTGCACCTCCCACCCACCCCGAACAGCTGATTGACAGGGCCCACCGAGTACTTAATTGGAGGGGCCCACCAAACAGCTGATCGGTGAGTGGCTAGTGGGTGCTGAGTACCGACTAGATTTTGTACGTAGCTGTTCCAGCCCTAGAGCACCCACGGAGTTGGTGCCTATGCTATTGGGTATCATCCCTCCTCAAGATCCCTCTGTTATGTTGTAACTCTGCCCTGCCCCCGATTCAGGTAAGCACCTAAACTTTGATCATAATTGATGATGGTGCTGTGGCTGCCTGTCAAATAGTTTTGGAGGAATTATAGCTTAGTACTGTAATTCAAAGGTGGTGACTTGATATGCAAGAATACATTTACCAGCTGACACTTTTATTTATTTATTATTCATCCCCATTTAAGTCAGAGAAAAATTCTGTGAGTGATATTTATAGCTATTGTTCAGTGCTTTTTCTTCTTCCTTTGCACTACCCTTGAAAATGAAGATACAAGCATATTCATTAAATGTAAAAATAATTAAATAAGTAAAAACATTCCAAGCTAATATTTTCTAAAGGAACGTAAAAGGAAAGCTGGTGAACATTGAAATCTGTGTTTTTGTCATGGCAACTCAATCATAAATCTTCTCTGAACTGCCTGTGCGCAGATAAAAATGGCATGGCTAAAGCAGGGAGAAGAGTTGCTTTGCTTCCAAGTTAAATGTCAAAGCTCATTCAATACAGTAGAACTTCAGAGTTACAAATACCAGAGTTCTGAATTCACCAGTCAACCACACACCTCAGTTGAAACCGTAAGTGCACAATCAGGCAGCAGCAGAAGCAAAAAAATAAATAAATAAATAAAAGCAAATATAGTACAATGTGTTAAATGTAAACTACTAAAAATTAAAGGGAAAGTACTATTTTTCTTCCACATACACCTCTACCCCAATATAACGTGGTCCGATATAACGTGAATTTGGATATAATGCGGTAAAGCAGCGCTCCGGGGAGCGGGGCTGCTTTACCTCATTATATCCAAATTCGTGTCACCACAAGCGGTTCCTCTGCGCCCCGCCCCTTACTTGCTGCGGCCCCTTACTTGTTGCTCCGCTCCGCCTCCTCCCCTGAGCGCGCCGCTGCCACTCCGCTTCTCCCTCCTTCCGTTCAAGGGGTCCCCCACCAAACAGCTGATTGGCATGGCAATCCTGGAAGGGAGGGAGGGAGAGAGGGAAGGGGAGAAGAGGAGCGGCAGCGGCGCGCTCAGGGGAGGAAGCGGAGGTGAGCCGCGGCAGGGAGCGATTCCTCTCCCTACCCCGATATAATGTGGTCTCACCTATAAGACGGTAAGATTTTTTGGACTGCATTATATCGGGGTAGAAATGTAGTAAAGTTTCAAAGTTGTATTAAGGCAATGTTCAGCTGTAAACTTCTGAAAGAACAACCATAACATTTTGTTCAGAGTTACAAACATTTCAGAGTTACGAACAACCTCCATTCCCGAGCTTCTACTGTAGAATGTTTTCATTTTTACTTATGGATAACAGATTTGGATAGTTCAATTTTATTTATGGTCACGAGGAATTCCATCCATAATTTTCTATATAAAAAAACTACGAAGAAAAACTGGTATATTTACTTCTATCAGTGGTGTGGGGATAGTGATCTATATGTAGGCCAGAACCTCTAAATGTAGGCCCAAATCTCATCTCTAAAGAATCATTATTTTCTCTAACTCAATTCACCACTTGTAAAATACCATAATTGGTAAAACTGAACATTACATACCTCATATGGATGTTGCAAGGATTAGTTTTATTTAATGTTTTTTTTTAAATTGAAGATAAATGGTAAGTATTAACTCTCTAATCAATTAGTAAAGTAAAAGGATAATTAAAGGAAACAGTCAATTATTTTGTAAACAGCAAAGCAAAAAATGTAATTTCTGCATTTTTGGGTAGTCCTTTGAAGTAGTTCATTTCTGTTAATTTGATGGAGTTAATGTTTGTTTTTTTAGTTTTATTTTTTTGTTTTGTTTTCCATAAAGCCTGGGACTATTTGTTGTTTTGTTTGTTTCTGCCTATTTGCCTATTAGAAATGGTTTAACAGTATTTAACCTGGAATGTAAATCTCTAAGCAATGGATTCAGGTAGAAATGTAAATATTTTGTTAGTCTATTCATAAAAAAGTACCTAACAAACATTTTAAAAAACTGTAGTTGTTAGGGTGATAGCTCTACATCAAATTAATAATGTTAGTATTTGAGATCAATTTTTAAAAGTGCTGGGAGCCCAACTGGAATTGCTGGTGCTCAACATTTTGCAGAAGGTGCTTCATACCATGCAATTCCAGACCCCTCATAAGTGCATTCCTTGCGTGCCAGTCAAGAACCATATAAAATTAAGCCTCTCAATCTAATTGGACAGAGGAAAAAATATTACTTCCTAGACAAGAACAAAACTTTTGAAAATTTTGATGCAAAACCATGAGTCATAGGAGACATGCAATCCTGTTAAAAGATTAGTATGTAACATACATAGTAAATTTACATACAACTATAAGACTGCAGAGTATGTTTGGTCTTAAAATGTTTTTATGGCTATAAAAAATGAATATATGGTTAGAGAATGGACATGTAAAGGAATGGGAGACTGTAGACAAGATAAAAGGTTGCCTTGTTCCTGACTTATTACATGTGGAATTGTTTTAGATAGAAGATACTTTACTATAATGGCAATTATTAATATAAACTCACAGAAAATCGTAATACTACAAACAGATGATCAGCACAATGGCATGAAAGCATGATGTGTTTAGAAATAACATAGACACATTACAAAAAGTGACAACATACCTTAAGAATATCTCCTTGTGCTAAGTGAAATGTTCTGGCTGAAATATTGATTCCCTTCCCTGCTTGTACCTGAATGCTATAAATGCATTCATGGTTGTTTTCATAGTTGAGTGGGTAATTGGGGGACAGCAAAATTCCTTCATTATTTGTTGCAGAGGCTCCACATTCAGCTGCAGGTAAAACAGAATGTTGAGGTATAGCTTAATAGAGGACATAAATATTTCAAATAATGGTATGGGAATGTTAATGCAATCTACCAAAACATTAACATTTGTTGTTATCTAGAGTTTGGTTATAAAATAAATTAATGACAGTGAATTATTAGAATTTCTTCACCTGAAGATTCCACAAATATTCATAAATGTATAAAATACTTTAATAAACTATTCTAAATAATATACAATAATTTTGAAATATGATAATAAATATAAAGATAATAATGGAAATATTTGAACAAGCCTCTATTTTTGTTTGGGGTATTTTTAGTTCCATCTTTGTTATTTTTTTCAAAAATTATTGAAGACAAAAATTAAATGAAAATAATAATACTTTGGAAGTCACATGGAAGATCTGCATACAGAAACATACCAAAATATCTCTAATATTAATTTAATAAAAATAACCACAATAGGTGGATGGTATAAATTATGGAGTAAAATAAAAAGTTATAAATTCAAAATTTACCAACCTAATAAAATAGGAGTAATCTAAATAATAAAAGAGTAAAAAGAAAATTCCCAAACAAGACCTCCATTAAGAGGGATTAAAGTTGAAAATTCATAATAGTAATTTAGGGAAAAAATACATTACAGTGATGATGTACTTATTCCAAAACCAAACATTATTAAACCAGGCAATTAACAGTTAAGGTTAAAAACAAAATAAATCAAAATATCCAAAAATCAAATTTATGGAAATCTGTACTTAAGGCACCAAGTAATCTTAACTCTGACTTGTAGTGATATCATGTAGTAGCATATGATTATGATTAAGACATTTTTGAATTTGTGGTCCCAGAACAGATTAAAATGATAGCAAAAGGACATTAGATTCCCCCTTGTCCCCCACTTCACCTTGCGTCACTTTAGGACAAAGTTAAAGTTATTTGAGTGTCCTAACTGTGCAATTCCATATCTTAAATTTGGATGTATTTTAAATTTAACCTGAACTTTGAATTTCCTAGGTATATAATGCTTGTTTCTGGGATAGTTACATCCTCCATATAATGTATTTGACCCTAAACCACTCGTATGCACGCTAAGCTTTAACTCCATTTTACCATAGTTTTCCTTTGGTTTTAACGTTTGGAATTTTCTTGGTTCGTTATTTTACATACCAAACAAGAAACCCAAAATAATTATACCATGCTATACTGATAACAATTTTAATACATATATGCTATCAACCTTAAAAGTTTTTTTCATTATTTTTAACCTTTAAAGTCAGATGTACACTTTGCCTGGAGCAGCAGAAAGTAGCAAGTGCATAGTGGCCAGATAAGCTGTGTGAAAATCATTAGAGCAGCCAAAGGACCCAGAGAGCATGGCCTGACTTCCTCCTCTCTTCTGTCCTCCAAACTCCAGTCCACTAACTCCCTTTTCCCCAATTCATCCTCCTTGCTGCACCGTACATTCCCTGTGGGTGTCCACACAAACACACCAGTTCCTCCCACATTCCCCTCTATAGACATATGCTTATACACTAGTGAAATCTCTAGTGTCCCCCTCCCTCCTGACCTTATTGTTGAGTACAGCTGGTGTAATGGGTAGTTTTGAAAAGAAAATTACAGATTAGTGGTCATCTTTGCAATTATTTTTCACAACTGAAAATACTCCCTCAGTAGAGGCTGATGCAGAAAGTTGTCTTCTTCTGAATTACTCATGAAGAACTGCCCTCTTTCAAAATGGCTACTATTTCCCATTGTTCTCAATGGGACTGAGGCCGGCTAAGATGCCCCCTTTCAAAATGACCACTGCCTCCCATTTTTCCCTTATGGAAGCTAATAGACCCCTATATTTCCAGAAGGTGGAGAGGAGCAGGTGAATGTAGACTATGGCCATTTTATTAAGGGCAGCTTGTGTCCTTAGCTCTATTGAGAACAATGGGAGATAGGTGTCATTTTGAAAGGGGGCAATTCTTCGTTCAGTTTTCTCTAGAACATTATTCTTCAGCCTCTATTGAAGAAGAAACTTTCATTTATGATGAATAACAACAAAAAAGCGATCATTAATCTTTTTTAAAAAACTCTTCAAAGTAGATTAAGGTGAGGTTTCAGTGAGTTTAAACCATAAGAGTAGTTTGAAGAGACTACTTTTCTGTTATTAAGATCATTAGGGACAACACAAGTCTAACATGTGGTGCTAAATTTCTTTCAGGACCTTCATTTTTACTTATTTTAACTAATTAACCGATTAACCTGTAAATTCTCAGAAAATGCATTAATTAACCAGAGTAACTGTAATTTTGAAGAGATGCCGCATTTTTCATACATAACATAGAACTATGACCCACAATTTAACTGCAAATTCCTAATAAAGATAATATGATTTATTACAATGATCGTCCTGCAACTTTAAGCTGGGGGAGGGGGTGTTTGGATTGCTGGCCGAGTGAAGGGAACAGCGCTTTATGGCTGTGGGGTGGGAAGATGAAAACTGCTGCAAAAAGGGGCAGCGTGGTCGCTGACTTATCTCCTGGGAATTCAGGCTTTAAAAGGGGCAGCTCAGGGCCTAAATCCTTCCTTTTGGGCTCTGTTAATGCATGGCATGATGGGTGGTAGGTGCCTTACACCCTGAGCCCTCGAAAGGAAAAGGGTGGGGGTGCCTAAAATTATTGGGTCACACTTTGAGCCCTCAGAAGGTTATAGGTGGGGTGCCCTAGATTTTTGCAGATAACAGGGTCTCTGGCCTTCAGCCCCATAAGTTTGGGGCTGCCAGGGCTCAGGGCTTTCTAAAAAATACATTTATTTTAAGATAAAAGCACAACAGAGAAAACATACTAAAAACAATAAAAGCCCTACACACATCCTAATAGCTTACCAGGGATCACCTTTCACAGATTCAACAGGGGATCTGGCCAGTGTCAGTTCTTCCAAACCTTCCCTAAGTATTACTCCTCCCCTCCTCCCCCAATGGCCGCCCTATAGAAGGTTCTGTCCACTGCTGGTTTAAAAAAGCAACAACAACAAAAATGCTCTATCTAAGTCAGTTTAAACTCAGACTATGTATCCAAAAGTCCTTTCTTTGTTTCTTGTGCTCTAGAGAATCCAGTATGAACCAGTATATGGCAAGCCTTTCAAGGTGGAAGTACCTTTTTGAAGATGTTACAGCCTTAGTGAATTTACCTAGTCACCCATCACCATTCTCAGTTCCTGGATGACCTGCATGGTAAGCCCCTTTTTGACTAGTAGAAAGACTGTGAAAGCATTGTAAATGGCTCAGCTCCAGGATGTTTATGTGAAGGGTTGATTCTCGTGGGGTCAACAAGTCTTGCTATACCAAGTTGTCCAAAAGTGTTCCCTAGCCAAGCATAGATGGATTCATCACCAGAGCTTTCATTGGCAAAGGGAGGAAGAATGGAACCCTTTGCAGGTTTTTGGTGGGTCCATCCACCACTTTAATGTCAACAGGACTCAAGGTGGAGCATGAACCAACAGGTCCAGATGATGATTGCTTGATGGATGTAGACTTCCACAACTCTTGCATATAGTGAAGGTAAGGTCTGGCATGCTGAGTCAGGATGCCATATGGCCCAGTAGTCTGAGACATGTTCTCACAGTTGTTCTTGGCTGAGCCAGAAGGTTGGTGGACAGGACGAGCACAGCATGAGTTTTTGGGGTGAGGAGCTGGGAGAGAGAAGACATGTCATTGCTATCATGGAGTCCAGAATGACCCTAATGAACTCCATTTTGTGTGTGTGTGTGCTGGGATCAGTACTGACATGTCTTTTCTTATTTTCAGAGCTAGTTAGGAAAATAGAATCTGAATATGGCAGATGAAGTCTGTTACTTGTTGATGAGCTTCTCCCCAAATCAGCCAGTTGTCTAGTATGAGAACACTTGGAGTCCCATTTTCCTCAGGTAAAACAACACTACCAGAAGGCACTTCATGATCTCTGGGAGGTATCAACAGGCCAAACGGTAGTACTATGTGCAGGCAATGACAACCACCCACTAGGAACATTAGATACCTTCTATGGGCTGTGTAGATCACAGCGAAGAAATAGGCATTCTGGAGACTGAGAACAGTGTACCAATCATTCAGGTCTATGGATAGGATAGTAGAAGCAAGTGACACCATCCCAAACTTGAGATTTCTAATGAAGGTATTTAGTAGTCTTGGGTCAAGACTATCCTCCTCCGCTTTTTGGGAATGAGGAAGTAAAGGGAATAAGCTCCTTTATGAGATATCTTCTACTGCTCTAAAAATGAAGAGATTGCATCACAAGATGTTGGACACTCTCATGAGAGAGGTTCCTGGATAGGAAGAAGGTGGTTGAGAATGGGAAAGAGACTGGAACTGGATGCTATATCCCATCTCTTCAATTTCCAGAACCTGCTGATTTGTGATGATGGTGTTTGTGATGATGGAACCACAGAAATGCTATAAACTGGTAGTGGGCAACCTGCGTCCTGCAGGCCACACACAGCTCATCAGTGTAATCCACTGGTGGGCTGCCAGACAATTTGTTTACATTTGCATGGCTGCCCACTGCTCCCAGTGGCTGCGATTCACCATTCCTGGCCAATGGGAGCTGCGGGAAGCAGTGGGAAGCACATTCCTGCAGCCCGTGCTGCTTCCCACAGCTCCCATTGACCGGGAATGGAGAACCGCGGCCACTGGGAGCTGCGGGTGGCCATGCAAATGTAAATAAACTTTCTCACAGTCCACAATTAGATTACTTTGATGGGCCGTGTGCAGCCCGTGGGCCATAAGTTGCCCACCACTGGATTAATGGTTCCAAAAAGGAGGGTATGGGAACTCTCAAGTGAGCAGTCAAATCCACTGCCTAGCACCTGAAGGAGGCAAGTGAATTGACACAGCAGTGAAAGTACAAGACTTTCTCCTGAGAAATTGATGTTGTTTCCTTTGTAGATCCATCTCATTGTTTTTTGTTTAACTGATTTTCATAAAGAAACAATTAAAAGTACAAAAATTCAAGTAACTTACACCTTGTATATGTTTCCAAATACTTCATGCCTCACAGGACCACTAACAGAATTACATAATCACACTATTTTACAACTTGTCAAAGCTGTAAGACAGACAATACATAACCAAACAATACTATATAGACATAATATGTTAGGGAAGAGATAACAGTAATAAAATTAACTACATACATGAATAGGGAGAGGAGGGAAGAAGAGGACGGGGAGGGAAAATGAAGTGACATCAGGTGTAATGAAGGTTTGCCATTCTTTGGACCATCTCAACATTTTTTTATCCAAATGTATCTAGAAATAGGGTCCAACTTTCTTCAAATTCACATAATTGCTCTCTTTAGTGATCATCTATTATTTCTTTGGCTACTAACACAGACAGGTCCAAATGTCACTGTTCTATCCTGAACGTAAGCCTACTTTTCCATTTTAGTAAAATCATGTGGTTGGTGATCATCTGAGTCATTAAGAACCAAGATTTTGTGGTGGTTTTAACACAAACTTATCAAGTAAATAATCTATGACATAATTTTCATCTGAGATTTGACTGCTGAAGCTGAGCACCATTTTAACTCGTATCCAATTTTTTTCTACAGCTGCCAGACTGTTGGTCAGTCCCATAGCATATGCATGTAGGTTCCTCTTTCTTGTATAGCACCAACAAATAGAGAATAAGACCTTCTCTTGAGCAACCTCTGTGGTATCCAATGCATTTGAATACAATATTTTGTTGTATGATACATAGCCTGAGATCCACAGAAGATTTTTTAGCATTACATAATATGCTCTGCTGTTGTGATTCTTTTAAGGGCTATGATAAATCCTCTTACCATCCTTTCACAAAGACCTCCAGACTAATGGAGATCCTCTTCATTAACAATGTGTACAAAGAGGACATTGGCCTGGGCACTTTATGAAGCATTTCTAAGGTCCCCAGTAATCCCTGACTCATCTAGGTAGGAACTGTGCTGAAACGACTCAATCTTTCCAAGTATCAGTATATGAAACAAATTAACACAGGAGATGGCCTGAAGACCTTAGTTCTACTTAGATAATACAAGAGCACTCTTTTTGTATCTAAATAATGTAAGCTAGAATCTGCTTTACTTGTAGGGGTTTAGGAAAAAACGCAGGAAAATTTATACTCTGATTAATATGGAAATCTGAAACTACTTTCAGAAGAAACTGAGAATGTGGTCTAAGAATTACTTTGTCTTTATAAAAAGTAGTGGGGGGAGTGGTTGCCATCAGTGTATGCAACTCACTAATTTTTCTAGTGGAAGTTATTGTTATTATAAATGCTGTTTTTATAGAAAGATGAAAGAGGGAACAATTCCATAATGGCTCCAATGGAGATTCATATCTTGAGTTCATACTAAATTCAAATTCCATGCAGCGACTGGGTCACGAATAATGCTCTATGAGCATGCTTGGCCATGTTTTGGCCCTCCTTAATAAGGGATAATGTTAATTTCCTCCGATCTTCTGGTAATTTTTTAGTAAAGATACACATCTTCTCCCATAATTGAAACTGATATCTAGTCATAACTGCTTGGTAGCTAGCTCTGTGAATGTTTCGGGATGCAGAAAAAACAATTTTCTGCAAAAGGAATCTATTTTTCTCTCCGTATCCGTGGGGGTGGAAGGTTGAAAACCTGATCTAGACTGATCTAGACAGTGTTGCTGCTATAATCAAAGTGTTTGGCTAAGGGTGTACATAAAAACAAGAAAATCCCTCCTGTGGAATTTACTATAATTTGTTCATCTTTTAGAGATTGATTGACATGAAGATGGTTTGGACCAAAGGGATTTTCCAGTTGCCACAACCCTTCTAAAATAAGCAAGGAGACTTTAGCCTTGGCAGTAGACGCAAACATATCAAAACTGGATTTGAAGGCTCCTACAAAGCTACAAAGCTACTGATGATAATTTTAAAGTTGATGCTATCCTGTCAACCGATTCATAAAATTGAATTCCATCCTCAGCAGAAGACAATGCTGTCACTATCCTGATGTTCACAAAAAGAAAAGGAGTACTTGTGGCACCTTAGAGACTAACAAATTTATTTGAGCATAAGCTTTCGTGAGCTACAGCTCACTTCATTGGATGCATTTGGTGGAAAATACAGAGGGGAGATTGATATACACACACAGAGAACATGAAACAATGGGTTTATCATACACACTGTAAGGAGAGTGATCACTTAAGATAAGCCATCACCAGCAGTGGGGAGGGAAAGGAGGAAAATTTCATGGTGACAAGCAAGGTAGGCTATTTCTAGCAGTTAACAAGAATATCTGAGGAACGCTGGGGGGTGAGGTGGGGGGGAGAGATAACATGGGGAAATAGTTTTACTTTGTGTAATGACTCATCCTTTTCCAATCTCTATTCAAGCCTAAGATAATTGTATCCAGTTTGCAAATTAATTCCAATTCAGCAGTCTTTCGTTGGAGTCTGTTTTTTGAAGTTTTTTTGTTGAAGGATAGCCACCCTCAGGTCTGTAATTGAGTGACCGGAGAGATTGAAGTGTTCTCCAACTGGTTTTTGAATGTTATAATTCTTGACGTCTGATTTGTGTCCATTTATTCTTTTACGTAGAGACTGTCCATTTTGACCAATGACATGCAGAGGGCATTGCTGGCACATGATGGCATATATCACATTGGTAGATGCGCAGGTGAACGAGCCTCTGATAGTGTGGCTGATGTGATCAGGCCCTATGATGGTGTCCCCTGAATAGATATGTGGACAGAGTTGGCAACGGGCTTTGTTGCAAGGATAGGTTCCTGGGTTAGTGGTTCTGTTGTGTGATGTGTGGTTGCTGGTGAGTATTTGCTTCAGATTGGGGGGCTGTCTGTAAGCAAGGACTGGCCTGTCTCCCAAGATCTGTGAGAATGATGGGTCGTCCTCAGGATAGGTTGTAGATCCTTGATGATGCGTTGGAGAGGTTTTAGTTGGGGGCTGAAGGTGATGGCTAGTGGCGTTCTGTTATTTTCTTTGTTGGGCCTGTCCTGTAGTAGGTGACTTCTGGGTACTCTTCTGGCTCTGGCAAGGCCACTGTATTTTTGCGAATACAGACTAACACGGCTGCTACTCTGAAACCTATCCTGATGTTGTCATCAAGAGATGAGTCATTCTGCATCTCTGTGACATCATATTGGAAGTTATCCTATGCATCGTTCCCTCTAAGGTGTGTGTGTGTGCTTGCGCACACAGATCTTAAACCCCGCGCACATGGCGAAACACTACGCGCATTCTGGCTTCAGCTTTTTTTTTTTTTTGCGTTGGCAGCGGCATATAAGACATTTTTTTGTGCACACAGCCTGTTAAAAATTAGAGGGAACATTGATACTGTGGAGGTCCCTCCTGGTAATCCTCTTCTGAGAATGCCCCTGATTGAAAGGGTGGGGGAGGTGGAATTCTGTAACTCTCGGATCTGTATCCCTTGGGTCCATGCCTCTCAGATCCACAGATTGTGTAGGATGTTGCTCCAGCATTAGACATTTCAACCTTCTAGTCTGGCAGAGTAGACAGAAGGAGTAAGGAGGCACTGTCCAGGCCCACCAAATTCCCCAATTTGGTATCTGCATAATCACAGGATCCAGTTAAACCTCCAATTGTAAATTCAATCATGGATCTGATATAGAAGACATTGGTGAGATTTACAATGTAGGGACCCGAAACCTAAAAGGGGTCCCAAAAATGAAGGACAAGTCTTTCCTGCTGACACTATAGGGGTCTGAGGTGGTGGTAGTAACAACTCTGGAGACCTCTCTCTCTCTCTGCACTTCTTACTTTGGTCTTTTGTCCAGCAGGAAATGTGATCTGATCAGATCTGAAGAAGGGCAAGGATCCAGATGAATTTGAGCTGTAACCTCTGTTACATGAAGCTGACTTTGCCCTAATGGATCCAAAGGTCTCACCTTTGAATCCATACTCTAGGATCCATCTTGAGATCCTGAGTATTTAAATTTTGGATCCATGATTTGTAAGTGATCTGAGGAGCCAGTGGATATATGCTTTTGTTTGTCCTTTCTTTTCCTCAGCACTGAGGTAGATGCTCCCAACATATTTTGCATATCCTGAGGATGCTTGTCCGGATACAGGACTGATTAGGAATGTACTGTGGCTAAAGTCAGATCCTGGGATCTGGGCATGGGGATGAAAGTTGATTTGTAACTAGAGCCTGGCGCTGGAGCTGAAGCTCTTGTCTCAGATCTAAAAGGTTTTTTGGATTTGGACATAGAGGCTATTCTGGTCTCCTATTCTTACTATCAGATTCCTTAGAGCTACCAGATCCCAAAGGTTTGTTGATAAGTAATTGAGGGCTCTGCAGTATATTTTGTCTCTCCTTCCTGGTACAAGGAGTGAAGATGCAACTTATCTGATGGTGTGCTGGTGAATGATTTTCACCCAAGCATTGTAGGCACTGGCTGTGCATATGAGAAGATTGGAATCCTGCTAGACAGGACACACATTTTTTGAAGCTGTGCTTCTTCACAGTGGCTTCTGCCACGACAGTAAGAAATTCTTAACTAAAAAAACTTCCTATACCATTTATATTAACTAATGTAACCAAACTACTAACTATAATTACCTTTTTTAAAAAAAAATACTAAGCCACATAGCTACTACAATTCTAATGGAGTTAAGGAGGTTCACACCTTCTAATGATGCAGCAGTTGGAAGGAACTGAGAGGGCAGTGGCACTAGCACTCTTTCTATACCCACACCCCCTGAGTGTGCTTGAGAGCTGTGTATGAGAGGGACAAGGTGCTCCCAATGGGCACTGCTGCTACAAAGTTCCATCAGACTGCTGCACCAGTCAGTGCATTGCAAAAGCGGGACTATGCAGAGGACAATTGAAAAATAATCTGTCTTTGATCTTGAGCTATTCAATTAAAGGGGAGGATTATGGGCCTCGGAAGTTGAAAGCTTGGAGCAGATTTCTGTCTCTTCTTCCTATGAGTCTGATGTAATTTTTCCCTCTCTCACTCAAGGCTTTCCGAGAGGTGGATGATTGGTCTTTTATACAAGGGGTTTCAGACCCTATTAGTAGTAGCAGCTGGAGCAATCTTTGGAGAAGAGTAATCAGATAAGTCTGCAAGCCAGGATCAGAAACAAGGCACATAGCCCTCTCTATGAAGAACATTTTCAGATGAAACTCTCTCTCTGCTCTTTTTGAGAATGATCTGTACATAGGCATTGCACAAGGACCTTACTACCACACAAGACAGACAGTTCTTGAAATCTGGGGATTTATGTTCTGTCATGACAACCAAATGGTAACAACAGTACCTCCCAGGTAAACAAATGTATGTTGGTATCAATATGTTGCTCAGGGGTGTGGACCCTGAACCAGACAGATATACTGAATGAACTCCCAGTATAGACAATGGTATATTGATAGGAGGCATCCTTAAACTCAAAAAGGAAGCTTACAAAAAGTGGAAATTTGGACAGATGATGAGAGAGGAATATAAAAAGATTACTAGAGCATACAGGGGTGTAATCAGGAAGACCAAGGCTCAACTGGAGTTGCAGCTAGCAAGGGATGTGAAGGGTAACAAGAAGGGTTTCTACAAGTATGTTAGCAATAAGAAGAAGGTCATGGAAAGTGTGGGACCCTTACTGAATGAGGAAGGCAACATAGTGACAGATGATGTGGAAAAAGCTGAAGTACTCAATGCTTTTTTCGCCTTCGTCTTCACAGACAAAGTCAGATCCCAGACTGTTGCACTGGGCAACACTGTACGGGAGGAGGTGAGCAACCCTCAGTGGTGAAAGAACAGGTTAAGGACTATTTAGAAAAGCTGGACATCCAGATCTAATGCATCTAAGGGTGCTGAGGGAGTTGGCTGATGTGATTGCAGAGCCATTGGCCATTATCTTTGAAAATTTGTGGTGATCTGGGGAGGTCCCGGATGACTGGAAAAAGGCAAATATAGTGCCCATATTTTAAAAAAGGGACGAAAGAGAATCCAGGGAATTACAGACTGGTCAGCCTCATTTCAGTGCCAAGCAAAATCATGGAGCAGGTCCTCAAGCATTTTGAAGCATTTTGAAGCATTTGAAGGAGAGAAAGGTGATCAGGAACAGTCAATATGGATTCACCAAGGGCAAGTCTTGCCTGACCAACCTGATTGCCTTCTATGATGAGATAACTGGCTCTGTGGATATGAGGAAAGTGGTGGATGTGATATATCTTGACTTTAGCAAAGCTTCTGATAAGGTCTCCCACAGTATTCTTGCCAGTAAGTTAAAAAAGTATGGATTGGATGAATGGACTATAAGGTTGATAGAAAGCTGGCTAGATTGTCAGGCTCAACAGGGAGTGATCAATGGCTCAATATCTAGTTGGCAGCCGGTATCAAGTGAAGTGCCCCAGGGGTCAGTCCGGGGCCGGTTTTGTTCAATATCTTTATCAGTGATCTGGATGATGGGATTAATTGCACCCTCAGCAAGTTTGCAGAGGACACTAAGATGGGGAGAGAGGTAGATACGCTGGAGGGTAGGGATAGGGTCCAGAGTGACTTAGACAAATTGGAGGATTGGGCCAATAGAAATCTGATGAGGTTCAATAAGGACAAGTGCAGAGTCCTACACATAGGAAGGAAGAATCCCATGGACTGCTACAGGCTAGGGACCGACTGGCTAAGCAGCAGTTCTGCAGAAAAGGACTTGGGGATTACAGTGGATGAGAAACTGGATATGAGTCAGCAGTGTGCACTCGTTGCCAAGAAAGCCAACGACATATTGAGTTGTATTAGTAGGAGCATTGCCAGCAGATCGAGGGAAGTGATTATTCCCCTCTATTCGACACCGGTGAGACCACACCTAGAGTACTGCATGCAGTTTTGCTACCTCCACTACAGAAGGGATCTGGACAAATTGGAGAGAGTCCAGCAGAAGGCAACAAAAATGATTAGGGGGCTGGGGCACATGACTTATGAGGAGAGGTTGAGGGAACTGGGGTTATTTAGTCTGCAGAAGAGAAGAGTGAGGGGGATTTGATAACAGTCTTCAACTACCTGAAGGGGTGTTCCAAAGAGTATGGAGCTAGGCTTTTCTCTGTGGTAGCAGATGACAGAACAAGGAGCAATGGTCTCAAGTTGCAGTGGGGGAGGTCTAGTTTGGATATTAGGAAAATCTTTTTCACTAGGTGGGTGGTGAAGCACTGGAATGGGTTGCCTAAGGAGGTGGTGGAATCTCCATCCTTACAGGTTTTTATATCCCAGCTTGACAAAGCCCTGGCTGGGATGATTTAGTTGGGGTTGGTCCTGCTTCGAGCAGGGGATTGGACTCAATGACCTCCTGAGGTCTCTTCCAACCCTAATATTGTATGATTCTATGACAGAGCTACACTACTGAAGCCCCATAAGTATAGACAAGCCCTAATATAACAAAGTACCTAATTATTCATTTATAGAATTTACATATAAAAGAAAGGCACACAGTGTACAAAGAACCAGTCACTGCAAATCCCAACTCACAGCCACAGCTATTGAGAAAGAACTCAGTCATGGTTGGGGATGGCCCTGCTGGTGCCTTTTTATGCCCTGGATTGGAGGCATGAAGACACTCAATGTGTGGGCACTACCTCTATGGACCCTTTTGGCCACAAGAAAGTTATTCTTCACTCTGACTCTGAAACATTGTGGAGGGATTCTGGTGAAAATGCATCTTTGAAATAGTTTCAGCTTAAAATACACTAAAAGACTCCTGATACCTTTAGCATCCAATCATGCAAATATGAACACAACAAATCAATAACCTATTAAACCATAAAACTAAACTGGGATGGATTTCCATTGTGACAGGATCAGGCCAGATGGCTACAGGAGAGTGATAGAAGGTAGATACATTAGCCGTAGATTAAGCAGGTCCCTTTCCCTGAACAAGATAATGGGCTGTTCCAGTTCAATCAGGAAATTGCTGGAACCAATTATGGCAGGCAGGCTAATTAGGACACCTGGAACCAATTAAGAAGCTACTAGAATCAATTAGGACAGGCAGGCTAATCAGGGCACCTGGTTTTAAAAGGACCTCACTTCAGTTAGTGAGGTGCATGTGAGGAGCTGGGAGCAAGAGACGCACAAAGAGCTGAGAGTGAGCAGGTGTACTGCTGGAGGACTGAGAAATACAAGAGTTATCAGGCATCAGGAGGAAGGTCCTGTGGTGAGGATAAAGAAGGTGTTGGGAGGAGGCTATGGGGAAGTAGCCCAGGGAGTTGTAGCTGTCACACACTCTTACAGGAAACACTGTAGACTGCTGCAATCCACAGGGCCCTGGGCTGGAACCCGGAGTAGAGGGCGGGCCCGGGTTCCCCCAATCCCCTCAACTCCCTATTTTGATACAAGAGGAGTTGACCTGGACTGTGGGTCCCACCAGAGGGGAAGATCCCTGGCCTATCCCCCGACCCACTTGGTGGGTCAGCAGAGATTGCGGGGATTGTTCTCCTCCTTTTACCCATGCTGGCCAGTGATGAGGTTAGCTGAGTGAACAGCAGGTTTGAGCCACTGGCAAAAGTGTCCAAACTGAGGGCTTCCGTAAACCTCTGAGGTGAGCAAATCCACCAAGAAGTGCAGGACCCACCAAGCAGAGGAGGAACTTTGTCACAACATGTACACAGATGCTGAGAGAATAATTATATTATGACACTGAGTGAAATAGAATTCACAAGCTTGAAACCAGTATAGATGTAAATTAAGAGTTTGGGAAAGGGACTGGAAGGAGATAGGGACACAAAGAGAGGGCTAAGAATGGAAGGGGAAAAAAGAAGGAGACAGAAACTGAAGGGGAAATAGATAAAGAGAGGAAGAAAAATAAAGAAAAATAGAAGGGGGAGAAAATAAAAAGATCAATGTAGGGATAAAAGAGGAGCAACAGAGGGACAGTGAAGGGAGACTATGTTAGAAAGAAGAGTCAAGATTTAAAAATGTGCCCAAGCATTTTTGGATGTCTTTGATGTCTCATTCTATCAAGTTACCTTGCTTAGATTTTACATTCTATGGGAAAAATTCTGGCTCCACTACAGTCAATGGCAAACATTCCTTTAACATATAGTGGCCAGGAATTCACCGTATTTTATTATTATTCTACAAACAACAGCTTGAAGAAACATAAGTTCGTAAGTGAGAAAGTGACAAATAAGATTAATAGTAAGAACAATCTTGCGATCCTTACTCCAAACCCTGGTTCTATATGTAATGAGGAGATACAGGTAAGCAAAATAAATTGTTCTTCAGGACCCTGCCAAAAATTAAAAGGTCAGCTAAAGATTTGTTTTTAATTCCCAGAAAGAAAAATTGAAAGGGAAATATTGGTTTCATTGAATACTTGATCTTGTAACAAATAATACTTAGGTTTCTTTGGTCATGTATATATTCAAAATTTTATGTAGTTCTTCATAGAACAGATGAGTTTAAACAATAGTTTGTTTTTTATTTGAATGTTGTAATCCCCTTAAAACACCACTGTCACTGCAACTAAGAAATGTAATACATTTTGTCTGGGTTATTCAATCATTTGCAAACAAATCTGAAATAAATAGGATTTTGTCACATTAAGAATATTTAAAGGACTGTGTGTGATTTCTCATTATTCAGATGACAAAAAGCTTACCACAGATAATTATGGAATGGGAAAGTATAATGCTCAATTATGAACTGAAATTTGACCCTCTTTTTTCTTCAAAGAGGATCCCCCAGGGTCTGAGTCATGGAGAAGACAAGATCTGTAAATGGCAATTTCATATTCTGTGATGATGATCATATCCCCTGGTCAGAAGAGGAAACCGTACAGCAAAAGTTTGATTGGGAAGCAAATGATTTAGTCTTAAAATGATTTTGTCTTTGGGCAACAGAGGTAATAGACTTCAAATCAACAGCTACCTGAATAAGAGAATCTAAATTTAGTGGACAACAAATTGATTCCCCAAAGCTTTTAATCTTGTTCTCCTCCCTCTCACCCCCCTCATTCACATGAATTTATGAGAGAGACAGGAAAATAAGACAACAAATACTGAAGGGACCGAATTATGACTGAAGTACACTTTAGTAGGTATAATCTGAATTATGAGCCCAGCAGCAATTCTCCAGTTGTTTTAGAGCTCTTTGCAGAATGAATTTAAGCAGCAGCTTTATAGAAGGATCCTATTCTGTTGAAGAAATTTAAACAGGAGCGTTGCTCCAATTTGTTGCAGATCTACATTTGATGTTGGATGCTCACCTTACCTTAACAAGTAGATAACCAAGATGACATTTCCTGCTTTTATTTTGTGCTGATCAAAATGACTGGATTTCCTTTCATAAGGAGGAGAAAATAAATCACCCTATTGAATCAACTCTGATAATTTCTTGGATCTCAGATGACAAAAATGGAAAAGACAAAACAAATAGAATCTGACTAACATATTAAAAGCACACTGCACTTGGGTCATAGTCATTGCTGTATCTATGAATTATGGCACCATGATTTCTGTAAGAGCTCAACCATGCTGTGTGTGAGAACATCATATCCTTCTATAAGTTTTGTTGTAAGAGAAAGGATTTGCACTAGCTTCACTGTATTAAATTTCTCTTTCCATAAGTTTTGAACAAAAGTTGCAAGGCAGCAGTGCTACAGTACCGTTCATATACTTTGTGAAGTGCTTTGGGATGAAAGGCATCAGAGTCAGATGGGGGTGGTATTGTGCTTAAAATCAATAAGTAATTCCACAGCAGTCAAATGTTTTTGCTAAAATGATCAGCAAGAAAATAGATAGCAATATTAATTTAAAGTATTATTATACTTGAGAACTAATAACCCCTAGCTGACATAAATAGGCTGGGGCCCAACACAAATACAAACAAAATACTAACCTGCAGATGCTCATACCAAAGCTGAAAGTACAACTGCATGGAACACTCCTCTCGGTGGCATGTAGAATGCATACACTACATGCCCCCCCCCCCCAGCATGGGTATAAATAGCAATGTAGATGGTAAGGCACTGCTTAGGCAGTAAAGAAACCACTGAACTTTTGAAAAGCACCAGCAGCTCCTTGCTGTAGGAGTCTTTCTCTGCAGCAAGGAAAGGCTCTTGTAGCTCTCTAAGACAGGGAAAAGCTCCGGCAATGGGGAGACAGCAGGGAAAGACTCCAGCAGACAGGAGCTGCTGATCCTTTGCTTGTGGCTCCCCCTTAGCATAGCCTTTCACTGACACACGTTGCTACACACTTCAGAGTAGACTCAGCCTGCTGTTCACTGTGCCACATAGTTAAACATACCCTGCATGCCACTGCAAGAGGTATGCTATGCAGATGTAGCCTGAGTGAGAGGGAAACATTATGAAAGATAAAATTCAGTGTTGAGAAATGCAAAGTAATGTGCATTGGAAGCAATAATACACATAGATTGGTTTCAAATTAACTATATTCACCCAAGAAAAGACCCTATATATCAATTTGGGGAACTCTCTATGCTCAATGCAGAGCAGTGGTCTAAAAAAGTGCACAAAATATTAAGATGAATAAGAAATGGGATGGAAGATAATGCTGATTATGTTTTAACACCACTATGTAAGCTGATGGGATGCCCTCACCTGCAAAACTATATTCAGTTCTGGTCTCCCTGTCTCATAACAGAAATAGTGTCCAAAGAAGGGATTCAGAGATGGCAACACAAATATTCAGAGGTATAGAAAAACTTCCAGATAAGAAGATATTCATATCAGGAGTATTTAGTTCAAAGAGAAATAGTAGAGGCATACACAAATGAATAGTAAAGAGAAGTTAAATTGATAATTCCCATCTCCCATTTCTCAGAATTCAAGAACAAGGGGATATTCACTAATTTAAATCACATTTAAAACTAACAAAAGGAACCATATTCAGACATGACACACATCTAGCCACCAATGCCCCCACCCACTGAGTCCTGCATACAAATGGATAAGTAGTGAGACTCCATTTGGAAAAAAAAACGAGGAGTACTTGTGGCACCTTAGAGACTGCCAAATTTATTTGGGCATAAGCTTTTGTGGGCTAAAACCCACTTCATCAAAGCTTATGCCCAAATAAATTTGTTAGTCTCTAAGGTGCCACAAGTACTTCTCGGGTTTTTTTGCTGATACAGACTAACAAGGCTACCACTCTGAAACCTGACTCCATTTGGAGGTGTTTGCTGATGCATTGGAGGCAGTACAGGAGTGCCTAATGGATCTCCAACAACCCAGTAGATATACAGGCGACCTAGCTGTTACTAAAGCTCCCATAAGCGGTAGTAACTTAACTGTGATGGTTATACAACTGAACTTAACCACTGATTTGAAGGCAGAAGTTTTTTTCCTCTCAACACCTCACAACCCCTTCCGATCCTTTGTGCAAAGCCCATTCACTTGAGTTTACATAGGAGGATAGGAAATGAGTTGATATACTGGATCAGGGTCCATATCGGACATTAACCTCTGTCCAGCAGCAGCCAATACCAGATGTATCTAAGGAAGTTACACCCCTGTTACAGACTCTGACCTTTAAAAGCCGGGAACTCTGGGAGATATTGTCCTGAGGAATGGATGTAAGCTATAGTCCTGGGATACATGACTGGGACAAAGCATGTGACTAACAGGATATAGGAAATAAGTCTTCCTGTCTCTCTGGGAGGGACTAACAGATCAGGAGAGAATCGCAAGGAACAAGAGGTCCTGGGGAAAGCTCTCCATGCTGATCTGCAAAAGCTGATGGTCAAGCATGAAGCCAAAGTGGGGAGACTCAACAAGAAAAGCCTTTGGAGAAGGGCAATGGTGACTGAAGATTGAGAAGCCCAGTACAAGAGCCAAAAGGACTTGGGAAGCCCTGAAATAAAAGTGTAGGAAATCCTAGGAGGGAACCGTGTATGTGGCTGTTGAATATTAACATTGTGGTCAGCCATTTATTAAGTCAGTGATTGAAAAAAAGGGAAATTGAGGCATTGCAGCATATGCAGACAGGGAGAGTATGTGACCCTGATACACTAACATCTATTCATCACTGATTAGCTTACTCCCTGGTCCTGAGGGCCTAACTTTCCATTGTTATTATTAGTAGAAGCAGCAGCAAGTTGTGTTAGCACAGTCTAGTGTAATTGTAGATAACCTCATTATCCATTTAAATGTCTAACCCTTTAAGTCCACACTTTTACCACACATTCAAGAAAAGGAAATGTTTATAGTGCTAGAGTACATGTGTACAGCATGTTATACATTCATTAGAGGTTACAGTGCAAACATTTAGCCACAGGCACACAGGGACACTGATACTCACGGATTACATTGCAATAGGATTCTTAAACTCCTGTCTAAGACATTAAAATTGCTTATGATTAATTTGACAAATATTCACATTTCCATTAGCTAATTTATATTGGAAATCATTTCCACAAATTGAGAAAGGAATTGTACCCAGTATCCATTCAGAGGATTCAGAGGAAAACAAAATATTTGGATAAATGCTCTCTGGTATATACTAATGGCACAGTTTAAACACTCACTTAACCCGCCAAAGAAATAAGTACATGTTTACAACTGGAATTTATGTATAATTATTTAGGACCATATTTTGTCGCTTTCTCATGCTAAGTAGTAACTTATTTTGTGAGCAGACCCATTCATATTGAAGTTACCACTCAAAAAGTAATGTACCTTTTAATCTGAAGAAATGTGGAAGAAATATGACCCTTAACAAATTAATGGTGGGCATGTTCTAGGATGGTTAGATAGGGCCTACATCATGAAACTGATTAAAGTGCCATCTTATACCACTTCATTCCTTTTCATGACTTCTCTCACTCATTTCCTCTTTCCCTGAAAGTAAATGTTTTAAATGGGTGCAAGAGGAGGGGCAGGTTAAGGCATTCAACTAAAGGAAAACACTTGTTTTACAAAGCCTTGTTTACAATGAAAAGGGATTATTCTATTTCACATAAGAGTGGCAACCCACATAAATTAGTCACAAACAGAAGTGCCTAAGAGGAGAGTTTCAGAGGGAGTTCAGAAAGGGAATGTGAGAGGCTTTCCTTCCAGGTTCACCTCTACTTTGCGATTCCACAATGACCATAATGAAATGGCTGTGCCATGTTTTCTTTTTTGCCTGAAGTCAGACGGGACTTCCTGTGTGTGAAGGGGAAGTTGGTGACTGTGCTGGAGAAAAAGATTTTTGAATTGGAGCAACAAATAGTGATGCTATTGATAATCAGAGAAGCTGAAAAGTTACTAGACTGCCAGTTTGGGGAAATATCAGTACCCCAGGTTAAAAGAAGAAAGCAGCTAGCCACCAATGAGTCAGAAGGAGGAAGTTTTCCAGTTAGCTAGACACCATTGAGTCAGAAGGAGGAAGGAGAGGCCTCCTGATTCATACTGAGAAAGTAGCACACCTGGCTAGTTATCTTAGGTGCCTGTACACGAATGCAAGAAGCCTGGGAAACAAGCAGGAAGAATTGGAAGTCCTGGCACAGTCAAGGAACTATGATGTGATTGGAACAACAGAGACTTGGTGGGGTAATTCACATGACTGGAGTATTATCATGGATGGGCATAAACTGTTCAGGAAGGACAGTCGGGGGAGAAAAGGTGGAGGTTTTGCACTGTGTGTGTATGATTGCTCAGAGCTCCAGTATGAAACTGGAGAAAAGCGTGCTGAGAGTCTTTGGGTTAAGTTTAGAGGCGAGAGCGGTGATGTTGTGGTGGACATCTGCTATAGACCACCAGATCAAGAGGATGAGATAGATGAGGCTTTTTTCTGGAAACTTCTGTAAGTTGTCCGATCACAGGCCCTGGTTCTCATGGGGGACTTCAATCACCCTGACATGTGCTGGCAGAGCAATACAGTAGTGCACAGACAATCCAAGAAGTTTTTGGAGAGTATTGGGGACAACTTCCTGGTGAAAGTGCTGGAGGAACCAGCTAGGGGGCCGTGCTCCTCTTGACCCACTGTTCACAAACAGGGAAGAATTAGTGGGGGAAGTAAAAGTGGGTGGCAACCTGGCCAGCAGCGACCATGAGATGGTCGAGTTCAGGATCCTGACAAAAGTAAGAAAGGAGAGCAGCATAATATGGACCCTGGACTTCTGAAAAGCAGACTTTGACTCGCTCAGGGAACTGATGGGCAGGATCCCCTGGGAGTCTAATATAAGGGGGAAAGGAGAGCTGGCTGTATTTTAAAGAAGACTTATTGTGGGTGCAGGAACAAGCCATCTAGATGTGCAGAAAGAACAGCAAATATAGTAGGTAACCAGCTTGGCTTAACAGAGAAATCTTTGGTGAGCTTAAACAAAAAAAGGAAGCTCACAAGAAGTGGAAACTTGGACAGATGACTGGGGAGGAGTATAAAAATATTGCTCAAACATGCAGGGGTGTAATCAGAAAGACCAAAGCACAATTGGAATTGCACCTAGCAAGGGATGTGAAGGATAACAAGAAGGATTTCTACAGGTATATTAGTAACAAGAAGAAGGTCAGGGAAAGTGTGGGACCTTTACTGAATGGGGAAGGCAACATAATGACAGATTTCCACTCCATGAGCTGTAGCTCACGAAAGCTTATGCTCAAATAAATTTGTTAGTCTCTAAGGTGCCACAAGTCCTCCTTTTCTTTTTTGCGAATACAGACTAACACGGCTGCTATTCTGAAACCTGTTATAGTGACAGATGATGTAGAAAAAGCTAAAGTACTCAATGCTTTTTTCGCCTTGGTCTTCACAGACAAGGTTAGCTCCCCGGCTGCTGCACTGGGCAGCACAGTATGAGGAGGAGGTGAGCAGCCCTCAGTGGTGAAAGAACAAGTTAAGGAGTATTTAGAAAAGCTGGATATGCACAAGGGGTCTGGATCTAACACATCTGAGGGTGCTGAGTGAATTGGCTGATGTGATTGCAGAGTCATTGGCCATTATCCTTGAAAACTCGTGGTGATTGGGGGAGGTCCCGGATGATTGGGAAAAGGAAAATATAGTGCCCATCTTTAAAATCCGGGGAACTACAGACCGGTCAGTCTCACCTCTGTCCCTGGAAAAATCATGGAGCAGGTCCTCAAGGAATCAATTTTGAAGCATTTGGAGGAGAGTAAGGTGATCAGGAATAGTCAACATGGATACTCCAAGGGCAAGTCATGCCTGACCAAAGTGATTGCCTTCTATGATGAGATAACTGTCTCTGTGGATATGAGGAAAGTGAAAGATGTGATATATCTTGACTTTAGCAAGGCTTTTGATATTCTTGCCAGCAAGTTAAAAAAGTATGGATTGGATGAATGAACAATAAGGCAGATAGAAAGATGGCTCGATTGCCGGGCTCAATGGGTAATTGAGCTTTATGTCTAGCTGGCAGCCGGTATCAAGCAGAGTGCCCCAGGTGTTGGTCCTGGGGCTGGTTTTGTTCAACATCTTCATTAATGATCTGGATGATGGGATGGAGTGCACGTTAGTGGAAGACACTAAGTTGGAGGGAGAGGTAGATACGCTGTAAGGTAAAGATAGGGTCCAGAGTGACCTAGACAAATTGGAGGATTGGGCCAAAAGAAATCTGATGAGATTCAACAAGGACAAGTGCAGAGTCCTGCAGTTAGGAAGAAAGAATCCCATGCACTTCTATAGGCTGGGGTCCGACTGGCTAAGTGGCAATTCTGCCAATAAGGACCTGGAGATTATAGTGGATGAGAGCTGGATATGAGTCAACAGTGTCCCCTTGTTGCCAAGAAGGCTAATGGCATATTGGGCTGCATTAGTAGGAGCATTACAAGCAGACTGAGGGAATTGATTCTTCCCCTCTATTCTGCACTGGTGAGGCCACATCTGAGTATTTTGTCCCCCACTACAGAAAGGATGTGGACAAATTGGAGAGTGTCCAGCAGAGGGCAACAGAAATGATTAGGACACTGGGGCACATTACTTATGAGTAGAGGTTGAGGGAACTGGGCTTATTTAGTCTGGAGAAGAGAAGACTATGGAGAGGGGGGATGATAACAGTCTTCAAAAACCTGAAGGGTGGCTTCCAAAGAGGATGGAGCTAGGCTGTTCTCAGTAGTGGCAGATTACATAACAAGTAACAATAGTCTCAAATTGTAGTGGGGAAGGTCTAGGTTGGATATTAGGAAAATCTGTTTCACTAGGAGACTGGTGAAGCACTGGAATGGGTTGTGGATTCTCCATCCTAAGAGGTTTTAAGTTTGACAAAGCCCTGGATGGGATGATTTAGTTGGGGTTGGTCCTGCTTTGAGCAGGGGATTGGACTCGATGACCTCCTGAGGTCTCTTCCAACCCTAATATTCTATGATTCTCATCACCCTTCTCTGAACTCCTTCTGGTTCAGCAGTCTCCATTTGGAGATGGAGTGAGCAATACTTCATATTTTATTCTAGATGAGTGCACACATAATGACTACTTATCTTCTCTAATAGCCTCTTGTGATGGACCTTATCAGAGGCTTTTTGGAAGTCTAAATAAAAACATCACTGAGTCTCTTTTATCCACTACTTTACTGACACATTCAAGTAACTCTAAGATGTGACTTTCCATTGCAAAGTCTGGAACAGTGGGGAATTCCCCCAGCATAAAAATTTCCCCTACCCATGTAAAGCTGGTGGACCAGCACTATACCACCAGGCTGAACTTCTTTGGCTGAGCTGCTTAAGAGGGTGTAGCTTGGTGGCAGAGCCATTGTTTATCTCACAGAATTATATAAATATGTAAGTCCCATTACTGAGTACTGCCTATTCTCACTTCTGTTTATCGTATTTCTTCAGTTTACTCACTTACCTATCAACAAAAGAATGGATCCCTTCATTGACCAGATGTTAAAAATTAGGGAACTTTTAAAGTATGCATTCTGCATACAGTAGGCTGCAGTTTTACAGATATTAATGGCCCATGAAATCATTTCAAGTGCTCAAAGGGAGAAGATAGAGAATATGTAAAACGATACAAACAAAACAGATTAGACCGGGGTTATTTATCTAGCTCAGCTGCAGTTTCCAAAAAGCTTAAATTATATGCCCAAATCCTACTAAATTTCAGTTGGACTTCTTCGAAAATGCATTTTGAAGATTTTGAAGAATTGCACCTTGAAAAGCTGGGCAGGATTTGTTCTTTGGCAATCATATGCTTTTTTTTTTTTTTTGTTAAACAGACACTCTCATATTAAAGGAAACTAACTCTTACCTGTCTAAATAATTAAACTTTAGTTTATTGATAAAAAAAGTTATAATGTAATTTTCCAAATTTTGCATATTTGCTTTTTACATTTCTAACTGCTTGAACACCAAAATCAGATTGTTTTCCTATTTGTTTATAGGCAAGAAGAGGCAGAGGGAAGGCATATACTCACCATTGACTTTATGTTCCCTTCACCCCCACCTTTGCTCTGTTTGCACAGTTTATACTGTTGCACTTTCAGCTTTTTTTTGCACTGTTGCTTTAATTAAGGGTTTGCTTATATTTGGTTAATGTAGATTGTTTAGTTAAATTTATTTTAATTATTTTTCTCCACTGGTTCAATTAAATTTTGTTCTTTTTGTTATTGTTATTTCATAATCAAACCCATTTACAATCCATCCATTATGAGTCATTATTGCATTTAACTCAGAAAATAATTTAAACAACACTGAGATAAAGTATAGGGTTTCACAAAAATATGTAAGGAATATTCCATTTCCACTATCCATACACAATATACCAGTGGGATCAGAGGCAGGCCCACAACAGAATAAAGAGACTAACTTTCAGAAATACTGAAGATCCCACTCTTTCTCCACTAATCTAAATAGAATTGAATTATGAAAGATTCTAATATGGAGATCAACCAGTCCTTGGAGCACCATGGAGAAATACCCCTTCCTGTTTATAAAATTTGGTGCCCTGGTGTGTGTGTTGGGGGGGGGAGGATGGGAGGGAAGGGGGGAACAGAAGTAATGATAGGCATATGCTTTCCATCAATCCATCAATTTCCCAGTATAGTTTGGGAATCCTATGTGTGCAAAGCCATCAATAATTGCTTGAGCAGTACCTAGTTTTCTGACCCAATGGGACAGCACCTTACCAATATCAGGGCAGGGACACAGGCAGCTGGGGCTAATGGTTAGCAACCTAATTCTGGAAGACTGAGTTCAGGTTACCTGAAATCAGGCAAGAGACAAATGAATTAGTCTGGACAGGGGTTCAGATTCTAGTCAGGTGACCAGAAATCATGCAGGTTAGAGTCTGAAATGTTGGGTGAGGTGTCCAAGCAGCACCCATGTAGAGGCAAGTTGTGAGGACAACTTCCTGTGCCTTTCTTTGGGTTTAATAGGAAGCCCTGAACAACCAGAGTTCCCAGTGTTCCTCCAGCCATGGCCAGGGGAAGTCTCCATGAAGTAGCTTCAAATGTCATGGTTTCTCCATTTGATGGGTGTGTACTGAGCTGTTGGATGTGAGCAGAGAGGTGTCAGTTGACTAGGAACCTTGCAGACCCAGGTTTGAGATTCATGGGGTCATGAGAATCTGTGGCATAGCAGACCTGCATAAGAATGACCCCAAAAATTGCTCTCCCCAGGCCAATTGGTTGGCCACAGACTGGAGGTGTTCTGGGGTGGTCAGATGGCAGTGGTGACCTGCTTTTCAACAGGTATGGGGGACCACATATTGCTATACTGTTACTGCAGCTCCAAGGTCAGTTCCGCACAGAGCTCAAAAAGAATAGCCTCTCCCCACCCTGAAGTTTTCTTGCCATTGTTGGTCATCCCAGGTTTGCAGAATCATCTTCTCCCAGCAATCCATGCTTGTTTCTCAGCCCATAAACGATGCTGTATGCTGCATCACTCATCCAGGAACCAGTCCTCTGGCTCCAACAGCTGGATGTCGTCCACTTCCTCATCCTGCTGTCAACACTTCAGAGTGCTCTCCTGATGCTGGAGGAGCTACAGCCTCTGCCATAGAACACTGTCTTGCTCCCACATAATCTGCTCGGTGGTGCAACTAACAAGTTCAATGACGAAAGGGTCCAGCTTTTACTGTTATAATACAGCCCAAGCAACCACTACATATTCACACCTGTCACCACAGCATTGTGAAACATTGTTGGATCCATGCTGGAATACAGCAATTCAGAAATGGCGGAACCCTGCCCGCAAAGGAAATATGGGGCAGAGATAGCAGAATCATGGTATTTTTTTAAAAATATTGAACTCATCTGGCTTCTCACAATTCCCAGAATACATGCTGCTCAGCAGCAAAGCAAAGGACCACTGGATACATCCTGAGAACACTATGCCCTCATTTCACAGAAAACTACTGTTGGGTGTTCACACAGTAAATTTAAAATAGAACAGGCATTCCATGCGCATGGAATTGGTGTGACTTGCATTCTGCGAGTTACCTGAGGTGCATCAAAAGCTTCAGATTAACCCCTCCTACCACCAACTCCCATGTAGACACACCCTAAATCTCATACACCTTGCTGCTGTTTGGTGTCAGGACAGGAAAATTACATATTATATGCAAATATTTGTGTCAACAAAATGGGAGACTTGTATAGTTTTTGTCCACATTAGAACCAATTATACAGATAGATAATATAATTAATGATATTAAGGCAAATATTCCAGTCCTTACTTCCCAGGTGTAATTTTTAGCGTTTCTCCCCTTTCACTGGATAACTTATATTTTACAATATAGCACAAGTTCAGTTGATCTCTCTCTCTCTCTCTCTCACACACACACACACACACACACACACACACACACACACACACACACACATCTCTCAAGCATTGATATGAATTTCCATTTCTCTCAGAAAACAATAAAATATTATTTCCAATAACCTAGGTTTGAGGAACTAGAAGTTACAGAACAGGAGGAAATTCTAAACCCAAATGTCGGGCAAGAAAAAGAAGAATGAAGCACATGGGAAAAAATGAGTTTTAAATTTCTTATTGAACCAGGGACATAATCTTGATAAAATGTGTCAGACACCAATTTTTAGACTAGCAGCCATGTTAGTCTGTATTAGCAAAAAGAAAAGGAGTACTTGTGGCACCTTAGAGACTAACAAATTTATTAGAGCATAAGCTTACAGCTCACAAAAGCTTATGCTCAAATAAATTTGTTAGTCTCTAAGGTGCCACAAGTACTCCTTTTCTTTCAGACACCAGTGTGTCAGGAAGGTGGGTAAACAGGGAAGTTCAGAAGTACGTCATTATGGCAAAACTAATTAAATGTCATTTAAAAAAAACAAATATCCTTTATGTGTTACTAATGATCAGAACTGAATGAATCACTTACAAGGAATAATCTATTTCATACATTTAGTGTCTTCTGCTTGAGGAATGCCCATGAGATTTTATATTTATATATTTGTAATTGATACAAAACTGAGGGTTTAACTGAGGGTGGCTAAGGCACATAAGATGATGAGAATCATTCTGTGGAGGTTGTGAAACATCTCAACAGCAGTAACCATAACCTAGGTTTCTAATTAGGATGAATGTGGTAAACAAAGGGAAAACCAAAAGATTTACTTTTCAGAAAATCTTTTTTTAATTTATTTTCAATATAACGAAGGTAAACAATTTAAACACAGTGCCTTGCATAATAACATGTTTCAGAGTAGCAGCCGTGTTAGTCTGTATTCGCAAAAAGAAAAGGAGTACTTGTGACACCTTAGAGACTAACAAATTTATTTGAGCATAAGCTTTTGTGAGCTACAGCTCACTTCATCGGATGCATTCAGTGGCAAATACTCACCAGCAACCACACACAGCAGAACAGAACCACTAACCCAGGAACCTATCCTTGCAACAAAGCCCGTTGCCAACTCTGTCCACATATCTATTCAGGGGACACCATCATAAGGCCTAATCACATCAGCCACACTATCAGAGGCTCGTTCACCTGCACATCTACCAATGTGATATATGCCATCGTGTGCCAGCAATGCCCCTCTGCCATGTACATTGGTCAAACTGCACAGTCTCTACGTAAAAGAATAAATGGACATAAATCAGATGTCAATAATTATAACATTCAAAAACCAGTCAGAGAACACTTCGATCTCTCTGGTCACTCGATTACAGACCTAAGAATGGCTACTGTTCAACAAAAGAACTTCAAAAACAGACTCCAAGGAGAGACTGCTGAATTGGAATTAATTTGCAAACAGGATACAATTAACTTAGGCTTGAATAGAGACTGGGAATGAATGGGTCATTACACAAAGTAAAACTATTTCCCCATGTTTCCCCCACAGGCACCCACCACTGTTCCTTAAACGTTCTTGTCAACTGCTGGAAATGGCCCACCTTGATTATCACTACAAAAGGTTTCCCCTCCCCGCCCCCGCAGTAACAGCTCATCTTAAGTGATCACTCTCCTTACAGTATGTATGATAACGCCCATTATTTCATGTTCTCTGTGTATATAAATCATCTCCCCACTGTATTTTCCACTGAATGCATCCAATGAAGTGAACTGTAGCTCACGAAAGCTTATGCTCCAATAAATTTGTTAGTCTCTAAGATGCCACAAGTACTCCTTTTCTTTTTAATTTAAACACAATGTCATCCATGGGAGGAGCAATCTGTGGGAGGAAATATTCATTAAAATAGACCCATGTTGTGCGGGAGGACTATTCCTTCACAAACACACAAAACACAAAGGTTTATTAGAAGATAATTCACAGCTAATTTGTAGCACTCTCTCTCTCACTCATACATACACACACACACTTTTCTCCACCTCAGGAAATTTAAATTTCAGGGTTTTTTTTTCTGATCCATCTTTAAGCAATAGCTACTAATTTATTCTGCCTTTAAGGGTCTGTCAAGGTAGGTCTGGGGTAGTCTTAGGCCTTGTCTACACTACAAAGTTTTGTCAGCAAAAGCTGCCTTTTGCCAACAAAACAGGGGAGGTGTACACCCTACAAAGCTATGTTTGGCGGCAAAACTCTGTTTTTTGCCAACAAAATAAAACCACCTCAGGAGGGCATAAACCTTTTTGTGGCAAAGCACACAGTGAGGCTTTGCAGCTTTAGGACACCACTGTTTGTTTTGTCAAGATAACTGGCTTCCACCAGTATCCGCTCTGCTCACTATTTTGATCTCTGCAGCCCTGCAGGCATGCGCCCCTCCACTTTGAAAGCTCTGGGAACTATCTGACAGCTGAGCATTCTGCTCCATTTGAGGAACAAAGAGCAAATCATCAGCCTGGAATTCTCCTATTCCGCCCTCATTAGGATCACAGCAGCAGGCAGACTGCTGCTGCAGGGAGTGGGAGGAGGGAAGAAGGGACTGCTGTGCTGCTTTGACATTCCTCAGCACAGAGAGCTCCCAGAGCTGATCAGTTTGCCTCTCAGGGCAGCTGAGGAGGCTGTGGGAGAACCATAGGCAGGCAGGCAGAGCAGGCTGCTTCAGGAGAGACTGCTGTGCCCAGCAGAGCCGGGCGCTGATATGTGGGCTCCCCTTGCCTCAGGATAGGTCGGTCAGCCTGCTGTCTCTTCCTCCCTAGACACACCACTCTCCTCTTTCTTCCCCCCCCCCCCCCCGCCACCCCCCACTTCAGTTGAAAAAAGCAACTGAAAATATACTAGGATGTCCCTGGAATGATGGGATTGAGAAACCTGCATCATGTGACGCTGTATCTGCCCCATGAGGCACTGCCAACCCTTCCCAAAGTACACTGTGGCCAGTTGCACAGTGGAATAGCAGAGTGCACTGCTCTCCCTGTGGATGCAAAAGCTGTTAGTGTGGATACACTCTGCTAACACAAGGAGCTAGTGTGGACATGCAACAGTGGTATTAATTAAAGCATTTTAATTAAAGCGGCATAACTTTTGCCAACAAAACTTTGTAGTGTAGACAAGGCCTTAAATTCCACCTGAGACACAAGGTGGGTGAGGAAATATATTTTATTGGGACAACTTCTGTTGGTGAGAGAAACAAGCTTTAGGCCTTACACAGTGCTCTTCTGCAAGCTTGAAAGCTTGTGTCTCTCAGCAATAGAAGCTGATCAAATAAAAGATATTACCACTCCCATCTTGTCTCTTTAATACCCTGGGACTGACATGGCTATAACAAAACTTAAATTCCACCTGTCATACAAGAAGGATCTTTCCTTCCCATTCCCCCACACACATACTCAATGCTATTCATCCCACAGGGAAGAAATGAGCTAGAGGGAAAGAGAAATGTGAAGTGCCTGTGGCAGCATTAAATCAATTACTAAACTAATTCATTTCTCTAGTCCCCTATCAAGCAAACATTTATATATGTGCTTAACTTTATGCACATGAGTAGTCTGGAACTATGTACATATGTGAAGTTAAGTATCAGTATATTTGCAGAATAAGGGCTTTGATTCACCAAATATTAATATTGGAATAATTCAAAATTTAGTCAATTAATATTCTTTATACCAACAACAAATTTAGGGGGAAAAAATCTACTTTCATCTTTATGTACCAATCATATTATAAAAATTCCTCAACAGAGATGCTTTCCCACACAACCCTCTTCAAACAATAAAGTTACTCATTTATTTCCTACAAGATTATAAAAATAAGGATGAAATCCTGTATCCAAAAATCAATGGGAGTTTTGCGATTGACTTCAGTGGGGCCAGGATTTCACCTTAATTGTTGAGGCGAACATCTTCCTACCTGGATGCTTAAAATTAGGCACTTAAATACATGTCCCTATTGTTAGATATAATACAGATGCAACTTCACTGGGACTGAGAATCCCCAGTAAAACTAAAAATCAGGATGTTCATTCATTTATTTATATTAATATAGCATGTTTAAAATGTTGATACATGAGCTCTAGATACCCTAACAACAATTAACTCTACATTCCCCATACAGATGTCACCTAGAAACTTAAATATTAATTTAAGTGTCTATTGTCTGGCATCCAAGTTGGAAAATGTTGGCCTAAATTTATATTCCTGTTTCTGCACCTGATCACCAATATGGAAAAAAAGGACCATTATCTTCTAAATGTGGATGTGCCTAGAAAGTGTCTCCAAGAATTGTCTGTGAAGTTGGTATGCCAGTTCAACTACAGAATTTTTAAAAAAGGAAATAAAATGAAAGAAACATGGAAAACATAAAAAGTACTGTGAAAACTAAGAAGTGTGTTACCATGCTTATCCATGCTGTATATCTGCAACTCTATGGACAATGACTACACGTACAAGCAAATGAAAGCAGCTGACCACGTACCCACACACCTTGGCAGAGGTGCACTCCATACACGTCGGCCACCACCAAGACAGATAATCTCCAAAATTCCTTCTAGACGGTATCCAGATGAACAAGAGAATGTCAGAGTATCACCGACTCCAAAATTAAATCCTAGTCTGTTACCAAATTGTGGAATCCCAGGATCCTCACAAGGTTCAAGATTATATTCTGGAAATAAACAAGCAAACAAAAAATCAGCTTCTATGTGGCAAGAACTGCAATTGTTTACTCTCTATCCACCTTATTATTGCCATATATACTATTATTTTGCGCACATTTCTACGTGACCCTCAATTTAGCCTTTAGAACCAAACACAAAATGAATGCACATATAGTAAATAGGTGATTCAGCTGCGGTTTGAAAATTAGACCAATAAATGCTCATAGCATTTGTAAGATGTCTAACACAACATGCATTACCATTCTTATAAGAGCCATAAATGCCTCAGACACATAAAACAAACTGTACATCATGACCAGTTTCCTAAAGGGCTCATCTGGAATATCACTACTTGAAATTAGGTTTGCTCCATTTTTTTCTCACCCTCAGTAACATACTTTACAGTTTACTGCCTTTTTTACTTCTTCAAATGTGTACTAAAAATGCTTCAACAGAGATATAAGGATTTAATTTCTTAAGGTACAAAGAAAGCAATTGTGTTATTTTACAAAACACTATTCATTCAAAACAATTTTGGACCTCTCTCAAAAAGTTGAATTTTCTTCACTTTATACAAATAGCTCATTTCAGCCCCTTACCAGAGAAAGTAATGTTAAATCCTTCATATGATATTGAAAAATCTGAAATAAAGCGCAACTGAGCCCTGAAATTTCCATAGAGACCGGCGTTGATTGCCGAAGGAAGATCTGATCCAGTCAGGCGTGCTAGTGGCTGAGTGAAACTGCCATTCTCTGTAATTAGTAAGTAGTCATGATGGTCTTCCAAATGAAAGGTGTGAAAGGTGAATTGAACTCCTGTTAGAAACAAATATCTATTTACATATCACAGCGTTAACATGAATGCAATTATATCACTGCTTAAATCTGTGCATTTTATTACAAATGTTAGGTTTCAGAGTAGCAGCCGTGTTAGTCTGTATTCGCAAAAAGAAAAGGAGTACTTGTGGCACATTAGAGATTAACAAATTTATTAGAGCATAAGCTTTCGTGAGCTACAGCTCACTTCATCGGATGCTTCATAGGCCTATGAAGCATCCGATGAAGTGAGCTGTAGCTCACGAAAGCTTATGCTCTAATAAATTTGTTAGTCTCTAAGGTGCCACAAGTACTCCTTTTCTTATTACAAATGCTGATTCAGAAAATTAAAGTAATCCAATATTCTAATACATATGTTCAACCTACTTAAAATGTATAACCAATAGGTCTGCTAGGTTTTTTATTTTTATTTATTTAATTTATTTTGTTAGTTATTCCTTCCTTCCTTCCTTCCTGTTGGTTAGGGTGGGTTTTTTTGTTTGTTTTGTTTGTTTGTTTGTTTGTTTGTTTTTTAAACTTCTATTTTATTGCTACCAGAGTTGGATATTTGCTTTTGATAATTAACTGAATCACACATTTCCTTCTATTTAAAACCAAGTAATGTCTTGTTGTGAGACATCATATTTTGCTACATTTCAAAGTAAGTGCCCCCTAGGTACACAGGCTGGTATTATGGACTGGCAGGCTTGGCTGTGAAGGAAAGGATCACTTACAATAGGTGGCTAGCACTAGAAATATATGAGTTCTGTTTGGGACAGTTTCTGAGACCTGGTCGGCTAAATGTTCCAGCAGGAGATTTGGATGAAAGATAGGAGATAAATGCATCCACTCCCTCCCAATCTGCTCTCCTCTTTGTCTCTCCTCCAGCTCTTTTCCCTCTTGGCTTTGATTTCCTTTTGTTTGTTAGTTTTGTTTTAACATGAGCCATAAAAATCCATTAGCTGGAAATATGGAGGTTAATACCAGAATCCAAGCATTGTGTAAATATCTTGATCTATTCTCGTTTCTGCTGGATGGTATTTTTGTATTTGTTCTATACATTGGATTTGTTCTAACTAGAGTTTGTTTGTTATAAGAATAGAGATTGCACATGTTTAATAAATAACAACTATAACATATATAAATATAAAACCAAGCAATGTGTCATACATGTTTGAATTTTGATGAAAAAAATCCAAAATGTTTAAGTAGAATGCAACAGTTGGATTTCATTTTCTCACCACTTTTATAATAGCACAAAATACAGAGCCAGAAGAGTACCCAGAAGTCACCTACCACAGGACAGGTCCAACAAAGAAAATAACAGAACGCCACTAGCCATCACCTTCAGCCCCCAACTAAAACCTCTCCAACGCATCATCAAGGATCTACAACCTATCCTGAAGGACGACCCATCACTCTCACAGATCTTGGGAGACAGGCCAGTCCTTGCTTACAGACAGCCCCACAACCTGAAGCAAATACTCACCAGCAACCACACATCACACAACAGCACCACTAACCCAGGAACCTATCCTTGCAACAAAGCCCATTGCCAACTCTGTCCACATATCTATTCAGGGGACACCAGCCTAATCACATCAGCCACACCTTCAGAGGCTCGTTCACCTGCACATCTACCAATGTGATATATGCATAAAACCCAAAACCTATAGATCTTTAGCTAATAATGGCAAAAATAATCACTAATGGTGCAGCTGTTCTTTTACTTCTTTAGTGTACTATAGTCTTGTTGGATGGAGGTAGGGACATTTCTATGTTTTCTATCCATTTGGGGATTTTTGGAAAGAAGGGAGGATTGTGGAAAGAAAGAAAGAAAGAAAGAAAGAAAGAAAGAAAGAAAGAAAGAAAGAAAGAAAGAAAGAAAGAAAGAAAGAAAGAAAGAATACAAGCCCCAAATAAGTAGGTTTCCAAATGGTTTCTTTTAAATTTGAATGAGACAGATCAAAATCAAGGAAAGAAGGTGTAATAGCTACAGTCTTGGAGAAAAGGAAAATGCAGCAAGCATTACAGCAGTAATGAAAGCAGAGACAGAGGCAACTAATGACATGTAACTGGTGGCAGGGGAAGATGCTAACATCTCCTTTTCCATTGTCAAAGAGCCACAGACAATATTCCTTATACTTTCATAGGCAACATTACAACAGCCCTCTGGTACTTACTCTGTCTCTTTCTCCTAGGCATATATTAAGATCACTTTATTACAAACATTTCTTTACAGCTGGAGTGTGCAGTAGCATCTTGTTAAGATCTGTGTGTTGCTCTGTTAACATCTCTCCCTGAACTGGACTAAATTTTCCAAGATGAGGGCTGTTCAGATAGTGCTGCTCAACTTGTTGCTGCAGGAGGCACCTTAGATCATGAGTGCCTGACCAATGATAACGTGATGTTTAATGTTCATGACTCTGGTGCCAATGGTGATGAGTTTGAGCTGGTTTATCCTTGCTGAAAGCTGCATGGTGATTAACCATGCCTGGATCACATCACAGGATACCCCTCTTTCTGTTTAACAATAAACTACCATTTATTTCTTTCCTCTCTCAACAAGTTGGATGGTAAATAATAATAGGAATGGGTCAGTATACAGAACAATCTGGATTGTTTGATAAGGTAGGCTTTTTTTAATAATATGTATTTTAATACAGTCATGTGCAAAGTCACACATTGAGGATGAAGGACTATCATGGAATGCAGTGTCACTAAAAAGATCTTTTGGCTGAAGCTGGACAAATTCAGACTAGAAATGAGATGCAAATTTTTAAACAGTGAGGGTAATTAATCACAGGAACAACTGATCTACAGAAGTGGTACATTCTCTATTACGTACAGTCTCTAAATCAAGAGTGACATCTTACATCTCAAACAAAAGTCACAGGCTTGATGAAAGAATTACTGGGTTGGGGTTTCCTAACTGCGTTATGCATAAAGTCAGACTAAATTATCTTAATGGACTTTTCTGGCTTTAAAATCTATGAATCTATGAACAAAACAATAGATCCATTCTGGATACATTACTTATTCTCTCTCTTCTTAACTCACACCATGAAAGACCCCTGGCCTTTTTGTGCACAAACCCTGTCCCTACTTTGACATAGATTCCAGGGAGAGATTTATGGCAGTATCTCAAAACCATGGGATACTCATCAGTTTCAGCTAAGTTTCACTTTTAGTTTTTTTCAAACCCAGAACTCAAAGTCTAAATCAAGGGGATGTTTGCATCGCTTTCCCAGTATGTGATGACATTTCTAAGCACCAAAGTATATTCTAATTGTTGTTGCACAACTCAGTTCTTAGCAGAAAAATGGTCTACTCATTTTAATGTACACTGTGTGACAGATTATGATGTCTCAGGAGAAAAAGTTTAGAAGAGATTTTTGGGCAGGGATTTGTTTTGTTTTCAGAAATATGAGTGAACACTTTAAAATAAATAAGATAGGAAGATATATGACACTCAAGCTTTCTCTCTCAGTGTTACGAACCTGGTTGTTTGATGAAAAATCTTCCATTAGTTCATAAATTTAATTATAAATTTGATATTCCATAGATAGTATCATTTCATAGAGAACATAATATGAATAATATTGTTATTGTAATGAAGTAAAATAAAATACAAATGATGACATGCTTTGTTTTAATATACACATCCCTCCCCTTATCACATAACAGCTGTTTGAACAGATAAAATAATTATCTGAAGAAGCATTTTGCATGTTTCTAGCGAAGGAAATTATGTACTTGTTTTTTTCAGTTACTTCCAGAAGTTTTACTATTTAATATTACTAGTTTTTTTTTTAAGATACATATGGATCTTAATAGTGCTCCATGAGAAATATATTAAAGGTATATTTAAGACTACCTATAGTCTGGGGCATAGATCAGAAGTGGAGTTAAAATACATTTCTTTATAATGAAGGTCACACTTAATGTTTTATTAATGTAATTTTTGCGTGCTTGCAGGTTCAGTGTTAATTTTTGTAGTGTACTTGTACTTTGTGTTGGTTAGGCTGAACCTGAGCTGCATAATTTGCATATCCATATCCAGAAAGCGATGGACCTATTGGAAGGAAGATTTAGCCCTGATATGGAATGTTATTGCCCTTGCTTTTCTGACTGGGAGGTCCTTTAAGGTCATTCAGTCACTCATTTGATGACATTCCTTGTGCTTTCACATGTAACAGGGGCGATCACATGAAGGTTGTCATCTCATTCATCAAGATCTGAATTCACTGCCACTCTCCAGACCCATATCCAGTAAACCTTTCTGGATCTACATGTCAATGCTACATGCCAATGGAAAAGACACCAGCCCTCACTGGCTTGAATTGTGGCCTGCTTGTGATTCTCCAAACAAAGACCTGATTGAAGATCCAACAAAAGAAGTGCCAGGATTCTGCCTTCCCCACAGGGAGTGGACTTCACTCATCCGCATACAGACAATGTATTGAAGGTATGTATATTTTCTCCACAAATGGAAAATCAAATAATCAGCAAATTGTGACTGTGTGAGGTGTAAGTCATACGACACATCATGGACAACTGCCCCATTAACGCTTACAGTGGTGGTACAAGAGGGATCCACCTAGCTACTCCAGAAATATTAGAATGGCTTTCAAATCTTAACATTCTGTTATAATCACAGCCTGTTGTTTTTCAAATGGCATACAAAAGAAAAAGAAGTGTTAATTAAATTTGTATTTATACAGAAGGAAATCTGAAGCCTTAAATGCCTTCTTATGTAATGTGTGGATGTGCATTTTTAAAGTATACTAACGCACTCTGCCCCAACACTACCAACCAGAAATCTGGCAACAGCTGAGAAAAAAACATAAAAAGCAACATAGAAAATGTAATTAGAAAAAATACTATCGTTAGTTAAAAATGGGACAAATATAAGAGACTTGTTGACCTCCTTCATGTCTAATACATGTTATACTGTAGCAGAGAGTATATAATGATGTTTCTAGAGAACTGTTACTTAGCTTACACCCTTAAAAATAAACAAACAAATCCATTTTGTATGTGGTCAAGATTGTGATTTATATTGGCCCTACAGGAAACATTCTACAATGCAAATGTTCCCCCTCCCTCTTGGCTAATGAGGGCCTCAGTGTTAGGATATATATATTCAGGCCTGTCTGTAAAGGCCTATACTCTAATAATTTAGGTGTATTCTTATCACTTAGCTAGTTATAGAGGTATAAAAGAAAGAATCAAAATCACTGTCTGCTGGTGTAAGGGCCTTCTCTTACTGTGACAGTCTGAGGTCCTGTTCTTAGGCTAAGGCCTTTGGCTAAGTAGTAGAGGCAGCCATAAACTGGGAAGCGAAAGGTCACATCCTCACATTCCAAATTAGTCACATTGAAATAAGGTGCTATTGGGCTGTTAGGAATACAATCCTGTCCTGGTAATGCCTATCACCTCCAGAGAAAGGGAAGTGTCAAGAAGATGTAAAAGGAAACTTAGTTTGATAGCATCCTGTCTGGCAAGAACTCACTTATCAATAGCTGGGATGTGAAATCCTCATTTCTGTGTTGTTCTATAATTGTAGTCCCCATTTCCCTATTGTTTGTCTGTATAATCTCTGACTGGTTCTGTGATTGTTTCTGTCTGCTGTACAATTAATTTTGCTGGGTGTAAACTAATTAAGGTGGTGGGATATAATTGGTTAAATAATCATGTCACAATATGTTAGGATTGGTTAGTTAAATTTCAGTAAAATGATTGATTAAGGTATAGCTAAGCAGAACTCAAATTTTACTATATAGTCTGCAGTCAATCAGGAAGTCGGGGCAGGAGGATTGGAATCATGTTTTGCTAAGGGGGGGAATGGGAACAGGGCCACAGGTAAGGCTCTGTGGTGTTAGAGCTGGGAAGAGGAATACTAAGGAAGGAAACTGGAATCATGCTTGCTGGAAGTTCACCCCAATAAACATTGAATTGTTTGCACCTTTGGACTTTGGGTATTGTTGCTCTCTGTTCATGCGAGAAGGACCAGGGAAGTAAGTGGATGAATAAGCCCCCTAACGCTCAGAAGCATCAAAATCAATGTCTTTTTGCTGTGCAAGGAAGAAAAAAAAATGAAAAACCCATGCAAGGAGTCCTTATCCTCTGAACAAAGCAAAACCTAACTCATCAGTCACTCCTTGCACATCCTTAAGTAGTGCAGTTCAATAATGGTAATATCAAATTATATTATTCATACTTTAGATTGGGTCTTTCCTTCTAAGGATTTTAGTATGTTTGTACAAAACAACAGTTTTCCTTAGAGCAGCATGAAAACAAATGAAAAATATGTTAATATCTGTAGTGTTACCAACTATCACTGTCTCATGAGTCTCAAGATCGTTAGTGTTCTTCTTAAAGCCCCAACTCCTTGAGTAATCTGATCAAGAAAGAATCTCAACTTTTATTTTTAAAATAGTATGTTCCTAGATCAGGGTTGCAGTGAAAAGAGGGATCTGAAGCAGCCAGTTACTCTTATCATACCCTCCACCCACATGACTTTGTACTGATAACTCTCAGAGATGTTTTGGGGCTAGTCTTCACTGAAGAGTTAACTCAGGCTCTTACTCAGGGGTTGCCCCTAATCCAGCTCCTGTTCACACACAGGAACCTGAGAGTGGTGGTGCTTTGCACCCAAGTTAGCCAACCTGCCCTGGGTTAACACCTAGTGCTGCTTATGTTTGGGCTGGTAACCCACTCACTTTGTAGTGAGGAACAGGCTAACTCACTCAAGTGCTGACAGACCTCCAGTGCTTTCCCACAATGCCCCCGATATGCCCAGAAGGACAGATAAGTTCTCTCATGAGTGTAGCATGAGCGTCTACCTAGTAACTTGTAGTAAGGAGTAGCTTTGCAGCGTGGCTGCTCGCACATGGGCTATGATAACCTGGGAGCCAATCAAACCAATACAGTGATGACATACCTGTTGTGAATGTGCAGAATGCCTTGCTCATCTCAGTGATGTAATAATTCAGATGCCCAATGACGATAATTTAATGCCAATATTGTTAACTATTGCATTTCTCAGAAAGAACATGGAAGGTCACAAATTTGTACAATTTACTGGGAGTGATGTCTCAGTTTGGTGCAACCACTAGGTGATCTTTGGGAGTTGCCACTGTTTATATACCTGCCTTCACTTCTCTCTCTGCACAAGAACTAACTGATTTCTTCGAAGAGAAAGTTGAAGAAGGTCTCCCCATCTCCTGTTTGCCTTCTGTTCCCCATTCCTACCTTACAACTGTCTCCTCTTCCCTATCACAGACTCAGAAGTTTCTTGTCTGTTTTCCCTTTCTTATCCCTCCACTTGATCCAGTGACCCCATCCCAGGGCATTACTAGTTTCCCTCTTTCCCACTATCATCCCCTTCCTTACTCATCTCCTTGGCCTCTCACTCTCCTCTAACCCCTTACAAAACAAATATGTTATAGTCTCTCCCATCTTAAAAAAAATACAGACTTGTCCACATGGGCCTCTCCAACTACTACTCAATCTCCCTTTCATTTCTAAACTCATTGAACATGCTGTCTCTTTAAGCAATCACCATCTGAAATTCCTATTCTCCAATTCCATTCAACACCTGCTTCTAATCTCATTTCCAGCCTTGCACTTCACTGAAACGACTTTCACCAAAATCTCTAATGACCTCTCTCAAGGTTCCTTCCCCACTCTGAACTCTAGGGTACAGATGTGGGGACCTGCATGAAAGACCCCCTAAGCTTATTCTTACCAGTTATAGTTAAAACTTCTCCAAAGCACAGATTTCTTTCTTGCCTTGGGAACCAGCTTAGATTAAAAACCTGATACGCTGCCACCACCAAGCGATTTAAACAAAGAAAAGGGAAAGGACCACTTGGAGTCCTATCCCCCAAAATATCCCCCCAAGTCCTACACCCCCTTTCCTGGGGAAGGCTTGATAATAATATCCTCACCAATTTGTACAGGTGAACACAGACCCAAACCCTTGGATCCTAAGAACCATGAAAAATCAATCAGGTTCTTAGAAGAAGAATTTTATTTAAAGAAAAAGGTAAAAGAATCACCTCTGTAAAATCAGGATGGTGAATACTTTACAGGGTAATCAGATTCAAAACATAGAGCATCCCTCTATGCAAAACCTTAAGTTACAAAATATACATTCCCTCCAGCACAGCAAATTTCACAAGCCAAAACACGAAGAAAACCTAACACATTTTCGAGCTAGATTACTTACTAACTTTACAGAAGTTGGAGAACTTGCATCCTTGATCTCTTCCCGGCAAAGGCATCACACAGACAAACAAAAGCCTTTGTCCCACTCCCTCCAGATTTGAAATTATCTTGTCCCCTCATTGGTCATTTTGGGTCAGGTGCCAGCGAGGTTACCTTAGCTTCTTAACCCTTTACAGGTGAAAGAATTTTGCTTCTGGCAAGGAGGAATTTTATAGCACTGTATACTGAAAGGTGGTTACCCTTCCCTTTATATGTATGACAACCTTTCCTGAACAAAGCTCAGAACCATGACTTTATGCTCATCCTTCTTGACCTGGCTTCAGCCTTTGAGACCATCAACCACACTACTTCTTGAAATCTTACCCTCCCTTGGCTTTTGTGACTCAGTCATTTCCTGATTCTCCTGCTACCTCTCTATCTACTCATTCAGCATGTCCTTCAAAGGATCTTCCTCATTTCCCCTCCAAATTTTGGTGGAGATTTCAAATGTCCTTTTCCCTTTTCTCTCTACACCTTATCTCTGGGTAATCTCCTCTGCAAAAATAAAATCAACTGTATGGGGATGATTCATAGATCTACAACTCTACTCCTGATGGTCTCCTTCTGTCCAAACTATATTATCATTCTCTCTGACATCTGCTCATGGATGTCTAGCCCTTAACTCAAGATGAATATGGCTAAAACAGAGCTTTTAATCTTCCCCCAAGCCCTCACCACCGATTCCATTTTTTATCACTGTGGGTATCACCACCATCCTCCCTGTCCCTCAGACCATAACATTTCTGATAACCATTCGGAATGCTACAAAGATCATTTTCCTAGCCCATCGCTGTGGCCATGTCACCGCTCTTTTTGCATCCCTCCATTGGCTCCATTTTCTCTTATCATATCAAACATAAGCTACTTGACTTCACTTTCCAGGCCCTTCACCATGTATCCCCCAACCTATCTATCAACTTTTATATGCTATTTAGACACCAATTGTCATCACCAACTGTCCAACAATGCCAGTCTTCATCACCCACTTGTTAAATATTCAAACAAATACCTTTATGCTTTTCCCTATGCTGCATGTCTTGCTTGGAAGTAGCTCCCCATGAACATCTGCTAAGCCATCTCATTGTCCTCCTTCAAAGCCCTCCTTAAACTCTCCTTTACTGTAATGCCTAATAAAACTTGACAATGGGTAAATGGATCGTGTGCTGTTGCCACTACCTATTATGCTGAAAATATTGTCCCATTCTTTCCTTGTGTTATCTTGACTATCGGTCTATATCCACCTGTTGTCTCTTGTCTTGGATTGTAAGGGACAGGAACCATCTTTTTGTCCCACGTTTGTACAATGACTTGCACAATGGCGTCTTTCGTCCATGACTGGGACATAAGGGCTACCACAGTATAAATTATTAATCATCATAATTAATAATGTTTATAGCAAATCTCCCAGCTCATCAGTGCTAACCTGGTTTTGCATATGGGGCATGAAATAGCAAACTAAAATAAAGAAGACTGAAACAAAAATACAATTAAATCTCTTACCTTTTCCATGGGTGACATCCACAGTCCATGTACAATTCAGGGAATTTGGGTACAATTCAGGATAACCAGGAGATAAAATTGTTCCACTAGGTCCTCTAACATCTCCTCCGCATAAGGCTAAGAATAATAAAGGGACATATTAATACAATAGACATGTAAAACCTAGACATGTAAAAGAGCAAAGAAATGTATCATATCTTTTAAAACAATGATCTATATGAGTGATTCTACAATTTCCTCCGCAGCAAATCTCTAATTTTACCTAAAATTTACACAAAGTGCTCAGAAATTAAGTACGATTAATTATTTGCTAAGGTCATTTTATAAATATTATCAAAATGAATTGCTAATTACACCAATTGTTTTCTGATAATATCTTATGAAAAATGTATTCTCTTTATAAATAAATAGTTTACATTTTCAGAATCATAATGAGCAGTGACACACATTATTGTAAATCTAAGGAGAGCCGAAGATCTCATAGGACAGAAATGACAGCCCAAAGTGAACAGAAGGGTGAACATCTCACAATTCCTTATCCTGAAGTTTCTATCTGACAGTAGTGAGAGACTGTGAGCACATACTCTGGTCAAGGTCAGGTGAGATGAAGGAATGCACATATTCCTATTCCTATAGCTCATGCCAGCCAATTTCCCCCCTTCTTTTTGCCTCTACGAGTGCTGAATTTAACTTATACAGACTTTAATATAAATCTTACCTTAGATTTCAACAAAAACTGGATGAGGCCCACTCGGGGACAAATGCACCAGATTTTATGGAAGTCACAAACCTACATCAACTTAAGGGCAGACCTCTAGATAAAGAGGTAACCAAATGGTCTAGTGGCCCATTCATAATGATCATCAAAGCCTAGTATCATAGAACCACAGGGTTAGAAGGGACCACTAGTGTCATCTAGTCTAACCTCCTGCCAAGATGCAAGATTTGTTGTGGCTAAACCATCCAAGACAAATGGCTATCCAGACACCTTTTTGAAAACCTACAGTAAAGGAGATTCCATGAGTTCCCTAGGCATTTTGTAACATTGCCCTACTGTTCTTACAGTTAGGAAATTTTTTTCTGAGATTTAATCTAAATCTGCTAAACTATAATTTGTACCTTGGGAAGGTACAAATAAATGCGCAGTGCCAGTCACTATTGAAGGATCAGTGGCAGATAATACATAAGCATATGTGAATCTCTTTCTTTCTTCCCTTTGTATACCAAATGTATGTCTATTACTACAGATGTTAATGGTGGTTGCCAATTTCAGAATAGGTAATTTTATAGGATAGTTACTAACTTTATCAAGATTACAGTGACTAGTAACCAGATTTTTTGAAGTTTGTATTTTCACTGATCACCTGACTAGGACAGCTAAACTGCAATTTCTTCTCTCTCCCCTACACCCAGATTTGTTATTCGGAGGTGCAGATTACCCTCATATTAAGGTTTAGAATGAGTCTAGAAAGGAACCCATTGCACACATTTTAATGGGGATGAGGCATTATAAATTTTAGAAAATAATATATTTTTTCCTCAAGAATATTGCTCTATACAGAGCTTGTTACCATGAACAGTTATTTCTCATTATTGGTGTGTACAAGATTCTCTAAGAAACACTGCAATTTTTGTAAAGCCATTTACATGGGCCATTTTAGTTTGAAAATTAAAAGTATTTTCCCCTTTCATTGTTCTCAGCCTTATTATATTTGATATCCAAAGTGTGTTTTTTTTTCCTTTGCTACTCCCAGGACCTTTAAAAACAGTCAACTGATTCCTTGTCACTAGGTTTCATTAACTAACATAGATTACTTCAGAAAAGTATTATTAATTATTGAATTATTAATTAACATTAGTCGCTTTTCCAAATTAATTAACATAAAACTCCCTTATCAGCCTCAAATAATCAAACTCTCAGTAAGTGTCCTTTCAGAATAAGCTGCACTAGCTTCAACAGTGGTTTTTGTTAGATGGAATAGTAAAACAGTATTCAACACCACATTTCTGTGTATTTCTGTTGCAAATTCTGGGCTTTAATATGGTATGAAAAATGGCATAGGAGTGATGATATGCCAAATCGAGGGGTTTTGTGCTGATGTTGCAATGAGAAGCATTGAGGTCCAGATTGTTTTAGGTAGACTGGGAGGAGCTGATTGGTTGTCTATAGAAGCAACAGAATTTGGGGGACTGGATCAAAAATTTGCCTGAACGCAGCAGTATTCAGGTGTCAGATTTTGATTCATGCACTGAGATGTTTCAAAGTTCAGGTGTTTTGCTGATGTGCTTTTGTTTTGTTGCTGCTGCTGCTACATTTAGATCAGCTAGACTCATTCTCTATTTTGGTGATGCAATTTGGGTGCTTGGCTCAAAAAATCATCAAAGGCCAGTAGGCTCCAGCTAGGCTCAGCTTTTACCATTTTTCACACTTCCACAAACTCCTGACCGGTCACTTCTAATTATGTACCCATCACCTTGTAGCACACTCATAATGGAATTCCACCTCCGATACATTTTACATCACAGTGGAACAATCCACAAAGGCAAGCATTGGGCTCATTCACAGCTCTTGTAGTTAAAATACAGTTTTCATAAATAGTTTGGGAATAACTTGGAATGCTTTCTTGAAAAACCTAGTTGGTCTGACTGCTCTAGTTTTCCCGTTTTTTTCCCAAAGTACCTTCACAAAAGGGTTCCACTCCTATCCCCACTTCTTACAGAGTTCCCCGCCTCTGAACCTCAACCATGCTTTAAAGCTGCATGCTGCACTTCTGAGGGCATTCTGCACCAAAAAAAAATTAAAAATTCTGCGCACAATATTTTAAAAATCTGCAAATTTTATTTGTCAAATAAATATGGAGGCTCCAGCATGGCATTGGGGAGCACAGGCCACTGGCTGCACAAAGGTGGAAGATCACTGTGGTATATTTTTAAACCCTACAAAAATTATTACAAACATCAGCTTGCCTCTGTACCCAAAGGTTATAGTGTCTATATAGATTCAGGACTTGGCTTCGGCAATTGCTTTATTAATGTATTTGGTGAACTATAACAGGGACTTTTTTATTGTAAATGACAGTACCACAGAAAATAATGTAAAGTTTCTAAAGCATTCTAAAATTACTAACAGCAGTGACTGGTGATACAAAAGCAGCTGGGAGACAAAGGGCATTAGCCAGCTGAGTTTCCCTGAACAGAAAGGTAGGGAGGTACAAGTTATTTTGTTTGCTTGCTTGTTTTTGTTTGTTTGTTTTCTTCTTAACTTATAGATACTCTAAAAGGAAGAACCCACAATAGGAGACACATGGCATATTAACACCACCACTACTAGCTCTCCTCTGATTACACTTGTCAGATGCTGGCCAAACAGGCATCTGCACAGGCTTCTTGACTTGTTGGGAATCTGGCTTGCATGTCCCTGCCAAAGAAAGGTCAGCAGGGGGAATAGGTTGGTGTGAGAAGTGTTTGTTGGTGGACTCCCTCAGGAAGTAGGTAAGAGAGCTGCAAGAAGAGGTGGCTCATCTACATAATATTCAGGAGCACCAGGACTTCATTGACAGGATACACATGGAGACATCCAAGATGGTGCTAGTTGACTACAGAAACACCACAGGGGAAGGAGAACCACAACTCGGCAAGGAAGAGACTGGCTGCTGGCCACTTCAGGCTGTACACAGTGCTCCACCCTGCACCCAGGTCCCCCATCCATTGGGGCCAAGATTCAGTATGCTTTCCTGGAATCAGCAGAAGACGACCCTAATGGATGGGGAGGAGGAGATACCCGCCCATGAGGCAGGGAGAGTCATGAACAGGAGATATTGGGTAGTGGTTGTCAGGGAGTCCCCTCTGAGGATGAAAGAGGCATCCATCTTCTGACCTGACATTATGTCCAGGGAGGTATGATACCTGCTTGGAGCCCACATCTGAGACATTACAGAAAGATTGCACAGGCTCATGTATCCCTCTGTCTACTACACAATGCTGATCATCCATGTGGGCATTCATGATAGTGCCAGGTATGGCTCTCAGCAGATCAGCAGTGACTAGAGGGCTCTAGGACTGAGGGTGAAGGAGTCAGGGGTGCAGGTTATATTCTCATCCATCCCCCTGTTGAGCATAAGGTTCAGGGCTAGGACATGTGCATCCTGCCAATGAATGCATGGCTGTGCAGATGGTATCAACAGGGATACCACCCATGTTCAGGAAAGGAGGATTGCTGCCAAGAGATTGCATCCACCTGACCAAGAAGGGGAGATGACTCTGCATACTGACTTGCCAACCTATTGAGCAGCGCTTTAAACTAGGTTAAAAGGGGGCAGATGACAAAAGCTCACAAGTGGGTGTACAAAGAGGTGACCTAGACAGTGGACTAGAAGTGGGCGGAGGGTGGGGAGAGGAGAAATGGTAAATTACAATAGGGTCATAGGAGCACCAAGCTGGAATACAGTGAAGGAACCTGCTCAACTTCTAAGGTGTTTATACAAAAACACAAAGCAAATGGAAATAAACAGGAAGAAGTGAACATCACAGTACACAAGTTGAATTATGACTTAATTAGCATCACAGAGACTTGGTGGGATAAATCTCATGATTCAAATATTGGTATAGAGGGCTATAACTAATTCATGAAGGACAGGCAGGAAAAAAAGGGAGGAGGTGTTGCATTATACATGAAGAACATATAGATCTGAGTTTTGGAAAGTTGTGAGAAGCAAACCAGTTGAAAGTCTCTGGTGAAGATAAAATGCGGGGGTAGGGTGAGAGAAACAGGAGCAAAGCCATGGCAGCAACCTACTATAGAACACCAAATCTGGAAGAGAAGGTGGATAAGGTACTTCTAGAACAAACAGAAATATCCAAAACTCAAGATCTGATAGTAATGGGGGACATTAACTATCCAGACATCTGCTGGAAAAGTAATATAGCAAAATACAAAATTTCCAGTAAGTTCTTGGAATGTATTGGAGACAACTTCTTGTTTCAGAGGGCAGAGGAAGTAATCAGGGGGACAATGATTTCAGATTCGAGTCCAACTAACAAGAAGGAATTGGTTGTGAATCTGAAGGTAAGCGGCTATTTGAGTGAAGGTGATCATGAAATGCTAGATTTTGTGATTCAAAAGAAAAAAAAATAAAAACAGCAGAATAAGCCCCCCAAAAAACCACCTCAGACTTGAACAAAGTTGGAGAACTATTAGGTAAGGTCACATGGAAAGAAAATCTAAAGAAAAAAGGAGTTCAGGAGAGCCTACAGTTTCTCAAAGAGACAATACTAAAGGCACAACAGCAAACTACTTCAATAAGGAGGAAAGATGGAAAGAACAGTAAGAGGCCAATATGGTTCCATCAAGAGCTATTTAATGGCCTGATAAATCAAAGAGGACTCCTTCAAAAAAATGGAAACATGAACCAATTGCTAAGGAGGAGTACAAAAGAATAGCACAAGCATGAAGGAATAAAATCAGAAAGGTTAAGGAAAATAGTGAGCTATAGCTAGCAAGGAACATAAAAGGTAAACAGAATCATAGAAATGTATGTTTAAAAGGGACCTTAACAGGCAGTACCAAGTATGCCTAAACTATCTCTCACAGGTGTTTGTCTAACCTGTTCTTAAAAACCTTCCATCATCTTGGAAGCCCATTCCAGAGCTTAACTATCCTTATAGTTAGACAGTTTTTCCTAATATCCAACCTAAATCTCCCTTGCTGCAGATTAAGCCCATTATTTTTTGTCCTAACTTCAGTGGACATGGAGCACAATTGATCACCAAACTCTTTATAGCATCAATCAACATATTTGAAGACTTATCATGTCCCCCCTAACTTTCTTTTTTTCACAACTAAACATCCCACTTTAAAACAAACAAACAAACAAACAAACAAACAAACAAACCCACTTTTCCTCATGGGTCAGGTTTTCTAAACCTTTTATCATTTTTGAGGCTTTCCTTCAGACTCTCTCCAATTTGTACATATCTTTCTTAAAGTGTAGCACATAGAACTGGGAAAAACACTTCAGCTGAGGTCTCACCAGTGCTGAATAGAGTGGGACAATTATCTCCCATGTCTTATCTACAACTGTCTTGTTAATACACCAAAGAATGATATTTGCCTTTTTCACAACTGCATCACATTGTTGGTTCATATTCAATTTGTGATACTGCTGAAAAGGATCTAAGGTTTATAGAATATGACTGCTCAGCCAATTATTCCCCATTTTGTAGTTGTGCATTTGATTTTTCATTCGTAAGTACTTTGCACTTTATCAAATTTCATCTTGTTGAATTCATACTAGTTCTTCAATTTGTCAAGGTAATTTTAAATTCTAATCCCATCCTTACACATTACAAATAACCCTTCTCCGCTTGGCGTCATCCACACATTTTATGATCATACTCTCTACTCCATTATCCAAATCATTAATGAAAATATTGAATATACTAGATTCAGACCAGGACCCTCAGGGACCCCACTATATACACCCTCCCAGTTCAACAGCAAATCATTGATAACTGATCTTTTAGTGTGGTCTTTCGAGCAGTTATGTACCCACTTAACAATAATGTCATCTGGACCATATTTCTCTAGTTTGCTCACACAAATATGACATCAGACTGTGTAAAAATCCTTACTAAAATCAAGATAGATCATATCTACCTCTTTCTCCCTATCCAGTAGGCCAGTAATCCCATCAAAGAAGGAAATTAAGTTGGTTTGACATGATTTGTTCTTGAAATATCCATATTTGCTATTACTTACTACCATATTATCCTCTAGGACAAATTGATTGTTTAAGCAATTTTATTAAGGGTTCCCTATCAAACTGGTGGGACTTATCTATGGGATCCTACAGGGATCTGTCCTGGGTCTGGTAATATTCAATATTTTCATTAATGACTTAGATAATGGAGTAGAGAGTATGCTTATAAAATCTATGGTTGGCATCAAGTTTGGAGGGGCTGTTAGCACTTTGGAGGATAGGACTAGAATTCAAAAGAACCTTGACATGGGTTTAGAATATTTCACAGCCATGCAGTACTTATAAACAAAAGTTTTATTGAATTTCAGGATAAGTACTCTATTTTACCCTGTAAAAACTCAAGTGGCAGTGAAAGAAACCACAGCTATGGTTAACTAACTCAGGAGTAGTACCGAATGATTGGAGAATTGCTAATATAGTTCCTATTTTTAAGAAAGGGAAAAAAAGTGATCCGGGTAACTACAGGCCAGATAGTTTGACATCTGTAGTATGCAAGGTCCTGGAAAAAATTTTGAAGGAGAAATTAGTTAAGGACATTGAAGTCAATGGTAAATGGGACAAAATACAACATGGTTTTACAAAAGGTAGATCGTGCCAAACCAAGCTAATCTCCTTTTTTGAAAAGGTAACAGATTTTTTAGATAAAGAAAACACAGTGGATCTAATTTACCTAGATTTCAGTAAGGCATTTGATACCGTGCCACATGGGGAATTATTAGTTAAATTGGAAAAGATGGGTATAATATGAACATCAAAAGGTGGATAAGGAATTGGTTAAAGGGGAGATTGCAACGGGTCCTACTGAAAGGCGAACAGTCAGGCTGGAGGGAGGTTACCAGTGGAGTTCCTCAGGGATCAGTTTTGGGACCAATCTTATTTAATCTTTTTATTACTGACCTTGGCACAAAAAGTGGGAGTGTGCTAATAAAGTTTGCAGATGATACAAAGCTGGGAGGTATTGCCAATTCGGAGAAGGATCGGGATATTATACAGGAGGATCTGGATTACCTTGTAAACTGGAGTAATAGTAATAGGATGAAATTTAATAGAGAGAAGTGTAAGGTTATGCATTTAGGGATTAATAACAAGAATTTTAGCTATAAGTTGGGGATGCATCAATTAGAAGTAACAGAAAAAGAGAAGGACCTTGGAGTATTGGTTGATCATAGGATGACTATAAGCTGCCAATGTGATATGGCTGTGAAAAAAGCTAATGCGGTTTTGGGATGCATCAGGAGAGGCATTTCCAGTAGGGATAAGGAGGTTTTAGTACCATTATACAAGGCACTGGTGAGACCTCACCTAGAATACTGTGTGCAGTTCTGGTCTCCCATGTTTAAAAAGGATGAATTCAAACTGGAGCAGGTACAGAGAAGGGCTACTAGGATGATCCGAGGAATGGAAAACTTGTCTTATGAAAGGAGACTTAAGGAGCTTGGCTTGTTTAGCCTAACTAAAAGAAGGTTGAGGGGAGATATGATTGCTCTCTATAAATATATCAGAGGGATAAATACAGGAGAGGGAGAGGAATTATTTCAGCTCAGCACCAATGTGGACACAAGAACAAATGGGTATAAACTGGCCACCAGGAAGTTTAGACTTGAAATCAGACGAAGGTTTTTAACCATCAGAGGAGTGAAGTTTTGGAATAGCCTTCCAAGGGAAGCAGTGGGGGCAAAAGATCTATCTGGCTTTAAGATTCTACTCGATAAGTTTATGGAGGAGATGGTATGATGGGATAATGGGATTTTGGTAAGTAATTGATCTTTAAATATTCAGGGTAAATAGGCCAAATCCCCTGAGATGGGATATTAGATAGATGGGATCTGAGTTACCCAGGAAAGAATTTTCTGTAGTATCTGGCTGGTGAATCTTGCCCATATGCTCAGGGTTTAGCTGATCGCCATATTTGGGGTTGGGAAGGAATTTTCCTCCAGGGCAGATTGGAGAGGCCCTGGAGGTTTTTCGCCTTCCTCTGTAGCATGGGGCATGGGTGACTTGAGGGAGGCTTCTCTGCTCCTTGAAGTCTTTAAACCATGATTTGAGGACTTCAGTAGCTCAGACATAGGTGAGGTTTTTCATAGGAGAGGGTGGGTGAGATTCTCCTGCGCTGTGCAGGAGGTCGGACTAGATGATCAGAATGGTCCCTTCTGACCTTAGTATCTATGAATCTATGAATCTATGGTGTCTTTTGCACATATATCCCAGCAGCAGTATGTATATACAGTCCCACCCTGTATATCATTTTAAAGGTCTTCTGCGTCATCTTATAGATTCATAGATAGATTCATAGATACTGTAATACCCTTGTAATACCTCCACTGCTCTGAATAGTGTCACATGCTACAGTAGGCAAGCAAAGGAGCAACAGAAACAAAGAGCAGTGGTACTCCTGTGGAAACACAATGTCATGACGTCTGGTGCAGTCCTCCATCAGTTCAGATAGTCTGGGTAAGCATACAAACTCTGAACCTCTTTAGATACCCTGCTATCATTAGATTTGTTTGTAATAATTAGGCTATGATAATGTTCATTTATTGTGTCGAGGTTCCTTCCACACTCTGAACTCTAGGGTACAGATGTGGGGACCTGCATGAAAACCTCCTAACTCCTAAAACCTTACTTTTACCAGCTTAGGTTAAAACTTTCCCAAGGTACAAACTATTTTACCTGTTGCCCTTGGACTTTCGCTGCCACCACCAAACGGCTAACAAGGATATAATTGGGAAAGAGCCCGTTTGGAAATGTATTTTCCCCAAAAAATCCTCCCAAATCTTATACCCCCTTTCCTGGGGAAGGTTTGATAAAAATCCTCACTAATTTGCATAGGTGAACACAGACCCAAACCTTTGGATCTTACGAACAATGAAAAAAAACATTCAGATTCTTAAAAAGAATTTTAATAGAAGAAAAAGTAAAAAGAATCACCTCTGTAAAATCAGGATGGTAAATACCTTACAGGGTAATCAGATTCAAAACACAGAGAATCCCTCTAGGCAAAACCTTAAGTTACAAAAGACACAAAGACAGGAATCTACATTCCATTCAGCACAGCTTCTCTTCTCAGCTGTTTAAAGGAATCAGAACCTAACGCAAATCTAGCTAGATTACTTACTAAGTTCTAAGACTCCATTCCTGTTCTGTCTCTGGCAAAAGCATCACCCAGACAGACAGAGAGGCTTTGTTTTCCCTCCCCCCAACTTTTGAAAGTATCTTGTCTCCTCATTGGTCATTTTGGTCAGGTACCAGCGAGGTTATCCTAACTTCTTAACTCTTTACAGGTGAAAGGGTTTTTCCTCTGGCCAGGAGGGATTTTAAAGAGGTTTACCCTTCCCTTTATATTTATGACATGTGCTCTCATATGTGGTTTGGCTAAGTTAAAGCTGAGATTTATTTATTTTTGTAAATATTGTACTGGCATTCCACAAGCATTAAGAATCAGTAATGTTACTGATTGACCAAACTTCTGATTGAAATTAGCACTCAGGCCTCTCTGACAGATGACTACTGGATTCAGTACAGATTCTAATGCCACTTTTGAAGATGGAACCAGAATGAAAATTCCCCTGACCACTCCCATCCCTATATGACTGAGAATGAATTTGTGCATTTCTATGTAATGCCCAGAGGTCAGGCAGGTCAAGAGCAGTCTAGATCTGTGCTCTGAGTTCACACAAGAGGTCCAAAGCCAGAAAAATCAATCCAAGGGAAAGATGCAGCAAGGCAGCTGGCAGGGACAGGTGGAAAGACAGAAATAAGCAGGGTCCACACAGCAACTTATATGCAATGGCTTGTTGATCAGAAAGGAAGCAGGAAGTTTATATATGGGCACCAGCCAATCAAAGTCAAGACCCCCAAGTAGAGTGTAAGAACCTTTTGTTTGTTCTTGGTACATCAAAATGGGATTGTACTCAGAGTAACCCAGCCAAAGGGCTGAGTGATGTGAATTCCTGGGAGAGACAGAAAACCTGGGTGAGGGAAAACTAAGGCAGGGAGCACCTGAACCACCACAATTAGCCAGCAGGTGATGTTACAGGGCAGATATACCCTATGACAGTACACAGCCATTCTGACCTCCCTGGCTATGTTACAGCATTTTAGGATTCTGACATTATTACAGTGACATACATACTTAATCTTATATGCAAGTACTAGTGACAAGGAATTGAATTTAGCACAATGGCCAAGAAATGTATCCTATATTCTCAAAATAACAAGGACACATGATCAAATATCTGACAAAATCCATATCCATGTGTTCAAATGGCGTTTCACACCTGAAAGATAGAGACAAGATAGAATGCCAGCTCACTAAGGCACAGGTATCAAAAGGGATTTTTTGGACATCCTGTATTATACTGCAATTGCCATTGTTTTTACGGGAAATCCCTTTTCTCTTACAGCACTGATAATTGGTGCCACACATCTTTACACTTGTAGATATTTGTGTGCTAAAAATGAATACCAAAACACTAGGAAGTGCGCAGAGTCTGTATAGACAGCAAGCTGCCTAACAAACAAGGTATATTACAGTGGGTGCACACAAAAACATTTTGAGAACACAGGTGACAACAAAACATACGTGACATGCCAGCAGCCACTCTGTGTGACTATATGAAGTCTAACAGATGGCTTACAAAAGCATCAAGAGATAAATCTCTAGCACAACAAAGTCAAATTGACAGATCCTGAAACAAAACATGTGCCCTAGTCCTAATAACAGGGCAAACAGCCAAAGGCCCATAAACATGACTGATCTTATTCTTTTTCAGAGAACAGAGATTAAAATAATTAATAAATTAAATAAATTAAATAAATATTAACAAATGATGTATTTGCACATTCTTCAAAGAATCTTTTGTTCTGATATCAAATATGCTAGATAAGCCAGGCTGAGAGAGAGAGGGAGAGGGGGATTGAGAGAGAGAGAGCACAGAAAGTACTCCCAGTAATTGATTCTATCTGTCCTTATTTCAAAAAGGAATAATGGTGCTCTCTCTGTAATTATGCTATTTATTGTGTGTGTACAAATAATGCACTAATAAAATGTAGCTATTCTTTTCATATGTGTGATACAAACAAATGAATCAGGGCATATGGCTTAGGTAGGTATAATGTTTGTTCAAAATGAACACCCACAAACAAACAAACAAACAAAAGGAGTAAAGGGAAAGCAGAAGTCACTGAATGAAATTAACATTTTTCTCAGTATAGCTGTAGAAAAATAAATGAAGTAAAATGTCAGACTTGTATTAATTCTGTCACAACAAAATAAATTACTTTTTTAGGATGTTGTCCCCTGTGGAGATTTGGATTTTTTGTTTTTGTTTTGTTTTTGCCATTCGTAAGAGTTTTCTTCAAAAAAATTGGCTGTTTCTAAGTGACAAAGATTTTTGTTGCTTCGCTTCTTGTGTTTTGGATAATTCATATACTCATCTTGTTTGTTATGAATATAATTATCATTAGTTTTGTTCATCAACATCATTGCTGTCATGAGGAAAGGTGGGGCCAATCATCTCTGGGCTGGAAACTGTTCCTAACAAGTTTGCCATGCTTCTATGTACCATCAGGCAGTTCTGAAACCCTTCACTCTGGGTTTCACTTCAACTTTGCAACAGGTGTGTCAAGGTTGCTTCCCCACTCTGACCTCTAGGGTACAATTGTGGGGACCTGCATGAAAGACCCCCTAAGCTTATTTCTACCAGCTTAGGTTACAACTTCCCCAAGGCACAAAGTTTTTGCCCTTGGATTACGTAAAACGCTGCCACCGCCAAGTATTTTAGACAAAGAACAGGGAAAGGACCACTTGGAGTCCTATCCCCCAAAATATCCCCCCAAACCCTACACTCCCTTTCCAGAGGAAGGCTTGATAATAATATCCTCACCAATTCATACAGGTGAACACAGACCCAAACCCTTGGATCTTAAGAACCCGAAAAATCAATCAGGTTCTTAAAAGAAGAATTTTATTTAAAGAAAAGGTAAAAGAATCACCTCTGTAAAATCAGGATGGTAAATACTTTACAGGGTAATCAGATTCAAAACACAGAGCATCCCTCTCGGCAAAACCTTAAGTTACAAAAAGACACAAAAACAGGAATATACATTCCCTCCAGCACAGCAAATTTCACAAGCCAAAGAAAACCTAGAAAGAAACCCACAAAAAAAAACCTAATGCATTTTCTAGCTAGATTACTTACTAACTTTACAGGAGTTGGAGAACTTGCATCCTTGATCTTTTCCTTACAAGGCATCACACAGACAGACAAAAGCCTTTGTCCCACCCCCTCCAGATTTGAAAGTATCTTGTCCCCTCATTGGTCATTTTGGGTCAGATGCCAGCTAGGCTACCTGAGCTTCTTAACCCTGTACAGGTGAAAGGGTTTTGCCTCTGGCCAGGAGGGATTTTATAGCACTGTATACAGAAAGGTGGTTACCCTTTCCTTTATATTTATGACAAGGTGCTAGGTGGTTAATACTTTACCCCTGAAAGGTAAAGGGAGATGGACTGCAAATCTCTCTCTTCCTTTCTACCCATCTTTAGGACAGTGGGCCTTATTGCATCTGGATATAGGACCAGTTAAAGAGAGAGGAATCTGGTAGCATTGTTCTTCAGATGCTCTCACTCTTTTTCCTGCATTTTTGAATTTAGGTCTGACTGAGGGGGTCAGGCTTTCAAAATTGGTTTAACATCCCTCTAAGGACAAAATCCCCACGTCTGAAATTTTGCTTGTTACAGTCTCAAACTACCACTGAGAATTTACAAACTATGGTCTCTGTGTGTGAGTTGTTGGAACCAGATTTTCCACTCTGTTACACTAGTTCTACTCTGATGTAATTCAGGTCACCCCCAGATTGTGAAGAGACTAGACAGAGGTCAAAGATGTCACCTTTGCCATCATGTACCCAGTAAAGAAGAGCCAAAGGTGAAGAGTGGGCCTTTATGTGAGGAGAAGCAGGTAATTTTGCCCCTCTGTGGAGGTAAAAATAACAGAAGGAACAGCAATTTTTAGTAGAGAGAATGAACAAATACGTATTTTAATACAGAACAATACAGAATAGAAAAGGTAAGCAAGAACAACAGCCCTTCATACTGAGTGAATGTCATAGTATTAGGGAGAATAAACCTGGTGTCTACCTTTTAACTTAGCACACTCAGCATTTCCACATACAGAAGTAAATTAATAAAAGATTCTGTAAGTAGCAGGTGGTAGAAAAGAAGAGACCAGCCACTGATGGAGAAATAATTTATGGAGCTACAATTTATAGTGCAGCAGGAAAGAGAAGTAAAGAAGGGAAAAAAAAGGAGGTAAGCACCAGTGTTCTACAAAAGAAAAAAGAAAAAGAGTACTTGTGGCACCTTAGAGACTAACAAATTTATTTGAGCATAAGCTTTCGTGAGCTACAGCTGACTTCATCAGATGCATTCAGTGGAAAATACAGTGCGGAGATTTATATACACACACAGAGAACATGAAACAATAGGTTTTATCATACACACTGTAAGGAGAATGATTGCTTAAGATGAGCTATTACCAGCAGGTGGTGGGGGGGAAGGAAGAAAACTTTTGTGGTTTTAATCAAGGTGGGCCATTTCCAGCAGTTGACAAGAACGTCTGAGGAACAGTGTGTGTTGGGGGGGAGCGGGGGGGAATAATATGGGGAAATAGTTTTACTTTGTGTAATGACCCATCCACTCCCAGTCTCTATTCAAGCCTAAGTTAATTATATCCAGTTTGCAAAAAAATCCATTACAATCTACATAGCACACAGACTATGCTGACAGCTTGTGCCACACACTCTCAAAGAAACTGCGGAAGCACCTGATCAACATCCTCTACAGCAAACAGGGAAAGATTAAGAATGAGCTCTCAAAACTGGATACTCTCATAAAAAAACAACCTTCCACACACACTTCCTCGTGGCTGGACTTTACAAAAACTAGACAAGCCATTTACAAAACACACTTTGCTTCTCTACAAAAGAAAAAGGACACTAAACTATCTAAACTACTACATGCCACAAGGGGCCACAAGAGTGGTTCCCTTAACCCACCCAGTAATATTGTTAATCTATCCAACTATACTCTTAGCCCAGCAGAAGAATCTATCCTATCTTGGGGCCTCTCCTTTTGCCCCTCCACCCCCACCAACATGATACAGTTCTGTGGGGACCTAGAATCCTATTTTTGACATCTCCGACTCAAGGAATATTTCCAACACACCTCTGAACAACATATTAACCCACAGAGACCTTCCTACCAACACTACAAAAAGAAGGATTCTGAGTGGACTCCTCCTGAAGGTCGAAACAACAGACTGGACTTCTACATAGAGTGCTTCCGCTGACATGCACGGGCTGAAATTGTGAAAAAGCAGCACTACTTGCCCCATAACCTCAGCTGTGCAGAACACAATGCCATCCACAGCCTCAGAAACAACTCTGACATCATAATCAAAAAGGCAGACAAAGGAGGTGCTGTAGTCATCATGAATAGGTCGGAATCTGAACAAGAGGCTACTAGGCAGCTCTCCAACACCACTTTCTACAAGCCATTACCCTCTGATCCCACTGAGGGTTACCAAAAGAAACTACACCATTTGCTCAAGAAACTCCCTGAAAAAGTACAAGAACAAATCCGCACAGATACACCCTTGGAACTCCGACCTGGGGTATTCTATCTTCTACCCAAGATTCATAAACCTAGAAATCCTGGACGCCCCATCATCTCAGGCATTGGCACCCTGACAGCAGGATTGTCTGGCTATGTAGACTCCCTCCTCAGGCCCTACGCTACCAGCACTCCCAGCTATCTTCGAGACACCACTGACTTCCTGAGGAAATTACAATCCATTGGTGATCTTCCTAAAAACACCATCCTGGCCACTATGGATGTAGAAGCCCCCTACACCAACATTCCACACAAAGATGGACTACAAGCCGTCAGAAACAGTATCCCCAATAATGTCACGGCTAACCTAGTGGCTGAACTTTGTGACTTTGTCCTCACCCATAACTGTTTCACATTTGGGGACAATGTATACCTTCAAATCAGTGGCACTGTGATGGGTACCTGCATGGCCCCACAGAATGCCAACATTTTTATGGCTGACTTAGAACAACGCTTCCTCAGCTCTTGTCCTCTAATGCCCCTACTCTACATGCGCTACATTGATGACATCTTCATCATCTGGACCCATGGAAAAGAAGCTCTTGAGGAATTCCACCATGATTTCAACAATTTCCATCCCACCATCATCCTCAGCCTGGACCAGTCCACTCAAGAGATCCACTTCCTGGACACTACGGTGCTAATAAGTGATGGTCACATAAACACCACCCTATATCGGAAACCTACTGACCGCTATTCCTACCTACATGCCTCCAGCTTTCACCCAGATCACACCACACAATCCATTGTCTACAGACAAGCTCTACGATACAACCGCATTTGCTCCAACCCCTCAGACAGAGACAAACACCTACAAGATCTCTATCAAGCATTCTTACAACTACAATACCCACCTGCTGAAGTGAAGAAACAGACTGACAGAGCCGGAAGAGTACCCAGAAGTCACCTACTACAGGACAGGCCCAACAAAGAAAATAACAGAATGCCACTAGCCATCACCTTCAGCCCCCAACTAAAACCTCTCCAACGCATCATCAAGGATCTACAACCTATCCTGGTTGAAGGACGACCCATCACTCTCACAGATCTTGGGAGACAGGCCAGTCCTTGCTTACAGACAGCCCCCCAATCTGAAGCAAATACTCACCAGCAACCACAGACCACACAACAGAACCACTAACCCAGGAACCTATCCTTGCAACAAAGCCCGTTGCCAACTCTGTCCAGGGGACACCATTATAGGGCCTAATCACATCAGCCACACTATCAGAGGCTCATTCACCTGCGCATCCACCAATGTTTCATAGAATAATAGAATATCAGGATTGGAAGGGACCTCAGGAGGTCATCTAGTCCAACCCCCTGCTCAAAGCAGGACCAATCCCCAATTTTTGCCCCAGATCCCTAAATAGCCCCCTCAGGGATTGAACTCATAACCCTGGGTTTAGCAGGCCAATGCTCAAACCACTGAGCTATCCCTCCCAAGTGATATATGCCATCATGTGCCAGCAATGCCCCTCTGCCATGTACAATGGTCAAACTGGACAGTCTCTACGCAAAAGAATAAATGGACACAAATCAGACGTCAAGGATTATAACATTCAAAAACCAGTCGAAGAACACTTCAATCTCTCTGGTCACTTGATTACAGACCTGACAGTGGCTGTTCTTCAACAAAAAAACTTCAAAAACAGACTCCAACAAGAGACTGCTGAATTGGAATTAATTTGCAAACTAAATACAATTAACTTAAGCTTGAATAGAGACTGGGAGTGGATGGGTCATTACACAAAGTAAAACTATTTCCCCATTTTATTCCCCCCACCCCCCACTGTTCCTCAGAGGTTCTCGTCAACTGCTGGAAAAGGCCCACCTTGATTATCACCACAAAAGGTTTTCTTTCCCCCCCCTCTACCTCCTGGTAATAGCTCATCTTAAGTGATCATTCTCTTTACAGTGTGTATGATAAAACCCATTGTTTCATGTTCTCCGTGTATGTATATAAATCTCCCCACTGTATTTTCCACTGAATGCATCTGATGAAGTGAACTGTAGCTCATGAAAGCTTATGCTCAAATAAATTTGTTTGTCTCTAAGGTGCCACAAGTACTCCTTTTCTTTTTGCGAATACAGACTAACATGGCTGCTACTCTGAAACCTGACAAAAGAAAAAAACACCTTTGTTAGTAGGATTAACTTATGACAAATAAAATGAATAAATATGCATAGCTTGCCTAAATGAGATGTAAGAAAAGGAAAAAAACTATCTACAAATGATTATTAATATTAATGGTTGCCAGGAACATTGAGGAAGACGTTTCAGAGACATAAGGAAGAGTTATAGGATGAAAATAAGAAAATGGAAATGCATTTAGGCCCCAATCCAGCAAAACATTTAATCATATGCTTAACTTTAGCCTAACAACCTATTTATAAAGGCACTTTCACACACTGTGAAAGAAAGGGAAATATATTTTAAAAAGCCAATTATTAAATATCAGCTAGATCAAATAGCCAAATAAATCCAGTGCCACACAAGTCAAACCACTTCAACACCAAATGTCCTCCATTCTCAGAAGATAGAAATGTGATAGGAAATGGGAAGAAAAAGTAGAATGTCCGAGGGAGTAAGGCAATGGAATGGACCTCAAATGATTGCAGACATATCAGCCAGAAAAGACTTTCCTTGCAGCACACTTTTTCTTTCTGTGTCCCCCCAACATGCTATAAAAACTCCACAGCCCAGCTGTGCCACAATAACTGTTTTTATGCATATAAAAGCCAGAGCCGTTGTTAATGGGTAGTAAGCAGGGCAACTGCCTGGGATCCTGTGCCACTGGAGCCCCCGTGAAGTCACATTGCTCAGGCTTAGGCTTCAGCTCCAGGTGGCGGGATCAGGGCCCTAGGCTTCAGCCCCATGCAGTGAGGCTTCGACTTTCTGCTGAGGGCCCCAGAGAGTCTAATGCTGGCCCTACTTGGTGGACCCCTTAAACCTGCTCACAGACCCCTAGGGGGTCCCAGACCCCTAGTGGAGAACTACTGCTCTAAAGGCAGCCAGTGAGGTACTCAGGAAGATATACTTCAGGAGGGAGTTCCCAACAAACTCCTTCAGAATTGGAGGAATACCCATGACTGAAGAGCTCTGTTACTGGACTGCTCCTGAATAAACCTAGGATAAGTCAGGGAACCTGTCAACCACCACAGCTAGGGCAGGTGCCATGGGTACATACTATCAGCAATATACTTTCTAGCGTATATAATTTTATTTTAGCAATCCATCAACAAAAACAGGATAATCTCTTTTCCACCTTCCTCTGATGTGTTACCCACTATACTGCAAAATCATGTTTGTTAATTAATTTGGGCCATCTGTGTGTTTTCAGTATAAACATTAAATGCACTCCCTCTGGCTGCAACAATATTTCTTGCTGATGTTCTCTATTTTTTTAAAGTAAATGAAGATCAAATGGAGCAACATTTATTCTTAATTGTAACGTTCAATTAAAGTTAACATTTATTAGCATTTTTTGTTATGATGAAACAGGAGAATACACTGCTATATTTTAAGCATCACTGAAGTCTAGTGTTTAGTACCAAATAACTCTATTTATTACCACAATCCTTACAGATGATAAGTAAAGCTGTGAACAGTTTACCAAAAAAATCTACATTTTCTCCAATTTCCATTATAGTCATCTATCCTAGCAGCTTCAGTGTTATTTAAAATAAATAAATAACTTAAATAATTAAAATCAATTCCTGCAAGTTCACAGAGTCAACAAACATTTTAGAGGTAAATTTAATTTTTATTGTCCTCAAGATGACACAAAAGTATATTTAAAATAACTAGGGTTTTAAAAATCATATTAACACTAATATTCCTTAGTTTGCTTACAACTGTGCTTTCCGCAGCTCCCATTGGGCGGGAATGGTGAACTGCGGTCACTGGGAGCTGCGGGCGGCCGTGCCTGCAGACAGTCAATGTAAACAAACTGTCTCACAGCCCGCCAGTGGATTACCCTGACAGGCCACAGGTTGCCCACCACTCGACTAGAGTGTCTACATTGTTTTGTTTGTTTTAGTATATAACACCGTTAAAGCTTAAGGCTAAATTCTGTTAGAATAGGTACACAGGAAAACACTTGAGATCATAGGCGCCAACTTTTCATGGTGCCGGTGGGTGCTCACGCCCTCCCGACCCCCAGCTCCCCGACTCCACCCTGGCCCCTCCCCCATTCCAACCCCTTTCCCAAATTCCCTGCCCCAACTCCGCCTCCTCTCTGCCCCTGTTGGACACCTCCCCAAATCCTCTGCCTGACCCTGCCTCCTCCCCTGAGCATGCAGTGTTCCCTTTCCTCCCCGCCAGCACTTGCCGCACGAAACAGCTGTTTCGTGGCGGCAACCGCTGGGAGCTAGGGGGGAAAGCGAGCATGCGGCGTGCTCGGGGAGGAGGCGGAGTGGGAGCGGAAGCGGAGGTGATCTGGGGTGGGATGGGGTGGGGGGGCAGGGAGCTGCCAGTGGGTGCAGAGCACCCGCCAATTTTTCCCCATGGGTGCTCCATGAAGTCGGCACCTATGCTTGAGAACCTCTATCAGAAGAAAAAGATGCTTCCTAATGGCTAGTCATTTTGAAGGGATTATGGACAGAAAATTCAGGTAAATACATTCACCTCCATAAGTAAGTGTGTGGATTAGGTAAAAATGTGATCAGTGTAAAACTAGAGAAAGGAGATACTGGATAATCTAACTCTTCCTCTGAGACATAACAACCTTTTTGGATGCTTATTCTCACAGTTCTTTGGGAGAATGGCTGTTCTTTATCTATCTATCTATGGCATTGTTTCCAGTTTTTGTCTAATTGTGTAAAAGATTGAATTGCATCCCCCATACTATATTTTGAGATGCGTGCTTCACACATTACTAAATATACATAATAGAACAAATAAAAATAATGTGTAGGATTTTCTGGCTGTATTGGTATAGAAGAGATACAGCCACTAACTTTGACAAAAAGGGATATTTGACCTGATGGAAGCCAGAATCCGGGCATAATTTGGTGTCAACTTCTTCATTTTATATTTTTCTGTATGCGTGCATTTTCACAATGGCTATCTAGAATATAATACCACATCGTGCTGGAGTCCACAAATTACTGGGTTGCCAATGATGAGGATTGATAATTATGGCCTAATAAAGACTGTGGGTATAATACTGCACTCTTTGACAAGAATTTTATGGTGGCTTGACTCATCTAACTCAGTGGAGTTGCACCAACTGTTGCAGTACACTAGAGAATCAGGTCCTGTGTATGGGAGATATGAAAGTACTCTCCTCAGAATAAAGTGCTGTCTTTAAGAAAAATGTATGGAAATATATGCTATTAGGTACAAGATGATGCAATCAAAGTAAAAAAAAAATATGCTCTTCAGAAGTATCTTTATATGCCGTTGTGTTTGTGTGTGTGTGTTACATATACAATATTACCCACATACAAACCCTTAATATACAAACATAACTCTTCCCTTGTGTATATGCACTATGATGTGGCTTGTGAGATGAAGGCAGTTCAGAGACTTAGGAAGTTAGCCAGTTAAGTTCACCAGCAGAGGAAGCCAGGGACGTAGATATTTTCCTTCAATTTACAGGTCCTCTACAAGGAAGAACCCACAATGTGAGGAAAACAGTGAGTCACCAACACCACTGCCAACAATTCCTCTGTCTGTATCTGTTGTGGGCCTGGTCAGACAGGTATTCTGATCCTGGAGGCTTTAACACAGGTTTTGGTCTTGATTTGTTGGGAATGTGGCCTACATGTCCCTGCCAAAGAAAGCTCAGCAGGAGGAACTACCTGGTGTGAGAGTTATCTGTTGATGGAGTCCCACATGAAATAGGTAAGAGAACTCATCTGCATAACATCCAGGAATACAAGGACTTCACTGACAGGATACACACTGACACATCCAGGATGCTAGTCAACAGAGACTATCAAGCCATAAGAATGGGAAAGAGAACCAGCTGCTCTGCATTGAAGAGACTGGCTGCTGGTCACCTTGGGCATTAGACAGTGTTCCACCCCACACCCAGGTCTCCAAGTACATGATATGAGTACTGGCAACAGGAGGAGAGGAGAAGAGCCAGTGGCTAAGGAGAAGGATCCATTTGTTCACAAAGCTGAGAGGTTCGAGGTCACCATACCCAGGAGAAGGAGAAATAGGGTGGTGGTGGTTAGGGACTTCCTTCTGAAGAGGACAAAGCAACCCATTTGCCAACCTAACCTAACATCCCAGGAGGTGTGCTGCAACTGGAGGCTGCATCCAAGATATTACAGAAAGACTGGCAAGGCTCATCTGTCCCTCTGACCAGGAGTGCCAAAACCTCAGTAGAAGTGTGGGGGGGGGCACAAAGCCCCACCCCGTCCGTGGCCCCACCCCCTGCTTCTCCTCTTCCCCTGAGGCCCCGCCTCATGGCCCTGCCTCCTGGCCAGGCCAGAAGCCAAAGCTAGGCTGTGGTAAGAGCCGCCCAGGGAGCCCGGGTTGCTGAGGGGAACCTCAGACCTCCACCTAGCCTGGGTGATATGCCCTGGGGGCAGAAACACAAGCCTGGCTCTGCTCTGGGGCACCCAATCCTCCGCCCAGGGCAGGTGGAGGGTCCAGGGCTCCCCACAGTGGCCTGGGCTCCTTGGGAGGCTCTTATCACAATCCGGCTCTGGCTTCCAGCCTGGTCAGGAGGCAGGGCCTTGGGGGAAAGAAGAGGAACAGGAGCGGGGACACTTACAGGGGCTGAGCCTCATGGCGGGGGGGAGGGTCTAAGGCCCACCTCAGCAACCACACTGGGAAAAAGATGGTGCCATGGGCCTGGGCTGTGCTTCATGGCAGGGGAGCTGATCATCAGCTCCACCATCACAAAGCACAGCCCCTGCCTGAGCCGCTCCATGCCTACACAAGGCTTGCAGTTTGGGAGACAATGCAACCTCTGTCCCCCAAACTACATCCATGTTAAAAAGTGGGTGAGCTTAGCCTGCAAACTTTTAAAAGTGGGGGGTGAGCATGGCTCCCTGGCCTCTCCCCCAGTTCTGGCACCTCTGCCTCAGACCACTACTCCATGCTGTTCATTAATATGGACACTAATGCTACCAACAGATATGAACCTCAGTAGATTAGCAGTGACAACAGGGTTCTGCAAGACAGGGTGAAGGGGTTGGGGGCGCAGGTGGTATTTTCAGGTAGGGAGAGGCACATCCTGGAGATGAGTGCATGGCTGTGCAAATGGTGTCAACAGGAGGACTCTGGATTCCTCAATTATGGGTTGCTGTTCCAGGAAGGAGGATTTCTGGGAAGAGATGGGGTCCACCTGACCAAGAAGGGGAAGAGCCTTTTTGACACCAACTTTTCAATCTAGTTAGGAGGTGTTTAACTGAAGTTCAGACGATTTATGTATCAAAAGCCAAAAAGTAGGTATAAAAAAAAGTAACACTGACATAGGACTTCTAGTTGGGGAGAGGAAAACATAAATTACACAATAGGGTTAAAGGAGAAAAAAGAGGGAATACACTGGGGGAAATCTGCTCAACATCTATATCCCAATACAAGGCAAATGGGGAATAAACAGGAAGAACTGAAAGTTGTAATATGCAAGCTAAATATTTAATAGATTTCAAGGCCTAAAGGGACCATTGTGATTCTCTATTCTGACCTTCTGTATAACAGACAGAGAACTTCCATAAAATAATTCCTAGACTATATCTTTTAGAAAAAAAACATTCCATCTTGATTAATAAAAGGTCAGTGATTACGACTCTACTATGATCCTTTGTAAATTGTTCCAATGGGTCTTGCTATTAAAAATTTATTGCTTATTTCCAGTCTGAATTTGAATTTGTCTAAATTGAACTTCCAGCATTATATCTTTCTCTGCTAGATTGAAGAGCCCTTTACTAAATATTTGTTCCTCGTGTTGTAATCAAGTGTCCCCTTAATCTTTTCTTTGTTAAACTAAACAGACTGAGCTCTTTGAATTTATCACTGTAAGGTATGTTTTCTAATCCTTTAATCATTCTCATGGCTCTTCTCTGAACCCTTTCCAATTTATCAACATCCTTCTTGAATTCTGGGCATTAGAACAAGACACAGTATTACAGCAATAATTGCACCAGTGCCAAATACAAATGTAAAATAACCACTCTACTCCTACTCAAGATTCCCCAATTTATGCATCCCAGGACTGCACTAGCTTTTTTGGCCACAGTGTCACACTGGAAGCTGATTATCCACCATGATGAACAAATCATTTTTCAGAATCACTGCTTCTCAGGATAGAGTACCTCATCTTGTAAGTGAGGCCTCTGTTCTTTTTTTATGAGATATATACATTCACATTTACCTGTATTAAAAACACACATATTGTTTGTTGCACTCAGTTAACCTAGTGATCCAGGTTGCTCTGACTCAGTGAGCTGTCCTCTTCATTATCACTCTCCCAATTTTTGTGTCATCTGCAAACTTTGTTGGTGATTTTTTTCCCTTCGGCGTCATTAACAGAAATGTTAAATAACGTAGGGCCAAGAACCAATCTTTGCGGAAACCCCACTGGAAACTCTTGATAATGATTCCCAGTTTATAATTACATTTTGAGGCATATCATTTAGCCAATTTTAATCCATTTAATGTGTGCCAATATTATTTTTTTATATTATTCTAGTTTTTTAATCAAAAACTCATGCTGTACCAAGTCAACACCTTAGAGAAGTCTAAGTATATTATGTCAACAGTGTTACCTTAACCAGCCAAATTTGCAATCTTTATAATTTATTCTCTTCCAGCGAACAGGAAGGGCACCATACAACAGATTTCTTCTACTTCGAAGAGGAGCCAATGCAGAAATATTCTGCTACCAACTCCTCTCCTCACTCTGAATATTTACACACACTCCATGGGAAGAGTTGCTACAGGAGTTTCTCTCCCCAGTAAGGTACGGTTTAAATCAAAGCATTGTTGATGCAAGCCCACAGAGCAAATGTTCACTTCCCTAAGGTCCGTCTAGACCTGGTCCTATTTATAAATCACTCCAAAATTAAAGATTCAGCAATTAAATTTACATTAATGTAACCATGAATTGATGAAATTTACTAGAATAAATACACTCAATACTGCAATGTGCTCTAGAGAAAAAAAAATCTCATTTACTTGATGAATTGCATGCTAGTTCATCACCTTGAAGAAGAAATGTATCACAATGTGTAAGGTTATTGCACAGCTGAGCATATTACTCACAGAGAACATGTTAACATTGTTTGTTTTAGATGGTTAGCATCTAGTGCCTAGCCACTTAAGAAAACATTACCCCTGTATATGGGGTCTAGTCAGCATAAATTCGTTTTTCTGGTTTTGTGAGCTAAGGGAGATCTACAGCTCTTCACTCAAAGAGTGCAACTGTGATTCAGAGACCCTATTATGAAGTGTATCCCACAACTAGAGAATGCCAGCTTCAGAGAGGAGGCTTATCACCCACCCTTTCATCAATGCAAATCCTTAAGATCATCATTTCATGGCACCTCCAAATGAATCTCAGCTTCAAATCTGAGTTGTTTGATGAATTAAAAAAAGTCAGGTACTAACCTAATATATACCAAAAACTGCAATAGGGAAGATCATGAATAATGCAATAACTTTCTTCATAATAAACCAGGCATTAATGAGTCAGAATTAGCTTCTTTACTATTTTAATTAACCTTTAATCCTCAGTTTTCTACTTCCTATCCAATATCGGCAGATATTAACTGAATGGGCAATTTTGTATAATAAGAGTAGTAACTTCTGCTCTATATATGTGACATAACAGTAGGCAACAGAATTTCTACTGAACAGACCCTAATGCTAACCTAGCAGATTTCTTCTAATAATGCTTACTGTTATACAAGATGTTCTACACTCATAAAAAATATTTTTTACTAATGGGGTAAAGAAAGGAAACTAATGCTGAAAAATACCTCAAATGTAGTCAAGAAAGAGGGGATAAGAACTATGTCAGGCCTTCCCAATGCAATAACCAGGCTGAGGCAATAGTTAATTGCTGAAAAAGATACACAGTGAAAATGTCATGTGAACACCATCTTCTCATTTGACAGGGTGCTCATTGCAGCTCTTGTTTCAAAAGAAGATCTTTTATACAAAATGTCAGATGTAGTACTGGGCATCACTTTGAATTTGCCATTCAAACATGTTGTTTTTGTCTGACTTCACATCCATATACACAATCATCAACTCTGAGATGGTATGGATGGATGCTCAGGCTGCCAGAATGGGAAACAGGGTGTCAGGGTTCCCTCCCCACGCTGAACTCTAAGGTACAGACGTAGGGACTGCATGAAAGACCCCCTAAGCTTATTTCTACCAGCTTAGGTTAAAAACTCCCCAAGGCACAAATTCTCTTTTGTACCTTGCATTAGGTAACTGCCACCACCAAGTGATTTAGACAAACTCAGGGAAAGGACCACTTGGAGTTCCTACTCCCCACTAATATTCCCCCAAGCCCCTGCACCCCCTTTCCTGGGAAGGCTTGAGAATAAAGAAGATGAGCACAAACCAATCTTAGGTTTTTTTAGGACACGCACAAAAAAAACCCCAAAAAGATTCTAAAAGAAACAGAACTTTATGAGAAAGAAAAAAAGGTAAAATAAGCACTTCTGTAAAATTAGAATGGAAGATAATCTTACAGGCCAATCAGATTCAAAAAACACAGAGGATTTTCCTCTGGGACAAACTTTAAAGTTACAAAAAGAAAAACCAGGAATACACCTTCCTCTCAGCACAGAGAAAATCACAAGCCAAAACAAAAATAAGCTAACACATTCCCTTGCTAGTACTTGCTAATTCTAATGGAGTTGGATTGCTTCTTTCCTTGATCTGTGTCCAGCAAGCACACAGAACAGACAAACAAACTTCCTCCCTCACCCCGCCAGATTTGAAAGTATCTTGTCCCGTTATTGGTCCTTTTGGTCAGGTGCCAGCCAAGTTACCTGAGCTTCTTAACCCTTTACAGTTAAAAGGATTTTGTGCCTCTGGCCAGGAGGGATTTTATAGTACTGTATACAGGAATGTTGTTACCCTTCTCTTTATATTTATGACACAGGGTTTAGTGATAGTCCAAGTACAGCAATCAAGAATTCAATATGTTGAGATTTGGGAAAATGCAGTCTTGTGGAAATCATACACAAACAAAGTGACTCTATATCTCAGCTATTTCTGAAGTTGTATCTTCACCTGAATTTTTACCTGGAGTTAAGTAATTACCCATTAAATGGATACCCAACCACATTTGTACCTATAAGGTGGATAGAAAGCTGGCTAGATCTTCAGGCTTAATGAGTAGTGATCAACAGCTTGACGTCTAGTTGGCAGCCGGTATCAAGCGTAGTGCCCTGGGACCGGTTTTGTTCAACATCTTCATTAATGATCTGGATAATGGGGTGGATTGCACCCTCAGCAAGTTCACGGATGACACTAAGCTGGGGGGAGAGGTAGATATGCTGGAGGGTAGGGATAGGGTCCAGAGTGACCTAGAGAAATTGGAGAATTGGGCCAAAAGAAATTTGATGAGATTCAACAAGGACAAGTGCAAAGTCCTTCACTTAGGACGGAAGAATTTCATGCACTGCTGGGGACCGACTGGCTTAGTGGCAGTTCTGCAGAAAAGGACTTGGGGATTACAGTGGATAAGAAGCTGGATATGAGTCAGCAGTGCGCCCTTGATGCCAAGAAGGCTAATGGCATATTGGGCTGCATTAGTAGGAGCATTGCCAGTAGATCGAGGGAAGTAATTATCCCCTTCTATTTGGCACTGATGAGGCCACATCTGAATTATTGGGTCCAATTTTGGGGCCCCCACTAGAAAGGATGTGGACAAATTGGAGAGAGTCCAGCGGAGGACAACAAAAATAATTAGGGTGCTGGGATACATGACTTATGAGAAGAGGCTGAAGGAACTGGGCTTATTTAGTCTGCAGAAGAGAAGAGTGAGGCAGGATTTAATAGCAGCCTTCAACTACCTGAAGGGGGGTTCAAAGAGGATGGAGCTAGTCTGTTCTCAATGGTGGTAGATGACAGAACAAGGAGAAATGGTCTCAAGTTTCAGTGAGGGAGGTCTAGGTTGCATATTAGAAGAAACTGTTTCACTAGGAGGGTGGTGGGTTGTCTAGGGAAGTGGTGGAATCTCCATCCTGAGAGGTTTTTAGCAAAGCCCTGGCTGGGATGATTTAGTTTTGGTTGGTCCTGCTTTGAGCAGGGGGTTGGACTAGATGACCTCCTGAGGTTTCTTCCAACCCTAATCTTCTATGATTCTCTCCTGGAATAAATGGGAGTTTGGGGGTTGGGGGTGGGGAGGCAGACTAGAGCTGGCTGAAATATTTGGATGAATAATTTATTCATTGAAAAGTGCAGTTTTTGTCAATCTGATACTAATTGTGAATTTGACAGAAATTCACCAAATAGTTTCAGCTGATGTTTATTTTTTTTCTTACACAGGGGGTGGAAGTGCTCACTGAGGATGTGGGAGAGCCAGGTTCAGTTGCCCCTCTCTACCTGATGTGGAACATGAGTCTTCCACCTCCCAAGAGAGTATGGGGTACTCAGGAGCAAGTCTATCTCAATTTCTCCTGTGAAGCTGTTCCACTTCGTATCCACTGTTATATGCGGGACACCAGCACTGCCCCTCCCCACAATTTCTGGCTTGTGAGTGTAGTCCTTTAAAAATTCCCAAGAATAAAATATTTTGGGTCAAATGAAATGTTTCAAAATGGACTTTTTTGATTTGCCAAAAATTTGGATTTTTTTCCATCTGTTGAACCCAAACTGATTTTTTTTCAGTTCACTGGCAGTTCTGATTTAACAAACAAACAAACAAACAAACAAACAAACAAACAAACAAACACACACACACACACACACACACACAAAACAACTATTCACCCAGCTCTAGTCCAGACAAGCGTTTACTAACATGTTAAATACCTTAAGTTAATTGGCAAATCAATTAATGAGAGAAAATACACTCTAATGTAGATATACCTTCTATTATCTACTGGTTCAATGAGCTGTATATTGTACTTTGCTTCTACAATTAAATATTTCTGTACAAAGAGGTACATTATTTCAAAATAAACAGTCTTAAACATCAGAGTTCCTAATGTCTCAGAAAAACCTGTACATGTCATAGATACATTTTTATACCTAGTTAATTCATTCTTACCATCACAAGTTGGAAGTGGGTGGCTCCACCAATGGTTTTTTTCACATAGCAAAGGCTCTTCATGGCTCAGCCTATATCCTGGATCACAACTAAATGATACAGTGGAACCAATAGAGAAGTCATGACCGTAACGACGTCCATGAACTGGTATACCAGGATCCAAACAAGAATATGTATTAACTGTTACACCTGGAATCAAAGGAAACATGACAAAAACCTAAGTAATGTATTTTAAAATGCATTCAACTGTACTGGAAAAAAAATAGCAAATCACTATTGTAGCACAGAGTTAGCTAAGTTATCTTGGTCTACATTTGTGTGTGTAACTGAATAGCCTAACATCTTACATTCAATTGTTATGTGAGCTATGAGCTTCTGCAGAAACAGAGAAGAGGAGAAAGGGAGACGAAGAGGAAAGAAACCAGCAGCAGCTTAATTTTAGATGTATCACAAAATTCAAATCTTTAAAGTTAGTTTCTCAGCAAGAAAGTCATATTGTGCATAATTCCAGTGTGAAAGAACAGGGAGGGAAAAACACAAAAGGAAAACCCAAATCTCAATATTTCAATTAAGAAAACAAAACAGAAAGTTCATTAATAGACTGTATAAGAATGGGAATGACATTTCAGAGAAATATAGCTACAAACAGAAAGGCATCTGTTGCAGAAAGCAAACATCAATTTCAGATTTTATTTCCTATTCAGAACCTTGTTTGGTTGGTTGATTGGCTGGTTGAATTGGTATTTTGTTTTAATCCAAAGAATATATTTTACTGCCAAAAGTGTTATAACTGAAAGAAAACAATCCAAAAACCTTCACAACTGAATCTAGGAAACTCCTCCGAGATCTTTGAAGGAAAAACATGACAGATGGTTTGTTTTGCTTCTGAAATCAGTACCAGTAATGGAATAAGTATACTTAGAAGCGAAAAGTTAAAGCACCAAAAAAGGGAAGTGTGTAATCCAAGACAAAGAGAATGGTTGGGCAAGACCTTTCTACTCTATCCAAGCAAGGTAGAAGAAAAATTATTTCAACGGTACAGAAAAACAAAGGCAGAGAAATTCAACAGGATAGTGGAAAAGCTGGATACTGCAAAGGAGCCATTGCTAATTAATATTACCCATAAGGAAAAAGTCAGTTAGAAGCTGGCTGCTCTGAAGAATATAAGGTGAACCAGGAAGAATCAGATGAGAAGGAAAAAATGCACAGTATGAGTATGGGACAGCTACTACCCAGTCAGATACCCTTTGTGGATGGTCAACAGAACAGAACAGTTACTACTGAAGCACATTTCTTCTTTATAAAATATAGTGTTAAGATGTACATTCTGAATGTATCATGTTATAGCTTGAATACATATTTCATTACCAATAAAATTATTTTAGAAAATAAAAAAATCTTATTAAAAAAAGCACAGATTTGGTTCATTTCTAATAGAATAGACAAACTACTTTGGTAGTACAGTATATTTAATGGATTGATTTTGTCTTCTGACTTTTTTTCTGTTGTGGCAAGTATAGACTTTTGCCCCTCAAAATATATGTATATGGAGGTTTTTAATATTCTGCACCCAGGACAGAGGAAATAGGAGAATGTGTGCTGAAATGGTAGGAACCTTGAAAGAATTTGAACGGATGCATACAAAATTCTGAATTTTAGTTGTGATTAGGTGAGACACCATTTATTTGCATGCATAGGGGAACAGAAAAAGTATCAGAAAGCTACTCTGCATATTCAATTTATATGATTCAGCCCCTGATTCACGACAAAACTTAAACAAATGCTTGAATTTAAGCATGTGTTTAAGGTCTATTAAAGTTTTGGGCTTAAGTGCTGCCCTAACCAGGGATGGGCTTAAGTATATATGTAACTGCTTTCCTCAATCTAGGCCTCGGTATTTTGGTTATTGGGAATAGTGAGGAGAGGAGGGTTATGCCATAGCCCTGTCTGAGGCTCATCAGGTTCCTATCTACTCTATGATAAAACCTATATCAAGAGAAAAATGCATGACCATGAATTTGGAAGATAATTCCTCTCTTCCCTCCCCAAAGTACAATATTGCTTTGAGGGAATACCTGCAGTACTGTCGCCCTTATCTGGCTATGATTGAGTTATATATCAATAGATTTTATATAATTATGTAACACTATATGGGTCTCAACTATTACTCAACCTTACACTGTAGATGTAATTGAATGTCAAGAGAGCAATAACTTTCTTCCAAGAGAAATTATTCAAATCATTAATGGAAAAATATTCCTTAAATGTTAATAATCTGGTCAAAAACATTGATTAATTTTGACAGTAGTTCTATGTGTAATTTTTTATTATAACATTCTTATTTTTTTTAAACAAATAATTCATGATACTGTAAAATATCATGATGTAGGCGTACAGAAAACAAAAAGTACTGCACAATAGGGTAAACACATTGTGCTTAGTGATAAGGTCATCTAAGTTACTTACCAATAACTTAACTTCTCTAATGGTATTATCTCCACAGATTCTCACTCTTGGATTTGTATGGCAAAGAGTGTGACTGCAAGAGTGAAGATCTGTGAAGGCAATTCTACAAAGGAGAAGAAGTGCTTTATAAAGGAAAATTAAAGGAGGACTCCTGAGGCTCTAGCAGAGATGAACTTTGTGAAGGTAGTTAAATTGTGTGACCAATCAACATAAGAATGGCCATACAGGATCAGACCCAAGGTCCATCCAGCCCAGTATCCTCTCTACTGACAGTGACCAATGTCAGGTGCCCCAGAGGGAGTGAATCTAACAGGTAATGATCAAGTGATCTCTCTTGACAAACAGAGGCTCGGGACACCATTCTTTGCCCATCGTGGCTAATAACCATTAATGGACTTAACCTCGATGAATTTATCTAGTTCTCTTTTAAATCCTGTTATAGTCCTAGCCTTCACAAACTCCTCAGGCAAGGAGTTCCACAGGTTGACTGTACACTGTGTGAAGAAGAACTTCCTTTTATTTGTTTTAAACCTGCTGCCCATTAATTTCATTTGGTGCCCCCCAGTTCTTATATTATGAGAACAAGTAAATAAATTTTCCTTATTCACTTTCTCCACACCACTCATGATTTTATATACCTCTATCATATCCCCCTTAGTCTCCTTTTTTCCAAGCTAAAAAGTCCTAGCCTCTTTAATCTCTCCTCATAGGGGACCTGTTCCTAACCCCTAATCATTTTTGTTGCCTTCTCTGAAACTTTTCTAATGCCAGTATATCTTTTTTGAGATGAGGAGACCACATCTGTATGCAGTATTCAAGATATGGGTGTACCATGGATTTATATAAGGGCAATAAGATATTCTCTGTCTTATTCCCTATCCCAATTTCCTTTAAAAACTTCCAATTTGTTCCATATGTCTCCAGACAAGAACTAATATTTATCTGCACTGTCGGGCAGAGATTCACAATTCACTTCCCAGCAAGCTGAAGCAGGGTAGAGTGGAGATATGGTGTGCTCAAATGTTGAGCAGAGACAGTGACTTGTGTCACTCAACAGTTATTCCTCCAGATGAATAAGGAAAGGCACTGATGGATTTCGATAAAGTACCATCCAGTCTTTCTCGATGAAAGGACATTGTCCTTAAAAGACATCAAGGTGGGTTAAAGCTGTAAAAATGGGGGAGATCCTCAATTATCCAAGATACAAGAAAAACTCCAGGGAGGGGAAACACAAAACATTTTATAACCTCTAGCAGATTTTCTTAGATCAACTGCAGACACAGTGAAAGCAGGTTTCACATAGTGCCTACAGGAACTTGCAGCAGCCTGAACGTTGTGCAATAGAAGATAGTACTTACACATTGTAGCTTAAAGCCAGTGTCGTTACTTTTCTGGGATAATGTAAAAGGGTCACAAACAATCTTAAACAATAAGATCATGTGGGAATAATTCTCTTGTAGTCCTTCCAGTAACCATTAGTGTGGAAGAAAAAAAGTTGGAAGCAGAAGACTTACATGCCTGATATTAAATAGAAGCTAAGTACATTGAAGAAGTCATTCAAGAACAGCTTATTCATGTGAAAATGTGACCTATGTAATGCTGCCAAGGTCAGTGAGATATGCACTAGTCTGCTATATGAAGTGCTGTTCACACAAAATAACTAAGTTGATGTTCATTGCAAAACCATTTTTGCCAAGTGGTTTAAAAAAGATTATATGAATGCCATCCTTCCTACCACCTTGGAACGTATCCCATCATCTTCCTTATTTACCTGGCGAGTTTCCCTAGACAGATACACACCACTGTTTCCAAGAGAGAACACCGTTGCTGAGTAATTTAAATGAGAAAGTTTTACTATGGCATTTTTCATTTCAATTACTGTAAACTACAATCTGAAATATGTAGGTCATGCTGAAAGTGACATCAGACTACGACTCAATGCCTAAAAAGAACTTAATTTACCATTAAGATTCACCATACAGTTGAGTTATGTAGAAAGTAAAGGACAAGATCAAATATTAATATTTATGAATAAACTTTGTATGTACATTTTCAGTTTGAGAGATGTTTTCTATAGTGTGATAATCATTATAGCTGTATAGAGAAAAATAATGAATATTAATGTATTTGAAGAGAACTCTAACTACATATTTGTGGGTCTAAAGTTAGACATCTATATTTAGGCACTAAATAAATAAATGGCCTAATTTTCAGAGGGTCTGAGAAACCCAAACTCCCATTAGCTTTAGTGAGGGTGAAGGTACTCAGCACCTCTGAAAACCAAGCCACTAATTCAGGTGCCAAAGCATAGGTATAAGTGCCCAACCAAGTTTGAATATTGTGACGTATACTTCCATAATGTTATCATGCTTACTGATTTTATATAGTTTTGCACACACAAAAATGCATTGTACTAGCTGTAAAAAAGAAAAGAATAACAAGGCATAAAATTATCATCCATTGACTTGAATCTCAGTCTTCTGTTTATTAAACTAGTAAATGTTGGGAGTATAAAAGCAGCAGCAGCAGACCCTAAGGTAATATCTTACATATTGCTCAGCAGTTAAACTGTTTTGACTGATAAAGGAAAGCTTTAGTGGGCTCTGGACAGAATCCCACCAAATTCTCTTCAGCTGAATGGATGCTAGCGATGATTAAGGGTAGTACCGATGGGGACAAATATATGTGTGTATTTGTGTGTCCATGCAGTAACATATGTGTTTAAATGGGTGGCGGGGGGATTAAAGCATACAGTTCAACATTACTTACTTTCATAGTGAATCTTGAATCCATTATTAGAACGACTGTTGTCTGTTGTAAAGAGAAGGTAAATGAAATTGCTGCTACTGAACAGAAACTGTGGGACCTGTGTACCATTGTAAGAACCCAGAAGTGGAGACAGGAGATTTGGTCCATCGTGAACTTCCAAAACATCGTAATTGAGTTCAGTCTGAAATCTAGGGTTGAGAAAACATACACAAACACACATATATATACACATACAGACATATACATAAATAGTTGTATTAGAACTACATTGATGTAAACATAATCAACATTTCAGATTTTAAATCTTATTCAAATTAAATGTAACATGTATGTAAATGATGAAGATTAACAAACCTAATGCAAATTATTAGTATTATTTGAACAGTAGTATTCAAGGTGCCAGGAATATACTTTACAGAGGATTCATGCTTCTCAGGAAGGATGTGATAGGCTAAAATTGTGCCATTAACTCCAGCTAGTCAATAATCTCTCCGAAATAGTCTGTGCCTCATTTTTTGTTGCCATTAGAAGGTGAAAATTCAAAGAAAATTATATGATATGCACAAGAGATTCTTTTTATGATTGAAGCAGGAAGAACTGATTCATATAAGGTATCTCTATGATTTATCTCTATGGATTTAATATCCTGACAATTATCCAAACAGATCATTTGAATCACTTCTCAACATAACATCCAATGTACAATACTATTAACAATACAACTCGGGTGTGTTTTCTAATAAGGAAAGAGGCTTACACACAATTTAAGTATCTTCAAAATATTGTGAAGAAAGGCCTAAAGTTTCAAACCTGGGTGCCTACAATTGGAGTCCTACAATGAGTAGATGCCTAAATAAACATATCTGCTTTGAAAAGATGCTGAGTCATTGCAAAACCCCTTGACTTTCATGGGACTAGTGGGTGCCCTGCACTTCTGAAACAAAGCCACATTTATTTAGGTGCCTTAAATATGGAATTAGGAACCCAATTTAAGCCATCCTTGTCTATATATTTTGGTCTAATTAACATCACAGGGGAAAAAAATCAACCCTATGGGTTTGTTGGAAAATATTATTTTATAATATTTACAACATTAATGCCCAATGTCATTAGAACAAATTTTATTCAATTTACCGAGAAAAGGAACACAAGAGATGTGGCAATGCTTTCTTCTGTTGTGTAATGTCTTATTCTATATGGCACAAACAACATGGAAATGCTTTTTACTTTAACAGAATCCTAATCCGAATGTTTATTGTTACAGCCTGTAAGTAATGTCTAGAGAACTAGATGATAGTGCATCAGTTAAGGCTTAATTGAGAAGTGATGGTATATAAGGGAACGTGTATATATCATTGCAAGAGGTTGTTTCTACTCCTGTTCTTGAGGGATATATGTTAACATTTGTCAAGGAAGAGCAGTGCGGCTGCATACCACATTACTCTTGAAGTCTCAGATGCCATCAGTGGCCCAAAGCATCTTTTTACATCTGCATTTGACTGGTTGATTGAGACCTGTCTCTCCAATATGAATCTTGCAATTTACAGACTCTCAAGTGTATTGCAATGCACTTTATATTGATTGACATTAAAAGGTTAGCAGCCATCAAAAATTACTACACCGCTGTATCTGAGATTCCAGTTATTCCCTAAGCATGGAGAAATACCTGCCCAACCAGTTGTAATGGTAACTGTTAATAATTGTTGTGCTTTTTAATACACTACAACATGTACAGATGACAAAGTCCAAGGAGCCAGGGAGATGATTCAATGAAACAGGCTACACTCCCTACCATCTTCCCCGGCATACAATAGGAGAAGGAGGTTCTATGATGGGCTGCTTGGAAAACATAATCACAGTAAAAGATGAAGGAATGGAGCTGAGCTGCCTGGAGAACTTAGCGAGTGTTAAAAATACTGTTGAAGATAATTATTGAGGAATTTTACAGCAAGGAATATTTTCAACTAAGAATCGTTCCTGTGTATGTTTGTGCGGCAGTGGAGAGTGGGAATGAATGATATTTCATGGTAATAGAATACATGAACATTGCCACAGAATTTAGAGGATAGTACTGAAGAATTTAGGAGTCGCTGGCATGGCACTTGGTCCCATTGTGTCGTGGAGTACCTGGAGTCCCATTCATAGGTCTGCCCTAAAGGGCTAGTGAGCTTATGCAGATACAGTACCTTCTCTCTAGAGGTTTCAGAGTAGCAGCCCAGTTAGTCTGTATTCGCAAAAAGAAAAGGAGTACTTGTGGCACCTTAGAGACTAACAAATTTATTTGAGCATAAGATTTCGTGAGCTACAGCTCTCTTCATCGGATAGCTTCTTGCTTTAGGGTATTGATTCTGATCTGTAAAGCCCTAATACCAGAAATCACAGATCATGCAGGCATCTCCAGTTCCCTTCTCCCTAGCCACACATACAGCAAGGCACAGGAAAAAAATCTCTGTAGAGCCCTCTGCCTGCCTGGGTTTCTTTTCTTCTGCAGAGAACAACTATCAGGCAAGCATGAGAGCAAAGTTGAACCTCCAGAACAAGGAAGAATGTAACTAAAATAAGAGGGTGATTGTCATTATAGGAAACCCTAAAACAGGTGTATCCGGTGAAGGTGAATGTATGAAAAGGAAGGAAAAGATAGGGTGAGGAGAAATGAGCATTCACCAGACAAAAGAGGCAGGGATGCCTGGGTGACAAGAATGGGGAATATGTGAAGGAGGAAATGTCTATGGGGTTTTTGTTTGAAAGTTTCAGGCAGGTGAAGGGATTACTTTGCATTTGTACTTGGAAGGCACAGTCACATATTGTAACACTGCTGATAATTTTTCTTCTCCACTCACATCCTGACTTCTTGGTACACCCCTATTTTCCATCGCTGGTTTCCTTCCTATCTTAGAGAGAGTTTGGGAACTGACAGGAAAGTCAGCCAGGCCAAAAGCCCCTTTGTGCTCCTGGTAGAGTCCTCTCCAATGGCTCCTTTCTAATCCTTCAAAAATGACATTTCCCAAAACATTAAACCTCCCAGAAATTAAGCAGTGTCCTAATAGTTAATCCGAAAAACCTGTGTTGCTACTGGACCTAGTTTTATTGAAGACTCATAACATCCCATAAGCCACTCTGTGGGAGTCTAACACATTTAAACAAAGAAAACAAACCCCATATCTAATCTCATTTTTCCAGAGGTAGCAAGCATTTCAGCTACCCAAACAAAACAAAACAAATCAAATCAATCAAACATTAAACTATATGTATGTTTACAACATGTGGCCTTATTTTTAAGAAACAGCCTATCAAATCAATGCAATGTCAGGACTTGAGCAGTATGTCCAGGCACACACTGAGTAATCTCATTAGCCAAATGTGTTTGGTATGCTGATCAGCAGTGAGATGATTAGCAGCACTGGCATTTAAATTGTCATAATTAGGCTTCAAGATTAATGCCACAAGATGAAGAGTGGCAATTCACATTTCTCACTGCTATCCTTTCAAGTCACTCTGTCTAGGTGCAGACTCAAAAATACCCAACATATCTCATTGTTACAGCGATCACTGTCACCAGAAGGAGTAGAAACTTCAGAGACCAGAAATTCATAAGAACACAACAAAATATGAAATAAATCTACCAGGAGACCTAAAACCAGAAAATTAATGGATTTTCTATGTCTGCAAATGTCTCTTTATTCTAGTTGTTACCAAGATATTTATACCATGATGTTTGGAGACAAAAGCATATTGGGTACAGCTACAAGGCTATCAGACTTGCTGAGTCCTAAATAGATCTTCAAAGTCACAGGGGAAGGAGAAACCGTAGGAAGAGGAATGAATTCAGAATGGCATGGAGTGAGAATGGAAACCACTGTGCAAGTGACAAGCTGAAAAGCTGAAAGGTTAAGGTGGCTTATTTTTGCAGGAAATACGTATTGCCAAGCAGTGCCCTTCCATATAGAAGATGCAAACTAGAGGAATCTAAAGATTTTAGACCTGTAAAATAAATAAAACCATATATATTTTGCCCCTCTCATAAAGCCATAAGAACCCATAACTAATATCTTTAAATATTACACTGATGAATGTTTAGAGCAACACGTGTCTCTTTCTGAACACAGAGCGGAAATGCAAAGATTTGCATAAAATATATAAAGTTGTAGAAAAGGTTGTAAAATGGGGGAAAGTAACATGGCTATATATTTAACAAAATTAGGATCTCAAGAAACTAAGCTGCAGACTTGGTTTCCTCATTGAAGGGAGTGATACAACCAACTCCGTGTTCTAAACCAGAGTGTATTGGAGGTGAAGGGAATTAAAATAGGAGGTCAGGTTGGGATAGGACTTTTTTTTCCCAAATCCCCAAAACTCTCTCAGGGTGGGAAAACCATCTCCTGCCCAGTTCTAATGAGTAGTTCCTTAGTGACACAAATGATCCCATTGTTTTATTTTAAATAAACATGACCTTGTTGGATTATTTGCATGAACAAGGAATAATCACATGAGTATAAATATAAAATTGGTCCTACATTAAAAAAGCTGGCAAGGGGAAGTGCATTGCAATGTGCTTTTCACCAGCATAAATAAAAAATGCCTGTTATATTTTTTTCTCCTAAAACCAATTTCTGAATGAAGCCCAAACCTGGGAAATTTCAGCAAGATATATTTGTTGTTTTAAAACAAAGAATAAGTAAATAACCTTATCTACGGCATCACAATGGCAAATCAATCATGACAGATGACCCTAAAAAGTCCTCTCACTTAAATGAAATAAAATCAGCCGAACAGAATAGATAGAGTTTACTCTATTTGGTAAGTATTTGCATTCTAACTTTATTTACCTGTATTTCAATTAGTATGAAATTAGTATGATTACTAAAGCTCCAGTACTTCAAACACTTACTCATGTTCTTGACTTAAGAATGTGTGCAGTCTCAGTGAAGTTAGAGGACTGCTCACCTGTTTAAATCAAGGAAGAGTAAATTTTTGCAGACTAACACGGCTGCTACTCTGAAACCTGTCAGTTTTTGCAGTATCTACCGACACTTGCACTCAATTTTTTTCTTCTTCAAGTGATGTCTCCAATACACTCTGGTTTAGAACACTACAAATAATGTTAGACTTTAAGGTTTGACGCAGATTTCTCCATTGACTGCAAGGGGAAGTTATACCCAAAACAAAACAAAAAAAGAGTGGTACAGTATGGCCCCATATATATTCTTATGTACATTACTCAGATTAAACAAATCGCTTGCCATTATATGATACTAAGCATGGGCTTGATTCACAAGGAAAGTAAGGCAGATTCAGAGTCAAAAAAACCTAATTTTTAGATGCTTAGAAAATCTGTGAGATTTACAAAATTTAAGTCTGGCACCTAGGCACCCTATACACTGAATGGGGAGAGATAGGCACCTTAGACTGGGATTCACAAAAGCCAGCATGCTAGGGAGCTCCTTACCTAAAGTAGTCTATAGAAAATGCAAAGCTGACAGTCGTGTGCTAAGCCTCACTCCTCTCTCAGAGATAGGAAGATCCCTACACTTGGGATTCTCAACTACAAATGCTCTCTTGTGTTAGACACCTACTTTTAGACCAGTGGTTAGTGTACATGGGATGTGTGAGGCTGCCACTTCAAATCAATCTTCCATTTTAAGAAGGGATTTAAACTAGCATCTGCCACCTCTCAGATGAGGGCCCTAGTCACTGGGCTATAGGATATTCTGATGGAGGGGTGGCTCCCTTAGTCTCTCCTGATGAAGCTGTTCCACTGTGGATAAATATTTTTTTTAAAAAATGGATCAGAAACCCTCACTCCTAGGTATCCCCCTACAGTGCTCTAAGCACCAGGCTACAGTGTCATTCTCCTGCTTGCTCTCTCTGAGGCCTAGTGTTGAAGCTCTTCCACTATAGCTAAATTAATAAAATTATCATTGGGAAAAAGAGAAAGTCAGAGAGAATGTGAATATGCATATATGATCTCTTTGTAGCCTGAGACCAGTCACCTGGGAGGTGGAAAACTCAAGATCCAATCCCAGTGCTTTGTTGTTGCTTTTTAAAATTAATTATCCACAGTGGAACAGCTTGAAATCACTTGAGAGGTTTGAATTCAAATGCTTTCTCTTCTCTGGTGGAGGGAGGACTGGAACTGGGGGTCTCCCAAATCCCAGGTGAGTACCGTAACCACCACTAGCCTAAAAGTTAGGAAGATGTCATCATTCCCTGTCCCCAGTACCTGCCATTTTATGTAAGCTCATCTATAGGGGCCTGATCCAATAGGCAAGCACTGAACACACTTATTGGATCAAGCCCCACAAGCAAGTTATGCAGAGGAATACCTATCTTCTTCAGTTCTTCATGTCTCTGGGAATTAGGCATCCAGACATCTGCCATGTGGCTGCAGTGCATGTGCTCAGAGGCAGGAACATAGGCACCTAGGGAATTTTTACTGCAAAAATTTAGGGGCACTGCAATTCTAGGTGCGTGCAAGGTTTGGAAACAGCTAAGCAGGAGTCTTGAGAGTCCCAATGGTGCCTTATTTTGGGATTAGGTGGCTAAAGCGGCCTAAATCCTTTTGTGACTCCAAACACAAGTATTTTAATTCAATAACCAAGATGCATCATGTAAAGCATCATAAAACTATTTACAGGATATTTGTACCTTATAAATTCAAACATTACAACAAATCCTTCTTTATTAACAGCTTACCAGTTAGCTTATTTAAGATCAATATTTACAGAAAGAGTCTAGCACCCACTTGCGGAGTCCACACTAATTTGACAAAATGTAGTAGAGATAATGATATTTTTTGTGAATTAAAGCTTATTTTTGCTTTATTTTAATGCATTTTTTTAAAAAGGCATCAACAATTTTCCAGCAGCTTCTTTTCCGCTTGTGGGGAGAGGGTGGAAGCAATGGATGTAAAGTACTAGCTCTGCTTTGCCCTCCTGTCAACATGTGGATTTCCATGTTCCTCAGAGATCTATATCTCTGGGATCTGGGAGAACCAGTAATGCAGAAGGAGCTGACCTTTGCACCTCTGTGTGGGAACATGGAAATCCATTGACAGAGGTATCTTCTGTGCGTAGATACATGATTATCTGACCTAGTCGTTTTATTTATGATTATCACAGTGGGGGAAATCCTGGCCCCACTGAGTTCAGAGGAATCAGGATTTCATCCTGCATGTTGACTAGAAAGTTTAGAAACTGAAAACCTAAAGGTAGACTCATGTTCAGACATGCAATAGGTTCTTTGGTCTGAAAAGTGTTGTATTTCAACATGATATTCTTCTTACGAAGGAAATAATTATGTAAAATTTTAAATAATTTTGCTGATAAATAATTTATAAGTTCTACACTCAGGCTTCCTTAAGGTTTTCCTTTTTAAACAGACCTTTGGTATGGCAGAGTTCAACTTCTTCATATCAATACTGTCAAATAAAAACAATACCATTTTAGATCCAATTTAATGTATCCCATTACAGGATCAGTATTTAAGAAACAAACCATAACTGGAGACATTTTACTATATACATAAAACAGAATTAATAAAACCATCCCTATAAAAGAAAAGGTCCTTGCTCAACACGTTATCAGCAAAAAAATTAACATTTTTAGATACATGAAATTTTAAATTGGGGCAGACAGGCTAAAATTAACAACAAAAAGAGGGATTTTCAAAAGACGTGCAGTGACTGAGGAACACAGTTCCCATTAAAAGCCAACAGAATTTATGTTCTAAAGGCACTTTGTTGCTTTTGAAAATCCCACCCAATAAGGCAAAATTCCCAACTACTCCAATCAAACTGTAAATTAACTTTATGACACCGAAAATAACGCCTGGTTATGGGTAAAATTGGGAAAAAAATATATCAAATAAGAAAAACATTTGTCAAGACCTTTCAAATGTAATTTTGATAGAGTGTCCTGGTTCAGCTTCAATCACCCACTCACAATTCAAGGAGTCTTTATAGTACCCAGGCCAGCCTGGAGAAAGGATTACTCCACTGGGAGATGAAAAATGCCCACCACATGGAGCTAAAAACAAAATGATAGAAAGAATATAATAATGGAGATTTACAGGTTGTAGATTAACATCATTACCATTATTAAAACAGAATGCACACTGGTTTCTAAATTTATTATTACAGTAAGATGTTTAAGGTTCCCCCTTCCCCAATATCTTAGGTCCCAAGCCTACAGTGAACTTTGTAAGGCACATGGGGCCACCCACACAAAGCTTAATACAGAATCAAAGGCTAAAAAGCAAAGTCATATATGTGCTTTAAACATTGACAATGATTATTACATTTCAGTATAATAAATACAATCTATCATCCTATAGACCAGAATAGAAAATTAGAAAACACTACTTTTAAAAATATCTTATTAGCTAGACCTTATGAATATAACTATAGATTTTGAAAAGGATATAGAGAAGCTTGGATTGAGTCTTTAAAATATCTGATCTGGACATGGTAGGACCTTCTGAATATCAATCCCAGCTGACATTTACCTGCTGTGTAACTTGGGCAAGTCGCTTGATTTTTTTGTGGAACAAATTCCCCATGTGTAAAAGGGGGATACTTACCAACTTCCTATGGATGTTATGAAGAGTAGCTAAGGATTTGTAAGCATTTTGTAGATGTAATATAAATATTATTATTCTCAGATACAATTGAGTGCATGTGGTTTAAGAAAAGCTACATTAGAATCAAGATAATTCAGACTGAGAGTTTATAATTAAGGCTTTACAGTGGCTTGATAACATTTCAATCATGGCAATAATCTAACTATTAATTATAAAGTTTAAATGATAGTTCACAGTAGTTACCAAATAAATGTCCAAGAGTAGCACATATAAAAACAGTACATTAATTAACAATTGGGGCCAATCCAGCAAAAGGGAACCTCCAAGGCTGACCGACCATTGAATTATTTCATCATATTTGATTCTACAGATGTGGAAGCTAGTTCCTACCCCCATTTTAAGTCTATGAAATGTTACAGCAGTGGAAATCACAGTGCTAATTCTGTTAGGCATGTTATGGCTGCTGTCTTCCTATGCCAGGAGCTAGGTACCTCCAACACCTTAGCACAGCAATGAGCTTTATTAGCTAGTCAAAGAAAAAATATAAAGAGGCTATGCTCAAAATCTCCAATGCTTTTCTGGCCCAAAGTTCCATTCTGGCAATCAACCAGAGAAAAGAAGGAGAAGAAAAGAAGATATGCAGCTATGAATGGCTAATGCTCCTTGGAAAAATAAACATTACCCAGAATGTTCATTTTCTTCTCATAGTGAAGCCTTATGGTTCTGAAATGATTGTTATTGTGGTGTTTACCCATAACTAGATCAGGAAGAAACAAAATATCATATAAAAAAGGCAGCTTTTAAGATTTTTTCCCCAACTATCACCGGAAGCAGATGTGCCAGAAATGTCCCTACAACACTTCTCCCCAAACTGTGGGGCATACCTCCCTAGGGAGCACAGAGGAAGGTTTGGGGGGCCATGTGGTCGGGGCTGGGCCAGCCCCCATGAGAGTAGGGATGGAGCACCATCCAGCCCCACTCTGGCCCCAGCCCAGCTATGGCCCCAGCCACAGCTCCACTTCGCCCCCTGCTCCGGCCCAAGCCACAGCTTCAATCTGCTCCCTGATCCACCCCTAGCCCAGTTCTACCCTCATTCCCTCTCTGCCCCCAGGCCAGCGCTGCCTCTAATCCCAACTCCTCCCCCATCCCTAGTTCATCCCCCAGCTGTGCCTTCAGCCCAACCTCCTCTGTTGAGCCAACTGTGCAGTAACGGAGGGGAGGCATGGACAGATTCCATTACTGGTAAGGGTGGTCGTGACAGGAGAAGTTTGGGCACCATTGTCCTAAAAAGTCTGCTCAGTTTCAGTGCATTCAAAGAATCATCTAGTTTATGCATCTGATACAAATCCAAAACTTTTGGTTACTTATTTGTTCAACCCTTATCTGTATACCTTCTGAAAGGCACTCATCACTACATGTGCTGCAAAGTTTCTTTCCCTGACACCAAAATTAAAAAAGAATGATGTAAGGAATCTGTGGGAGAAAAAAGCCCCCAGAGCAAGAAACCAATGTAGGAAGATCTCTCCACATCACCAGCTCACTAGAATTGTAAAAGCCTTAAATGAGATCATCTTCCCCTATATACCTCTGGGGAAAAAATCACTGCAGCAGAGCTGCTTGCATGCTTTTTTCTTATTTGTTTTGTGGGAGGCTAACATTCTCTCTATATAGAAATTAATTCAGTAAAATTTCTAAAATCCTAGACATGTAGTAATTCTATTATTAGCAATATTAACGTTTTAGAAATAGAAACAAATAATTATGTCATCCCAGCACTTCAGAATGGGTACTGTAATGCTAGAACAGTTTATGAATTATATGCATATACAATGTAGTGAACCAAGCACATATTTTGCACCTGTTTTACCTTTTTTGAAAAAAATGTTAGTGAAGCAAAAAATGCCTTGCTCTGCAGAAAACATGGTCAAAAAAGTAACTGAGCTCTAGGTATTTCTCTCCTTAAAGTAATAGGCTGAGATTTTTATTTTTCTTAATTATAATGCTGCATTTTCAAGGAAGTTATTTTAGTTCCTTACTCCAGGGATGAAATTTCTCTTACAGTGTTTGACTTGGTAGCTTGGTAGCTTGGTAGCCTTGAGTGAACCCAGCCACTGATTAGCTAGCACATGCTGCAGGGTTGGGCCATTTTTTTTTTCATTATTTTAAATTAAAATGGATTAAATAGAGGCCAAAGTACTGTACAAGTGGCTGGGAGCATGACAGTCTAGGCAGCTGTACCCAATTCTTTGTTGTGTATTGTGTTGCTGAGCAGTGATTTTATAACCTTTGAAGGGAGTTAAATCTAAGCCCAGAATCCTTGCTCAGAACATAAGACTTTGAAAGCTAAAGGCCTACTGCAGAGAAAATGGGGATGAGGTGGGGAATAATCATATAGGAGCAGATTGTCACTGTTCCTAACAGAGCTGCACGGACACGTAAGGCCAGCCAGTCCAAGTGCAGCCACATTAGAGCAACTTGGATTGCAGTTGTGGGTCCCCTTTGGAGTGTATCCTTTTTGCTACTGTTATTCCCCCACCCCATGTGATACCTACCATACCATGGATTGACAATATGAGGATTAGATTCACAAGAGGAATTATGTGTTGCACCCGGCTGCCTAGTGGAATTCATAATCGTGAGTTAGATGTCCAATTTCCCTATATAACGTATTGGTTGAATTAGGCATCTAAAAAAAAAAAAAAGATTCACAGGAGCCAGAACATTAAGCAGAGAGTCACATAAACTACCTGCAGTAGGTGATCACGTGTAGTGATCAACGGCTCCATGTCTAGTTGGCAGCCGGTATCAAGTGGAGTACCCCAAGGGTTGGTCCTTGGGCCGGTTTTGTTCAATATCTTCATTAATGATCTGGAGGATGGCGTGGATTGCACCCTCAGCAAGTTTGCAGATGACACTAAACTGGGAGGAGACGTAGATATGCTGGAGGGTAGGATACAGATGGACCTAGACAAATTAGAGGATTGGGCCAAAAGAAACCTGATGAGGTTCAGCAAGGACAAATGCAGAGTCCTGCACTTAGGACAGAAGAATCCCATGCACTGCTACAGGCTAGGGACCGAATGGCTAGGCAGCAGTTCTGCAGAAAAGGACCTAGGGGTTACAGTGGATGAGAAGCTGGATATGAGTCAACAGTGTGCCCTTGTTGCCAAGAAAGCCAATGGCATTTTGGGATGTAAAAGTAGGGGCATTGCCAGCAGATCGAGAGATGAGACCATTCCCCTTTTTTCAACATTGGTGAGGCCTCATCTGGAGTACTGTATCCAGTTTTGGGCCCCACACTAAAAGAAGGATGTGGAAAAATTGGAAAACATCCAGCGGAGGGCAACAAAAATGATTAGGGGACTGGAACACATGACTTATGAAGAGAGGCTGAGGGAACTGGGATTGTTTAGTCTTCAGAAGAGAAGAATGAGGTGGGATTTGATAGCTGCTTTTAACTACCTGAAAGGGGATTCCAAAGAGGATGGATCTAGACTGTTCTCAGTGGCAGCAGATGACAGAACGAGGAGTAATGGTCTCAAGTTGCAGTGGGGAAGGTTTAGGTTGGATATTAGGAAAAACTTTTTCACTAGGAGGGTGGTGAAACACTCGAATGCGTTACCTACGGAGGTGGTGGAATCTCCTTCCTTAGAAGTTTTTGAGGTCAGGCTTGACAAAGCCCTGGCTGGGATGATTTAGTTGGGGATTGGTCCTGCTTTGATCAGCGGGTTGGACTAGATGATCTCCTGAGGTCCCTTCCAACCCTGATATTCTATGATTCTATGAATATCAAGGAGAGAGATGTAGTTTAAGCCGCACTCCTCAAGGGAAGTTTGGTACCTAACTCCAAGTTAATGCTAGATGCCTATCTCTGCTCAGGATTAGCAGCCATGAGCCCACTCCTGGAGTTAGATGACTAAGCCAGGCCAGCCCTTTCTCACAAAACAAAACAAAAGAGGAGGTAACAATGATGGAACCACCCTTGTATCCAGTCTCCCAGTGACTAGAGCACTCACCGAGAACATTGGAGATCTTGATTCAAATTCCTCCTCTGCCTGATTCAGAGCAGGGACTTGAACCTGGGTTGCCAACATCCCAGCTAAGGGCTCTAAATATCAGCCTAATTAGGTATAAGGGAGGCACAACCAGTACCACCTTACCCTCATGTGTGTTTTGTGAGGGGCTCAGTTCGGTAGGTGTGCTTCAGGGGACCTCTGAGCATGCATATTGGGTCAGGCCCTGCAGGCAAAACAGCTGAGGGAAATCCCACCCACCAGCATCAACAGGTAGGGAACCTGATGTGGCTGGCAGGGAAAGGGAGACAGTCCTGTAGCAAGGGAGGGAGACACTAGCCAAGGAACAATAGGTAGCTCCTCCCACTGGGAGTCTCTGGCATCCATTGGCCAGCAAGGGGACAGGTATGCGACTGTCCAGCATTCCCCAGCACCCAGGAGTTACACCAGCACAGGGACCATATGCTGTGCTGACAAAGGGTTACTCACCAGCTTCCGGCAGCTGCAACAATAATCTTCAAGATGCAGAAGGAGGTTAGTAAGGATTATGGTGCCTCTCTCCCCAGGGAAAGAGGGTCTGCACTGGTGTGGTGGGGTGTCTGCACCACTGCAGGGGTTGTACCTCTTTGCTCCACCACATGCAGGCTCTGCCTGCTATTTAACAAGGAGTCCCCATAGGAACCATTTCCATGGTTGAGGGGGAGGGTGTAGCCCTGGTCAGAGCTGGGACCATGGCCTCCTCTCCCCCATCCCTGAACTTGTTGGCAAGGGGAAGCCTAGAGGCCACAGGATGACCCTCCTGGAGCTGGGTTTGTTGTCATGCCCCCTCCACTCTCCCTGCTCAAAGGGGAGGGGGTCGGGGTCAGGTGGTCCTGCTATGGCTGCTGGGGACAGTCCTGGCTCTGCATTCCTGGGTTGCCTTGCCCTGCTGAAACCAGCTTAAGGGAAACTGCTTTTCCCTATCCTTGCCCCACAAACTCTTGAACTGGTTGGCAGCCTTTTGCATTATGCAAGTATATTGTGTATGAGAAGCCCTGAGAAGTATATTTCCTTCCTCAGGTATGAGGATTTCATAGTGAGGTCTTATGCTACATATGGTGGGGTAACATGGTTAAGGTATGACAGAGAATTTAGATAGAGGGTGGCAGAGGAGCCTGGAATAAAATAAAGCAGGAACTTTGGCTGGAGGTCTGACTCCTTATCACGCTGCCCAGCTGGCATTCACAGACAGTGGGTTGAGAGTGACAAAATCTCATTTTCAAAATATGCATATGAAAGTCAATGTGTACTTTGAACTGATGATAGGAAATTTTTTTGTACCAAAGGCAGGTACAAGTACTGCTGTAGGATATGTGTGGAGTAAACATAGTACACTCTCCTGTTATGGGGGTGAAGGGCAGTTTCTCCAGGGCTGTAGGAAAGGAAATCTGCAAGGTCCCAGTGCTTCAAGGGATGCTACATGGGGAGGTAGTATTCACAGAAAAGGCTCTTTCTCCAATTAAGATACAGGGTTATGAAATTTGTTAGTGGACTATTCCATAGGGGGGAAAAAGCCATAGTTTATTTATGGAACAGATTTTTGGCCTCTTTTCAAATCCCATATGAGGGTGTGAGATTCAGCTCTTGGGCTGAGAACTTGAAGTCTTCCAAAGGCTACAAGCATAGAAAAAGGGCAAATGGGAGATGGCAGCAGAGAAAGTGGCAAGTCCCTTCCCATACATTCCTGTCATAAATACAAAGGGAAGGGTAAACACCTTTAAAATCCCTTCTGGCCAGAGGAAAAATTCTTTCACCTGTTAAGGGTTAAGTAGCTAAGATAACCTTGCTGGCACCTGACCACAATGACCAATGAGGAGACAAGATACTTTCAAAGCTGGAGGGAGGGAAAAACAAAGGGTCTGTCTGTGTGATGCTTTTGCTGGGGATAGAATAGGAATGGAGTCTTAGAACTTAGTAAGTAATCTAGCTAGATATGCATTAGATTATGATTTCTTTAAATGGCTGAAAAATTAGACTGTGATGAATAGAATGATTATTCTTGTCTTTGTGTCCTTCTTGTAACTTAAGGTTTTGCCTAGAGGGATTCTCTATGTTTTGAATCTAATTACCCTGTAAGGTATTTACCATCCTGATTTTACAGAGGTGATTCTTTTTACCTTTTCTTATCTGAAAATTCTTCTTGTAAGAAATTGAATGCTTTTTTCATTGTTCTTAAGATTCAACGGTTTGGGTCTGTGGTCACCTATGCAAATTGGTAAGGATTTTTATCAAGCCTTCCCCACGCAGGAGGGTGCAAGGTTTTGGTGAGGATTTTGGGGGGAAAGACGTTTCTAAACAATGCTTTCTCAAAAAATAAACCCAGACGTTTGGTGGTGGCAGTGCAAGTCCAAGGGCAAAGGGTAAAATAGTTTGTACCTTGGGGAAGTTTTAACCTAAGCTGGTAAAAGTGAGCTTAGGAGGTTTTCATGCAGGTCCCCACATCTGTACCCTAGAGTTCAGAGTGGGGAAGGAACCTTGACAATTCCAATGCCAGAATTGTACGTGTCCCCTTGGTGTAGTACCAAAGAAGGTGAAGGGGGAATAAAGCTTATCCATTACCTGTGCGACCCCCACACTTATTGGTAAAATGATTATGTTGACCCCAGCTGTGTTCAGTGAGATATTCATCACTTGATGCTTCAGTAGTCATGCATAGGGAGTATGGCCCTGGGGCAATGTTGGCAAAATGTGACATCAATTGTATTCCACTTGCTTCCAGTGCATCCCAGGGACTTTAACTTGCTTGTATTTCAGTTTAAAGACCACTACCATTTTGATAAGTCCATGCCAAGGGGTACTCAGTGTCATGTACCACTTTGGAAAGATGCATCTCCATGTTGGACTGGGCGATGGAGCATTGTGTGATGTAAGTCAGTCTCATGACAATCTTGATATCTTCTCATGTGCAGGAAGATTGGGAACAAGCAACGGTGAGTACATGCTTCAGAAATTTCAGAACCTAGCCAAGTGCCTTGGGCTCCTCTTCACCACAGAAAAAACAGAAGACCCCACCCAAAGTTAAACACACCTGGACATCGAACTGGACATAATTCAGGGTTTCTAGGTTGCCTACAGAGAAGTTGGAATTGGCCAGGCCACTGACAGGAGATCTCAAAACGGCAAAGAAAATTACTCTGAGGGAACTACAGGTGGTGATGGAGCACCTAAACTTGGCATGCCGGGTGGTGGCTCCTGGTCAGGCATTTTGTGCTTATCTGGCATCTGCCCCCTCTAGAATGAACCCCACACTATTTTAGCAGAATGACAAGGGAAATGAAGGAAGTCTTTGAAGTGTGGGAAAGATTCCCAGAAGGGTTAAATGGGGTCTCAATATGTGTTCAGACTAGTTTCTCAAGATTGACTTGCAGGTACAATCCAATGCCTCAGGAGGCATAGGTTTGGGGGTTTACTTTCAAGGTGAGTGGTGTGCACAGAAGTAGCCAGAAGCTGGGTGGCTCACGGTATTACAGGGGACATCATCTTCCTCTAGGTTTTTATAGAGGTCCATGGGCAATGTCCCAATAACTCTGGGATCTTAGCTCATGACAGCTGTGGGACTAATCAAGGACTCGGTTCCCCTACAGACTAAATTCCTACAAGGTCAGCCAGTCAGAGTTTGTAGAATTTAGGGCACAGGCAGGACTTCATTGTGGGTGACCTATGCATACACACCAGGTGGTGCAATATGCAGTGCCTCTGACTCTCTGTGGGTGGGCCCATTTCTAGCCAACTAGTGGGCCAGTCCTCCTGGAGTAGGTTGGGCGTATCCCAGACCTGTGCAGGCATTTCACAGTACAGAAACTTTTAGAAGGGTGGTCCAGGAGGAGTGCGTGTCAGTGGGATGGCAGGTTAACCATAACACTGGAAGCCCTGATAGAGCTGTCAAAGGCTAGTCTGAGGCTGTAGCTATGGGAGAGAGGCCAAGTTATTTAAGGCGGCATTTGTTGTTGCCTTCTTTAGTGCTTTGAGAGTGAGTGAACTGGTGCCTATGGCAGCTGTGGACGGGTCCCAGCATGCATTAAACCTAAGAGATGTGCAACTATCTATAAGAGTGGTGTCTTTGCACTTAAGGTACTCAAAGAAACCAGAAGTGAAGAGGGGCTTATGAGGCAGTGAAGCAATGTGCAGACAAGCACTTGTGCCTGTTAGAAGCAATAAGAGCCTCACTAAAATTCCAGAGCCTGCAACCAGGCCTGCTGCTCAAACACAGTGATGGTAGCTTCCTGGCAAGGTATCAATTCAGCGTAGTACTGAGAAAAGCCTTGACTCATATAAATTTGGTACTCATTCCTTCAGTATTAGCATGATGTCAGTGGCTGCAGAGGGGTTTTTGCCTGCAGGAGGTGAACACTATAGGTCCCTGAAAATCAAGGTGTTATAGGATTTGCATCTGTACCAATGAAAAGATATCAGGGAATGGCAAAATGTAACTAACCCAATGTGCTTGTTTGTTTCAGAAGCTACCCAGGGCATATGCAATGTTTGGATTTGTGGGCACTCTATAGTGCATTGAGCCCACAAGAGAGCAGCCAGGATGGCAGCCATATCTCAGCTGAGCTTTGAGCTGAAGCTGTTTGCAACCAGGAGAGGTATGGAGTGGGATCAGCTCATGCCATTTCTGCACTCACTAACAGGCAAGGGCTTGGAGCAGACCCAGGCCATATGGACAAGGCTAGAAAGGAAGTAAATAAGGAGGTCACCAAGATATTCCTGGATAAGGGTTCAGTGACAATGCATAGGGACATCTGTTACAATCGGCTGGAGGTTGTCAGGGATGATGGCATACACCTGTCAGATGGAGGTGCTGACATACGGCTACAGCACGTGTGGGCCTGGATTGGGCAGGTGTTCTGATACCAGGTGGCATGTCTGGGTGGGAAGCAACCATATAAATTGCTGGTGCCCCCTGTCGCCAGTTTCCTGTGAGGGTAAGAGACTACATGAACGGTTCCCAAACGTAACAGACCTGGGATTTTGGTGTTGGGCCTTGGGGTCATGTGATAGGGTGAGACCTTGTGGCCCTTGCGGGCCAAGGTCCCCACCCTACTGCACCCGCTCTTTGCCCCTCGTGGGGAGTGGGGGGGAGGGGAGGGACAGTGCTACCACTCAAAGCTGAATCCTGGGGAGAGCCTACCTTGTGTTATAAATTATATGGTAAGGGGCCCTGTAACCCTGACGCTAGATTGAGTTATATAGTAAGGAGCCCTGTAACTCCTGCACTGGAACCAAGTAAATTCTTATTATAGGAATGTATGAGTGATGGCAGGTAGCACCCCATCCCTGTGTTAAAGTGTAATAAAAGTTGCAGAATGCCACTTAATTCCATTCATATCTGTCCTCATTTTGTCACTGGGTCCAAGTCAATGCCTAATTTGTGAATCCCACAGGGGTTCAGCTGAGTTAGGTGCTGAGCTGCTCAACACTGTTAGGTGGCTTTGTGCACGCCCATCAGCAAAATGAGGTCATATTAGTACGTAATTAGATAAGACAGACGGAAGTAAACTCATTAGCAGAAAACTAGCTGCACCATACTGTGCCAAAATATTACTGTTTCAGTGAATATTTATGCAGCCAGTGCCATCCACACAAGTGGAGAATGTGGCACTTTGTTTTATACTGCCAAGGGATTGAAAAGTCTTGTTGCACATTTTTATAGGTCTTGGCTGTCTACTAAGATTCTGCCACATGTGTAGCAATGCAGTGTTTTCCTTCTTCCCCCATCCGTGCCCATAGTTTTTGATATCTGTGCAGTGATTATTCTAGTCTCCTTATAAGTTACATATTTTTCATGATTAGATGACATGATACATATTAACTTACACAGCTCTGTTTTGTAAAAGTTTCTTGATCTCTTCACCATAAAGGAGGTATATTGTTCTTAATAACTCAAGAATTGGAGGCCATAAAGCATGATGCTTATGTTCCTAAAGAAATTGGAAAATTCTCATGCTAAAATAATGAACTACAGTCAAAAAGACATTTTATGTTTTGAAGAACATAGGTCCCTATCTTTTTCCTATGTCAATGACAAAGGTTCCAGCTGCAGCAGGATACAAACCCTAAACACTATAATGTAATTAAATGTGTCTAACAAAGGTAAAATAGTTTCTTGATGAGCAAAAGAAATTTGTAAATTCTGTACTCAATTCAAAATTACATAGTATTGAGAACTGTGCCTAAATAATTTTTAGTCTTTAATTTTCAATTATTTTATTACTGCATTGCAGTTTTACTCCTAGTGATAAATTAAAGATTTGACTTCTTATGTTTAGACCCTAAACCTTATGCTGCCTTCCTCTTTCTACTTTTTCAGCCAAAACAGTGTGTCATTTAAATGCCTAAGGACATCAACAATCAAATGGTTAACACTATCTTGAATTTTTACTACATTTTAGTGCATATTACCATGCATGCGTAGTCATAACAGATATGGAGCCTATAAACTGAAAAATAAATCAACAAAAATAGGAACACCAGATGGTATTATCTTGAGTCAATGTATTACCACAGTAAGAATTCAACTTTGTCACACTTGTGCAAATCAGCATTTTCTCATTTAAAAAAAAAGTTTCTTGTAAATTTTAACTTCAAACTAAGGATTAGCTCTAAAACACACAGGGAATAACTATTGCTATCCATTGTATTTTTAGTACAATATGGTATAGTGCTGTATAGTTTTTAGTATAGTATCTAGTTCCATACATTCAAAGTAATTTATTTTCATGTTTGGAAGCTGAGAAAAATAAAGGCATTTAAAAAAAATTATTCTCTCTCTCTCTCCCTCTCTCTCTCTCTCTCCCTTGCATATGGCTCTTTCTGATGCCTGCAGTGCAGGATTCCATTTTTTTTTTAAATTTAAAATCCACCACTGTGTTCTGAACTCCAAGACCCAGGAGTCCTTCATAGTCACATCTACAGAGAGGTACTAGGCTTATCTTCAAATGCCTAACTTTTAAAAATAAAATATTCTAGTCAACTTGCCAATGGGGTCATTTTTCCATCCTCCTTTATACTAAGTTTTAGGGCTTGTTGCTTCTTTAAACCCCCTTTTGTGGCTGACTGACATCTATTCCTGTCATCAGCCAGGTAAAATTAAAATATTGGAAATATATTATAACTAGAAGCAGCCATCAGCCAAACATCTCTTATTCATAGGAGAGCCCACATGAAATATCAAACAGGAGTCTCTGAACATGCTCTGAGTTCCCACAATATCATTCCAAGTTATTTCCATATATGGAAATTGTGGTGTATTGAAAACTGTGTTAAAACTGTAAGCTGTCACTTTAAATTTCATGTTTTGTTTTTGTCCTGCTGCTGCTTGCAGCCTATGGGGAAGTATGTGTTCTGAGTCAAGAAGCAGACAGTCTGCAGAGAGACAGCCTAGAGTAAAGTGAGTTGATCTGTCCCGCTGTTTTAGGAAACAGCCTGTTTTGTCTCTCTCTTTTGGGGTTCCTCTCTGTTATTGTTTGGAATATAAAGTAGTGTTATGCTGCAATCTTTCAGCAAGAGAAATTTATGTTTTTATCTAACTTCTCTATATGTGTGTGCCATGAATGTAACAGTACTCAAGAAACCGTAAGCCAGGAACTCTATATATGGGCACAAGAAAAGCCTAAGGCTAACAGATGCTCATAATTGGTACTTATTTGGGGACCAGATCTGACTGGTGATTCTATGCAGACTCCATAGTTCATAACATCAGATTCTTTTTCAAGATACTATTTCTCTTTGGAATGGAGAAGCAGGGAACCCCCCCTGTACCACTTAAGTCCTGCATCTGGGCTATACAGGAGGATCATACGTAGAGCTGCTGCCCAGGTGTGCCAGCACACCATCCAGATCATAGAAAGGGTCTCCACATGAACTCCATGTAGACTAGCTGAAGGGGCTGTGATGCAGCACGGGGTATATGTTTACACATATCTAGTGGTCCCAACCCTCTTCACAATGGGTATGGCTGAGCTGTAGTTGTGATTCTAGATCAGGGTCTCAAACACATGGCCCGCAGGGTTATTTTCTGCGGCCTGCCAGCCCCTGTGGCACCCCACACCTCCCAGCATTTACGTAGAGCAGCTCCGGTCCCGCGCGAACCATGCTCCCTCCCTGCCTGCCTGCCCTGCCCCCGCACCGCTCCAGGAAGTGGCCGGGACCTGGGAGGGGGGCACAGGGGTCTGTGTGTTGCCCTGAACGCTGCTCCAGGTACCTCCCCCGAAGCTCCCATTGGCTGCGGTTCTCCATTCCTGGCCAATGGGAGCTTCGGGGGAGGTACCTGGAGGAGTGGCCAGGGCAACACACAGACCCCTGTGCCCCCCCACCCCCAGGTCCCGTCCGCTTCCCGGAGCAGCCTGCCCTGCCCCTGGTGCGCGCCGGACCGCACCCACCCCCCGAAACCTTCCTGCAGCCGAACCCCCGCCCTGACTCCCCTGTTGCACCCCATACCTTTCCTGCACCCTGACCCCCTGCCTTAAGCCCCTGCTGCACCCCAACCCCCGCCCTGAGCCCCCTGCTGCACCCCACACCCTTCCTGCACCCGACCCTCTGCCCTGAGTCACCTGCCACACCCCACACCCTTCCTGCACCCGACCCTCTGCCCTGAGCCACCTGCCGCACCCCACACCCTTCCTGCACCCGACCCTCTGCCCTGAGCCACCTGCCGCACCCTGCACCCCTCCAACACCCCCTGGGGGCAGGGAGGAGGTGGAATTGTGGTAGAGATTTCAGGGAAGGGGTTGGACTGGGGGCAGGGAAGGGATTGGGAAGAGGCGGGCTCACAGAAGGGGTGGAGTGGGGGCAGGGCCGGGGTAGCGGTGAGGGGGTACTCAGTGGTGCGGCCCTCGGGTCAGTGCACTAGTCTTCATGTGGCCCTCATAGTCATTTGAGTTTGAGACCCCTGTTCTAGATTATACAGATTGAAATAGCAGACAGGTAGCTAAAGGGAAAGGGAGGGAGTATGAAAGCAGCCCAATTCCCTGGATCTGATTTAGAAGTGGAATTGACTTCCTAGCTATGCTACCCTTCACCTGGATAGATGTGACTTATTTGGGATTTAGGCAAGTGGAGTGGATTTCATCCTGTATGAAATAAAGATATTCATTTGGAGAGTTAATTGTGCAGAACTGATTAATAATGAACACTGATTTTTTAAAAAAAACAAAACCTCTGGACAATTATATACCACCAGACCAGATCATATACCACCCAGACAACTGGGTACAAAATTCTGCTTTATAAAGATCCTCTTTTTGTGTTTTTTTTAAATCTTCACTTTTTAAAAATATGTCTAATTCTGCAACTAGTGAATAAATCCTAATCCTACCAATAGCAATCCTACCATTCAGAATTCAACTATATGTGCCAATTAGTGGCTAAGATTATTCTTTCATCAGTCTGCCTTGTGCATGGTTGGACATTTTGAGGTGTTCCCAGATTAATTTAGCTTCTCAATATGACTGTGAATATTCAACTTTTAATTTTCATTAGCAATTTCATCCAGCTCCACGAACTACAAAGTACATCAGGGTGGCATTATTGCTTTGTGTGTGTGATTAACATAATCCAAGAATTACAATGGTTCCTGACAATGCTAAAGTTAATAAACTTTTCAAGGTTAGTAGGTATTACAAATAGTTATACAGTATGTAAAACCGACTGGACAGATTCATAGAAATAAAGAAAAAGTACATTATGCACATATTGTTTTCCATCAGCTTTGGTAGCCCTCTTTACCATTGCTGCTGAGGAGACCACTTTATACAGACTATATGGTATTCTGCATTCAAGCATATTCTTCAGAAACAAAGATATCAGCGTTTGGGGGAAAAGAGAGAGAAATGGAGAAGACAGAGAAGAGAGAAACAGAAGGAAAAGGAAGAAGCAGGGAGGGCAAGTGAATAAAAACCCAAGAAGACAAGGGGAAGGAGAGAAGAGAAATTATCTGTATGTTGAAAAGAAAGAGGATATAAAAGTAGAATAGAGCCTTAAGTTTGTTATGTATTCCATTTACCACTGCCTGCTCTCTTGTTGTTTATACTGCTAAACTGACTATTCAGTGCACCAGGAAGTGCTCTCAGGTCCTGATTCAGTAATTCATTCCTAGACAGCAAAGCACTAAACATATGCTTAACTTTAACTAATACAACTAATCCGTTTGTATACAGGTGATATTCCTGACTATTTTGTCATGGAAAGTGTAAACTGAATGCAAAATGATAGCAAAACAAATAAATTTAAGGCACTGGAAAAGCAGTTCTCCCGCTCACAAAATCAGATTGCTAGTCTTATTTAGACTGCACCTCTTGAAACAATGAAGCTATAAGACAAGGGAAAATTGTTTGAAAGTGTATAGACAACACTTACGATGTAGGGTCTCACATTAGTGTATGTAATCCCATTAAAATGTGTTAGAAGGCTTTCTATATAATGAAGATATAGGCTAAGATTTTTAAAAATAAGTGCCTAAAGATAAGATCCCAAGTCAAAGTTTAGACGCCTAAATAAATGCCCTAATTTTCAAATTACTGAGAACTGAAGTTAGTGAAACACATGAAGTCATTTCCTGAATCAGATATGTTTTTTTTCAACAAGACTGTAGTTCAACCTTTGAAAGGTAGCTAGGCCACTATGCTATTTCTGTGGCTACTGTTAGCAGAGACAGACTGGTACAAGGAAATATGTATAGCATGGTATTGTAAAGATGACAAAACTTGGGTTCATCATCTTCATCAGGAGGGAATTCTGTTGCTGAGGCTAACATTCTGGAATAGAGATATTGCTGTGAGTAGCAGTTTACAACTGGCTTTAAATATCAAAACCCCTACCTCAAGGCAGATCTCGAATCTGATAGGGAGTAAGCATACAGCACACAAAGCACTGAATGATGTGAACTTGTTGGTTTAGCTGATCTAGGCAGTAGACTGCTGCTAGTTGAAGCAGCCTTGAAACCCAAGAAAAGTACCTGGACCACTACTACCTGTTGCTAAATCCACCTCCAAAAGAAAAGACACAATTTTAGGCCCAAATGAAGATAGGAAGGGAAGTCTGAATAGTGTTGCTGTTTGGTTGCCCAAGAACAGTGACAAAACCATTTGGACCCAGATACTGCAACAGCTTGAATGTTGGAGAGCGGAAGCCTTCATCAAAGGGTGAAGTCACGTCCTCTGCTGGTTGAACTTGAGCCAGCTGTTTTTCCATCTAGCCATTTATTTCTTCTAGACATTGGCTAACTTGGTAATGACACTGTCTGTGCTAGGTTTTAGAGATGTGGAACAGGAACTTGTCAGGGTATTCTTAGCATCAAAGCTCAGAACTTCTCACAGTTTCCCATACTGGACAAATATATTCTTTAAATAAAAAAAGGGACAGGACAGAGCCCTGCATAGAGAAAAGAACTTTGGGGAAACTGAGCAATACCCCTGAGATCTGTCTGAGAGAAATGAACAAAATACCCTGAAGGTCACTCCATCCACCCTGGCAAGGTTGATAGTTGAGTCAGTTGATAGTTGTATCAATAATCATCAATAGATCCAACATTGTTTTCATGACTTCTATTTATGTCCATTTGCTCTGCTCATCTAAAGGGAAACTGTCTACCTACACATTCTCTGGACTGTATCTAGTCTGAAGACTGATTGTGAAAGCTCAAAGATGCAGGAGACAGTTCTTGAAATTTCTTCATCAACTACTCCTCAGGGCATGTACTGTGTGATAATTGGCAAAAAACTTTGTTCTGCCTTCTTCAGAATCTGTTATAGGAACATAGGAAGAAGAGAAGCTCAGTGATGACTCCTACAATTGTTACCTCTCTGCCTTTCAACCACTGTCAAGACCTTCTCCCTCTGGAGCTTTATATATTGATTTTTTTCAGGTAGGAGTTGTTGTAGAATGAGTTTCAGGATAATCAACTTCCATATTTCATTGCTTCTTTACATATTTCAACATCAAATGAACAAGGTACCACATGCAATAATAGTTTATATTTCTGTAGTGTTGTTGTTTTTTAATCTGGGCATCTCAAATCACTTTATAAACATTTTCTAATTAAGTGCCAATAATCCTGTGAGACAGGTAAGGGATTTAAGTCGTTTTACCCATATATGAAATGCAGATCTCTCTGAAGTGGAATCTAGCAGATATTTAATAGCTCGCAACAAGATCCTTCACAAGTTTAGGACAGAAAGTAAAGAAGTACAATATCCAACTGAAATGTTAAGGCAAATGGAAGTAGGCATAATGTAGAGATCTGACTAAAAATGTAGTGACCCATGCACGTTATTAAAACTTCTATCCATTCAAAATAATGAGTACAAATTCTCCATTGGTGTAAACGGGTGCAGCTCCATTGACCTCGGTGGAATTCTAAGCATTTACACTAACAAAGAATTTACTAAAGTATGTAATGGTTTCCAGTAGTCAGAACCTTGGTTTGATGTCTTTTCCCCCAAAAGAAACAATTATCACATTACAATCTTCTTAGGAACATCTTTTAAAGGGAAATTAAGGATCTACATAAACATCCTGTTTCAACAGACCTAACTCAAAGTCAAAATATCAAACAAATTAAATGTTACCAACAAATACCTATTATCACTATCAAAGACTGCTTTCAGCAAGTTTTGTATTTGTTTTTACCAATAGTATTAAGAATAACTAACTCATTCTTTAAAGAAAATTAAATAACTGTATTTCAAAAATAAGAAACTTGTCAGGTGAAAAAAAAGAATTTGCATAAGCTATTATCAACCATATTTGTAATTTATTAGCATATTTGTTCTGCTTTTTTTTTACAAGCAAATTTAAGTAATCTTCTCAGGAATTCTTCAAATAAATTTTAGAGAAAATTGACTTAGAGAACTAATTGTAATTATTTCTGCACTAATTAGAAAATATTCAGAATGAATGAAATTCACTCCTTTGCAGAGATTCAGTGAGACTTAAGTGATGTATAGTTTTTGTGCTGGTCTTTGGAAGTGTGAATTTCACCCTACGACAACTTTAAAGGAATAACAATAAATTAACCTAAATAGAAAAGCAATAAAAGCATAAAAATTCACATACCTCCACACCTAGGGATAGGTCCACTCCACATTACTTTCCCATCCATTAGTATACAACTAATTGTTTCAGTTCCTTGTGTTTTAATAAATCCTTCTTCACAAATGACTGAGATTGAACTCCCTAATTGAAAGTTGTCACCAAAACGCCGTGCATTGATTGGTACTCCAGGATCAGGACACTCATTATGTCCAAACGCTTTAAAACAGAAGCAAAAGAGGAAGGGGAAAAAAAGAATGTGATAAAACCTTACAAATATGTTGACATTTTTAGGGCTTTATAAAAAGGAGAACAATTACAGACTAATTGTACAGTTTCCAGCTGAAATGACAGCAGCTTTTTTAGAAAATAGTTTCTATGCATCCAACTTAGGCTTGGTTACTAGGAAAGTTATACTGGTAACTTTATATATATAAAGGGGTATGACTTTTTACAATAGCTACACCAGTACAAGACCTAGCTCTGGTCTACACTATGAGTTTAGGTCAAATTTAGTAGCGTTAGGTCAATTTAACCCTGCACCCATCCACACAACCAAGCCTCTTTTGTCGACTTAAAGGGCTCTTAAAATTGATTTCTGTACTCCTCCCCGGTGAGCGGTTTTAGCGCTAAAATCCACCTTTCTGGGTCAACACCTTGGGGTAGTGTGGATGCAATTTGATGGTATTGACCTCCGGGAGCTATCCCAAAGTGCTCCACTGTGATCGCCCTGGACAGCACTCTCAACTCAGATGCACTGGTGTCAGGGTTCCTTCCCCACTTTGAACTCTGGGGTAAAGATGTGGGGACCTGCATGAAAGACCCCCTAAGCCTATTTCTACCAGCTTAGGTTAAAACTTCCCCAAGACACAAATCTCTATTTGTCCTTGGGCTGAGGTATGCTGCCATCACCAAGTGATTTAACAAAGAATCAGGGAAAGGACCACTTGGAGTTCCTATTCTCCCATAATATTCCCCCAAGCATTACATCCCCTTTCCTGGGGAGATTTGAGAATAATATCCTAACCAATTGGTTACAAAGTGATCACAGACCCAAACTCCTGGGTCTTAGGACAATAGAAAAATCAGTCAGGCTCTTAAAAGAAACAGAACTTTATTAGAAAGAAAAATGGTAAAAGAAGCACCTCTGTGAAATTAGAATGGAGGATAATCTCACAGGCAGTCAGATTCAAAACATAGAGAATCCCTCTAGGCAAAACCTTAAGTTACAAAAAGACACAAAAACAGGAATACACATTCCCTCCAGCACAGTGAAATTCACAAGCCAAAACAAAAGAAAATCTAACACATTTTCTAGCTAGATTACTTACTAACTCTATAGGAGTTGAATTGCTTGCTTCCTTGATCTGTCCCCGGCAGAGGTATGACACAGACAGACAAAGCCTTCCCCCATCTCCCCCAGATTTGAAAGTATCTTGTCCCCTTATTGGTCAGATGCCAGCTAGGTTACTTGAGCTTCTTAACCCTTTACAGGTAAGAGGATTTTGCCTCTGGCCAGGAGAGATTTTACAGCACTGTATACAGAAAGGTGGTTACCCTGCCCTTTATATTTATGACAACTGGCCAGGTAGACAGGAAAAGCCCCAGGAACTTTTGAATTTCATTTCCTGTTTGGCCAGCATGGCGAGCTCATCAGCACAGGTGACCATGCAGAGCTCATCAGCACAGGTGACCATGAAGTCCCAGTACTGCAAAACAGCTGGACTGAATGGGAGGTACTGGATCTGCTCGTTGTATGGGGAGAAGAATCCGTGCAGGCAGAACTCCATTCCAAAAGACGAAATGCCAGTATATTTGCCAAAATCTCCAATGGCATGATGGACAGAGTCTACAACAGGGATACACAGCAGTACTGTGTGAAAATTAAGTGCTCAGGAGAGCCTATCAAAAAACAAAGGAGGCAAATGGTCACTCCGGGTCAGAGCCCCATACATGCCGCTTCTATGATGAGCTGCATGCAATTCTAGGGGGGGCCCTATCACTACCCCACCACTGTCCGTGGACATCTGAAAGTGGGGAATCTCATGCAACAGGGATGAGGATTTTGTAGATGAGGAAGAGGAGGAGGAGGTTGAGGATAGCGCAAAGCAGGCAAGCGGAGAATCTCTGCTCCCCGGCAGCCAGGAACTGTTCATCACCCTGGAGCCAATACTCTCCCAACCCTCCCAAGGCGGGCTCTCGGACCATGAAGCCGGAGAAGGCACCTCTGGCGAATGTACCTTTGTAAATATAATACAGGGTTTAAAAGCAAGCTGTTTAATGAGTAATTTGCCCTAAAGACTTGGGATGCATTCACGGCCAGTATAGCTAATGGAGAAGTCTGTTAACGTGTCTGGGGATAGAGCAGAAATCCTCCAGAGACATCTCCATGAAGCTCTCCTGGAGTTACTCTAAAAGCCTTTGCAGAAGGTTTCTGGGGAGGACAGCCTTTTTCTGTCCTCCAGGATAGGACACTTGGTCTGTTTGAACAGCTGCAGGAAGGAACTTACTTCCCAGACCAGAAAAAAGTTCCTTCCAGCAGCTGTTCAAACAGACCAGAGCTCCTGAAGATGCGAGCATCATGCACCTTTCCCGACCATCCCTATCCAAGATAGGGATATGGATTCCATCTATCGCCCCACCACAGTTAGGGAACCCCACTGCAGCAAAGCCATCCACTATGACCTGCACATTTCCCAGAGTCACTATCCTTGATATCAGCAGATCTTTGATTGCATTGGCTACTTGGATCACAGCAGCCCCCACAGTTGATTTACCCACTCCAAATTGATTCCCGACTGACCGGTAGCTGTCTGGCGTTGCAAGCTTCCAGAGGGCTATTGCCACTCGCTTGTGAACTGTGAGGGCTACTCTCATCTTGGTATTCTTGCGCTTCAGGACAGGGGAAAGCAAGTCACAAAGTTCCATGAAAGTGCCCTTATGCATGCAAAAGTTTCGCAGCCACTGGGAATCATCCCAGACCTGCAACACTATGCGGTCCAACCAGTCTGTGCTTGTTTACTGGGCCCAGAATCGGCATTCCATGGCAGGAACCTGCCCCATTACCACCATAATGTCCAAATTGCGAGGGCCCATGCTTTGAGAGAAGTCTGTGTCCATGTCCTCATCACTATTGTGATCATGCTGTCGTCGCCTCCTTGCCTGCTTTTGCAGGTTCTGCACATACTGCAAGATAATGCATAAGGTGTTTACAATGCTCACAACAGCAGCGGTGAGCTGAGCGGGCTCCATGCTTGCCGTGGTATGGCATCTGCAGGAGAGCAGAGTTGCAGCAGTAGCAGTGGATGACGAAGGATGCCACGAAAATAGAGATTTATACAGAATGACAAGAGGACCTGCGAGCTGGATTCATGGCACTAGGAGAGCCGAGTTGCAGCGGAAGCGGTGAATGACGACAACATGGAGAAATTTGCTATTGAGACTGAGCTCATTTACAAGAGCAGGAGAGCAGAGTTGCAGCGGATGATGACGGTTAGCAGTCCTACTGCACCATCTGCTGACAGCAGCACCCAGGACACAACAACAGCAGTCACAGTGAGCTGAGCTGTGCTGGCTCCATGCTTTCTGTGGTATGGAGTAGGCATGGAAAAAAGGCGCAAAACGATTGTCTGCCATTGCGTTCACGGAGGGAGGAGCGACTGACGACATGTACCCAAAACCACCCGCGACAATGTTTTTGCCGCATCAGGCATTGGGAGCTTAACCCAGGATTCCAATGGGAGGCAGAGACTGTGGGAACTGTGGAATAGCTACCCACAGTGCACCGCTCCGTAAGTCGATGCTAGCCACGGTAGTGAGGACGCATTCTGTCGACTTAATGCGTTTAGTGGGGACATATGCAACCAACTGCGTAAAATCGATTTCTAAAAATCGACTTCTATAAATTGACCTAATTTTGTAGTGTAGACATACCCCTAGAGTGGAAGCAGAAATACTGATATAAATGTGTCTTATTTCTGGTATAGCTTCTTCTGCTTCAGGAACTGGAATAACTTATACTGGGATAAGGACTTTTATACTGATATAGCTGTAACCACACTGTGATGGAGTTTGCCATCTTAATTGTATTTGTATAATTAAAGCAACAAAATTTTCTAGTGTAGATAAACCCTTAGATTAAAAGATTAAGCAGTACCTACAAGGCAAATGCAGAAAGGAGAGTTATTTTTCTATACACGTCCATATGAGATAGTAAGGATGGCTCATTGTTATTGTTACTGAATAAACTGTATATTGAATGTACAAAGACAAACACTTATTCACACACACATCAGAGGAGGGCATAACTATCCTTAGACCCCTACCCTTAGAAGAAAACATACAGAGTTGTTATTCATGGCTTATTTTGATTTTCTCTTTATATTTTAAGAGCATTCCATACAACTTTTAGCATCAATTTCTTGTGGAAAATTTACATCTGGACATACTATCTGTCAGCTTGAATAACATTAACTGTAAATTATTATTTTGTGTATTTAGTGTACTTGAAGGAGGATGAGTTTTTGGGGAGGTGCAAGATAGGATAATTTGCTGAAGAGAAGGTACTTGTAGTGTTAAGCAGTCTGACACTATAAGATCTAACAACACTTCGCATTTAGACAGAAACATAGTTAAATTGGCCTGAAAGAACAATTGGTGAGTGGGCACAAAACTAGGAAAATACATGGGCATGACTTTAGATTAGATCTGAGAGAATAATATGCAACAAATAATTCATCCAATCAATTTCACCATATTTTTCTGCTAAAAAATACCAGTAAGTAGATCTCAATTTCACTGAATTTATTTTGTACTGAAACAGATTTTTTTGGTGATTTTTTTACATTGCATGGATTTCTCATGGACAGTTCTCTGACAGCATTCACTATGAAAGCTGTGTTGTTTAATTGTGATTGGCCAAAATAAATCACTGTTTTGGTCTCTTCCATGATTACATAAATGTTCAAGAACTTCCCGCACAGATATACACACAAGCAACTTTGAAATCTACTTTCCACAATCCTCCTTGCCAAATGTTCTCCACAGAAAACAAACCCAAAAGGAAGCAAACTAAATTCATTTAAAAAGTTCAGTGAATATTTATTTTAAAAAGTTTTGAAATTAATTAGTGCTCTCATACTATATCTATGATCAAATTTCCTGAGATCATTTGGGTATACAAATATTCTATCTATATGGCATAAGTATCTTTCAACTGAAGATATTTTGAAAAATAGCAAACAGTCTTCTGGTTAAACCCCTTTAACCAGCTCATACGCAAGGGTAAACTATGTTTTATATTTCTTGCTAAATAGAACTGTAGTAATGTTATATGTTTTAAGGAAACAAAAAAAGTGCAGATATTGTGGCAGAAGTTAATTAGACCTATCTATGTCATTTTACCATTCATTCATTCATACCATTCATATCGGTATAAAGTAGAATGTTTTGATGTACATGATTTAGCATTTAGCAACAAGATTTCTTAGATGTTGTTTACAAAATTAGTGGGAACCATAATAATCAGGCAACACAAAATGCCATAAAAATGTTCAATTTTTGACTTGGGAAATATTGTAAATCCTGGGGATGAAATTATGGATATATTGTATGGCTTCATGTCATTCAAATATGCAGGAATTGCTGGGATTGCAAATAGATCTTTTTTCACCCCCAACAAACTATGTACAGTCAGTACTTTTAGCGAAGAGGTTGACTGCTACCTTTTTTCACTTACTATAACATTAATATAACCCCAGTATTATATACTATAACAAAGGACAGACACAGATGCATATCCTTAAATCAGCGTTTGACATTGAGAAATATATTCTCAAGAAGGCTCAGACATATCAATAGTATACAGAATAGATCTGGTTTTCATGACATTTATGCTCACCAGCATGCCAACATACAGCATAACACCAATTACATTTTGCTATTTCAGGGATTTATCCTTCTGTCCAGGACAGTACTCTGACATCTCAATATGGGGTATTATGCAAGAAAGTAAAAGAGGATTCCACAATTGTTAGTATTACAGATATGGATCCATTCTCCACTGTAGAGATGTTACACAAAAGAAGTCAGTCATGCTTGAACCAGAAGCAAAGTGAACTTTGAGGGTTAAAGTAGCAGATGGTATTACTACTTGCACAGGTGTGAGATCTGCAGATCAGAACCCCATTCCCATCTGGAGAGTCATCCACTTTTAAATAAAAGGGAGGGTTTTACCAGGACAATGATCAACCATTAATTTTCACTTCATAAAAAATTCACATGCACTTTTCCATTTTTTTTAAGCGAACATATAAAATTAACTCTATTTCTCTGTCACTCCATTAACTCACAGAGAATGCACACACAGAGAATGAAACAAAGTATAGCCTTGTAAATATGAGATCATCAAAACTAATAGTAAGGGGGGAAATTAAACGTCTTTGTTTTCCCTGGCATTCTGTTTATCTGGCCCAAGGGTCCTGTTTGAGGTAGCTAGCACTTTGATGCTTAGTTGATCCCACTTTATTCCTTTAGCCAATCACTTGTATCGACCAGTCTCTATGGACCTGATTCAAAGTCTACTGAAGTCATTGGGAGTCTGTTCACTGACTTCAATAGGCTCGGTATCAGATTCCAAATGCATTAGATGATATACAGTCTACTCCTAATAGCATTCTGTGCCAAAAAATTAAAAATTCTGTGCACAATATTTTAAAATTCTGCAAAATGCTGCAAATTTTAAAAGTCAATAAATAAATGCAGAGGCTCTAGCAGGGCAGTGGGGAGCACAGGCCACTGGCTGCATGAAGATGGGAGATCATCCTGCAGCCCCCCACACCTGGGACACAGACTCAGCAGTGAGGCTGCTACCCACCCTGACACAGCACAGGGCTTGGGCCTGCCCCAGAAAAAACCTTGGGACCCTATCCCTCTGTGCCAGGTGTGGGGCAGGCAGGCTCAATCAGGCAGGATCCAAGTGTGGAGAGGATCAGTGTGCAGGGGATCCAGGTGTGGGGTGAGAAGATTCTGTGTGGGACAATCTGGGTGCAGGAAGCTCTGTAGGGGTCTAGGTTTAGGGGGATCTTGATGCACAGAGGCTCGTTGGAGGGGATCCAAGTGCAGGAGCAATGAGACTCCATAGGGGCTTCAAGATGAAGGTGTTTGGGACTCAGCAGAGGGGTCTGGGTATGGGGGGGCTCAGCGGGGGAGTCTGGGTGCCATGGGAGTGGGATTTTGTGGGGTGGGGGTCTACGTGCAGCTAGTTGGGGGTCAGTGGCATGGATGTGGGGACTCAGGGTAGTGTGGAGGAGTGGGGGGTTGAGTGCAGAGAGCTCAGTGGAAGGTGGTCTGGGCTGCAGGAGTGGGAATCTGGAGGCAGGGGGTCTGGGTGTAGGGGGACTCCAGATGCAGGGGTTGAGGTTCAGTGGGTTGGGCTTCGGCTATGGAGGGCTAGGGGGCTTCTGGGTGTATGGGGGGAGGTATGGAAGGTCCAGATGCACGGGGCTTGGGAGGATGAGGGAGCAGCTCCCCAAACAGCGACCCCTCTTCCTGCAGCTGAGGAGTCATGGGGGCAGGAAGCAGGGGAGAATGCTGAGCTTCCTGCAGCTGGGGGAGGTTTCTGGAAGTAGATCTGATACAGCCCCAGCTACTCCTTGCTGGGAAGAAGGAAGTCCCTTCCTCTCCTGCCTCCAGTCCAGCAGGATTAGTAGCTGACCCCAGCTCAGCGTAGGAGCCACTGCCTGGGGTGTCCCTGCCCTGCGGTGATTTACCTCTCTGCCGGCTTCTCCAGGTGCCTGAAATGATGTACCTGCATAGCTAGGGAATGGTGTGTGGCTGCTCTTGCAGCTTCCCTTTGCTTCTGTGTCAGAAAGTCATTTTTCTGAGGGGAAGCAAAGACATCTGTGGGGGGACGTGAATTCTACACACATGCAGTGGCACAGAATTCTCCCAGGAGTAACAGACATATGCTAGAATGGGCATAAATTGTTGTTTGTTTATTTTAATGGGGGCTGTAAAAATTCTATAGGCCAAAAGTATGTGACACAACAAAGTTTCTTTTCAGTAGAACAATAAAAATACTCTGGACCACAGCTATTGCAGAAAAAAAAATTAGTGTACAGAGATCTTACATTTATAGAATTCAAAATATGGCACAGAAGATAGAGACAGTTAGAAATATTACTTAGAAATCAGTTTTGAGTACTTATATTGCAGGTCCCTTTAACTCCCCCCAAATGTGGATAAGGAACTGCCTTTCTTTCTTCATGTAACATGTAAATAAAATCCTCCTTTGAGTGTGGTATTAGTTTAGCCTACAAAGAATGAACACTTTGTACTTTGTTCTGTGAAATAAAATATGATATTGAAAGGAAGAGGAGACAAACAATGGCTTTGAAAATGATTAGACTTATATACAGCATAAGTGTTAGGGGAAAATGGAACACTACAAATGAAATAATACACTTAAACTAACAGGAATTTTCTTCATACCACTATGATGGGCCTTCAGAGCAATCTGTTATGCTCACACTTTGTGGAAAGGATGTCTCAGTAAGTTATCAGACTGCAACATGAGCCACTACTGGAGAAAAAATTGACATGGCATATGGGGCTGCTCTCACTTCTTTCTTTTGCAAGCATAATGTTAACTGAAGAGCCGCCCTTCTGCTCTCCCTCGCCCTCCCCCACTCCCCCACACATTCTACTTTAAACATAATCATAAGAAAGAATTTTAAAATATAGACATTTAAAATCTATTGCAAAATGGAGAAAAGCACTATTATTTTAAACAATATTATTGTAAAGTATATACCAATAGATGCATTTAGTAGAGGTTACTTAGGTAATGTTGTCATTGTTTTCACATATATGAGCAAATGTTCAGATATTATCACACATACTTTAAATGATTGCTATGTGCTGAGGCACATCATAATCAAAGCACTCTCTTCTCCCACCATTTTTCCCCTTTTTTTCTTTTTATAGATTCCAATTCTGTTTTGTTTGGTTTTCTTTCTTTCTTCTTCTTTTTCAACTGAGCCATCTAAATTTTTGAGATAGAGATTTGTCTCAAGTGCATGAAATATTTACAGACCTAAAAATAGGGTCCCTGATTCTGTACTCTCATCAGGCTCAATTCCATGTAAATCACTGAAGTAAGTCCAGGGTACAAGAGGTGTAAAAGTGAGAGGAGAACCAGGCCCATGGTCTAGCAATTCAAAATAGTTTTAATCACTTGGAAAAACAAAAACACATAATGGAAAAATCCTCTATAAATAAAAGGTTCCTATTACAATTCAGATTGGACTTTTTCTAGCTCTTGGCAGAGAGCAAATCTTCTCTCAATCCCCTACCATTATACTTACAGTAAATTCAGGAGAGCCCATGTGAGTTTGCACATAATCTGCTTTACCTTTAAAAAAAACCTCTACTTGGGAATGATATGATAGTTTGCATATTAATATACAATAGCATGGACTTTTCTCAGGATGTCTTTTCCTCTTTTAAGGATTCATCACTTTAATGTAAAAAATTGTTGGGGAATGAAAGTTGGCATGCTTCACTCTCAGAAAAGTTGGTGTTTATTATTTGTTTGTTTGTTTTTAAGGCTGCTTATAAGTTCTACAAGTTTAAAAACATACAAAAATTTTCCACTGGTGGCTTGCAATTCTTTCAGATACTTCAAGTGTACTTTTAAAGAAAATATATAGATATATGAACAAACTAGAAAGTGTAACTTAATTTATTAATCTCCTTTATATAAATCCCTAGGAATAGAATAATCTCATTTAAATTTAGTTTTAATAAGATGTATAATAGACACTTTAGTCAAAGAAAGACAATCTGAAATAGAAAGAGATAGAAAACCAAAGGCAGCAGTTTTATATAGCAAGTTGCTATGACATATGCAACAGCTAATTTAACTTTAATTACACTTTGACAACTTATTAGTGACAGTATTCGCCACCAGTGTCACTTCGGAAAGGCAGTAAACACATTGTTATTAATTGCTTAGGCTCAGTGTTGACAAAAAACAGCACTCTTTCAACAAGGCTGTCATAAATATAAAGGGAAGGGTAACAACCTTCCTGTACACAGTACTATAAAATCCCTCCTGACCAGAGGCACAATATCCTTTTATCTGTAAAGGGTTAAGAAGCTCAGATAACCTGGCTGACACCTGACCAAAAGGACCAATAATGGGACAAGATACTTTCAAATCTAGAGGGGGGGGGAAAGGCTTTTGTCTGTCTGTTCTATGTGCTTGCTGGAGAGAGATCAAGCAAGCAAGCAATCCAACTCCATTAGAATTAGTAAGTACTAGCAAGGAAATATGTTAGTTTACTTTTGTTTTGGCTTGTGATTTTCTCTGTGCTGAGAGGAATTCCTGGTTTTCTTTTTGTAACTTTAAAGCTTTTGCCCAGAGGGAAATCCTCTGTGTTTTAAATTTGATTGCCCTGTGAGATTATCTTCCCTTCTAATTTTACAGAGGTGCTTCTTTTACCTTTTTTCTTTCTAATAGAGTTCTGTTTCTTTTAAGAGCCTGACTGATTTCTCTATTGTCCGAAGACCCAGGGGTTTGGGTCTGTGATCACTTTGTAACCAATTGGTTAGGATGTTATTCTCAAGCCTCCCCAGGAAAGGGGGTGTAAGGGCTCGGGGGGATATTTTGGGGGAATAGGAACTCCAAGTGGTCCTTTCCCTGATTCTTTGTTAAATCACTTGGTGGTGGCAGTGTACCCTCCAAGGGCAAAAAGAGTTTGTGCCTTGGGGAAGTTTTACCCTAAGCTGGTAAAAATAAGCTTAGGGTGTCTTTCATGCGGGTCCCCACATCTGTACCCTAGAGTTCAGAATGGGGAGAGAACCCTGACAGTAGTCAAGCAGTGAATACACAGTAACAGGATCTGCAAGAGCTTTCACAGCATATCAGAAACCCTCTCTACTTAAATTCGTAGTATACCTTTCTGATAGTCTGTTTCTGAGCAGGTCAGACCCTAGAGTTCAGAGTCGGAAGGGAATCCTAACCCTAAGGCCAATATGAATAGGCATCTTTTCTAACAGTTATACTTATAAGACCTTGAAATATTAAACCATCAGCTTTCTCAATGTTTAATGAAGTGCTGTTGTCACTGAGAAAAATATAGTTAACAAGAAATTATAATGTGCTAATCGCTCTGCATCTCCCTTTTCGGCTGTAATCCTAGTACAGAGAAGTATTTGTACACAAGCAAATTAAATCCTTCAGAAAAATATTAATAGTTATGACTGTGGTTATACCCCAATCTTAGACACCGATCCTGCAAAAGATCCAGGACAACTTGCAGTGCATAAAGTTAAGAAAATGCATATGTCTTTACAGGATGGAAGCCTTAGAAACCATCCTGTGAACATTTGCTCACATGGGGTAGCTTTAGGCTTTACTTAAGTGACAACAACTCAGATGTGAGAACTAAACCTTTACTCAACAGTAGCCTCAATACTATGTGATTGCAGGATCGGGCCCTTAAGCAATAGAAGAAATACATCATAGTGAAGGAGCCCAAAATACAACAAAGGATAAGGAATACAGACTATGCTAACACATTATTTGTATTAGTGTGGTAGGTGGGAACTCCTCAAGGATCAGGGCCCCATTGTATTAGGAGCTGTACAAATGGATAATAAGGAAACAGTGTCATCACAACAGTGCTCACATTCTACATTTATGGTAAGACATGATATGGATGAAACAGATAAACAGGGAGGGATGGAAGTGAAGGATAACCGTATAAAAAGCATGTTTTGCACAGTAGGCTGTAGTCTCTGCTTGTCCCCTGCCTGGTATTACCAGTTGGCTGACAGACTGCAGTTTAAGGGTATGTCTAGACTACAGTCACAGGCAGTGATTGCAGATTGATCAGATTTATCTGACCTAGTTTTATTCTAGCTAGCTTGAGTACTGGAGCCATGAAAATGCAGCTGTGTGAGTTTGAGCAGTGCCAGGCTGTACAAGCCCACTCATAACCCTAGCTAATTACTTTCAGGGCTAACCTATGCTGAAGCATGAGCTGACCAGTTTCACTAGTCCAGGACTGAAGCTAACTATATTACAGCTAGCACAAGAATGTTTACTCAAGTTGCAATCGCAGTGATTGCAGTCTAGAAATACCCTAAGACAAAACACAAAGAGAGGGGAAGCAGGATTCAAGCAAAGTACTCAGGGAGAAGGTAAATCACACAATTGGTTTTATGTACTTTACAAGTCCACATTGGAAAAACTACTCACTGTTATAAGTGATGTTAAAGCCACGTCCTGACATTGAATGGTCAGCTTGAAATTCCAGACGCAAGATATGACTGTTGCTGGTAAGATGTGAAGGAACCTCAGCACCAGTGAAAGTACCAAGTATTGGAGAATCTGGAGAGTCACCATCTTTAACTGCAAGGAAGTCAAATTGAGATTCCAAGTCAAAGTCATTAAAAGAAAGATGAATTCGGCTCCCTGGGTCTGAGATTATTGTCCAGATGCAGTTTAAATTATTTCCATATCCCTCTGGGTAATCAGGTGAAAGAACTGTTCCCATAGGTGCAGTGAAATTAGAAAGGCAAGGAACTATCAAAAGAGAGAGAAAGAAATTAGAGAACAGAATAGAACCTATTTTCAAAAGAATTGTCTCATATTATCTCTTCCTAAAATGTCTTTAAGATTTGCTTATTATCTCAACTGAAAAAGCCAATGTCTCTGGGACCAGCTAAGAAGCCAATGGAGAACTTATCAATTTGGTTTTCTTTTTTAGGTAACTTCGCACTCCCTTTGTCTCTACAGGCTTCCTGCTGAAAGCAACACCCCAGGTAACATAGAACAGTAACGGATTCTGGAAACCACAGCAGTCCCATGATTTATCCATGTTCAACAGTCGTTAACCTTTTGGCACCACTTATTTTCTGCTTTAGGGAACTGTTTAGATGAACAAACCTCTCACTGAGTACATTAAGAGTCAGAAGGTCAATTCTGCCATTCTCATTTGTAGCTCATACATAAGCACAAGAATTAAACTAGCCACAAAGTAAGGGTAGGCTTATTTTGCTGCTATCAAGACAATATTTCAAGTTTAACCACACCATTTAAGCAATATTAAATTATCTTACAATGATGAAAGTGAGTGATGATGCTCTTAATATACTTGGCCCATACTATTTTATGTAAATGTTAAGAGAGAGATATGTTGGTTATTACAAATATACAGTGTGTATATATATCATTGATGAAGTTTATTCTGCATAATATCATTGATAGACAACTGAAATATACATCTCTATGATCAGATACGTTCTAAAATATATTCATGCATAATGCATGGAAAACTTCTGTTAATAATTTAAATGCCTTTGACTGCAATTCAGCAACTACTAACTTAATTTATTTCATCAACTTATAATAGTTACTATAAAATATCTTACACATAAAATATCCAGCCTCCTAGAAAATACGGTATGTTAACAATAACATTTTATATGTAGGCACATAATAATACTTCCTTTTAATAACTGCTAGAGGAAAGAAGAGAAAAAATATTTTAAGTGGTCATAGAATGTATATTTGGCATACATATAGTATGAAGCTCTCATTAAACAAAAGTAAATTCTCCATGCCAGAAAAAAATAATTACATTGCACTAACTTTGCAATTAATCACACAAGCAATTCATTACTCAAGGACAGTGTAACATATGTTGCATTAAAAAAAGCATTTGGTACTCACAAATACAAATTGGTATGTTTGCAGACCACTGGTTGTTCTCCTGACACACAATGGATTTCTCTCCAATTAGTTCAAATCCAAACTGACACTCAAACCTTAAAACATCCCGGTTCGAAAATCCATCCCCTTCTCTGATGCCATATAATGGTATTCCAGGATCCCCACAGCTTTCCTTTTCAATTTCTGTTGAAACGGCAAATAAATATCAATTTTATTCCTAGAGGAATCAAACATTTTCTCTATGCACTCTTATCTGGAACAAAATTACATATTTTGAGCAAATGACTATCATAGTACATTGTTTATTATTAATAACAATTAATAATATACAGGGCATGAATCTGAGTTGCTTTCCATACACAAAACTCCTAATCAAGTTATGAATGTTAAGTATGAATCTTGGCAGGATCAGATCTTCAAGTATCATTTCACGAAACTGTTCAAAAATAAAGAGGGGGACAAAGTGTTCTCTACTTACCACCTCACAATTGTTTGTTATAATATGTTTTAATCATTATGGACCCAATCCTGCAAAACCCTGTTCACATGAGAAGTATTATTTGTTTTACAATAATGCCTATAATTCCCAACAGAGATCAGGGCACTACTATGCTAGGCATTGTACAAACTGAGGCACCATCTGTGCACAAACACAGTTTAAATAGACCAGATAGGCATAGTGTGAAAGAAAGTGAATATTGTTATCCCGTTTTACACATGGGGAGCCAAGCCACTTACATTAAGTGAACTGCCCAAGGTCACACAGAAAACATATAGCACAGTCAGGAAGCATACCCTGATCTCCTGAGTCCCATGCTAGTGCCTTAACCAAAAAACCATTTCTCCTCCCGATATACAACTAGTTCACTGAAGTCACTGAACCTATTCAGGTTAGTAAGGACTAATAGGATAACTAAAGAATTTGGAAGATTGGGCTCTACTGTAGTTCTAGATATAATATTTCAGGATATTGTATATATGGGCCTTGATCTTTTTTTCCCCAAAGTTATCATCATGGAAGAGATCCTCTAAATTGATCTCCCCCATGCACATAGGGTAAATATTCACCCACTTTTGTGACACTGCCATCTCCAGCACCCAACCAAGATCCCATGGGGAGCTCAGTGCAGAGTAGGGGGATTCTCTAAAGCTAAGGAGTGCTTGGGGTATGCACAGTGGAAATGCATTAGTTCTCCATCAAGCCCTACAAGAAATAGAGCATAAAGTTAATGCAGGATGAGTTGCTATTAATTTTTTCATGACTCCTCTCCCCACCCACCCACTCACTACACACACACACACACACACACACACACACACACACACACATAGGCAGGACACCCCAATACTTTTTGCAGATGCACAAGCCATCCATGCACAAACCCTGGGCTCTTGAAACAAATCAGAAAAATCAGTAAGACTAAGGACAAAACCACTGCCTACTCTACAAGGGAGAGTGTGGGAGGTTGAAAACCTCATGATAGAACAATCACAGGAAATCTTTGCAAGGAGATTCTTGTGGAGTTTCTCTCCACCAAACCCTTCTCCTCCATCTCCTTTCCAATGGGTATTCTCACAGGATTGTTAACTTGGATCATGGTTATTTTTTTATTGTTCTAATATTCATATTCCCAAATTATTATATCGTGCAAATCTTGGCAACATTACATCTATATGAACTTAGAACAACCACCATTATTTGGATTAAATGATTGTTCTTTAATTGTAGTAAGCAATGTGATGTTAAAATTTGATTATTCTAAATATTAGAACTGTTTTAGATGATGTTGGCTATTTATTATTACATGCTATACTTGAATATCAGTGCCTACTTTAACATTTTAAAGAAACTAGCTAGCTGATTATACCAAGTTTAGGGAAAATTTGGAGGAAAACTCTAGATGTTTTATTTAAAATAATATTTCTTCTGTAATATAAGGATACTGCCAACATCACCTGGCCATTTTTGCCCTGCCAACGTGCCTGAATCTAACATTTTGCTTGAGCACTCCCATTGAACTAAGTGGAATTACTGGCATGTGTATCTTTGCAGGGTTTTGTGAGTCTATGCATGAGGGAGGGTTATATTATAGACTTTCCCCTGTGCTCTGACTCTGCCTTCTTAGAACATAAATACTACAGGATAGGAACCCTTTTTTGATTTTGTAAAGAGCCTAGTGAATTGTGGGTGCTGCCAGAAACAAATAAGTAATACATTTCCCTAAGAGTTGGGTCTAGAAATTCCCAAATGTAAAGATCTTCATAGCTTTTCCCTCCCTCTTGGTGGGGACCTCTATAATGAGCATAAACCACAATCAATGTTGTCTTTGTATTATAACTCAAAGTATTTCCTAAATAGATGCTCTATTTACCTTGTTCTATTTGATTAAGGGGAAGGGGAAATTAAATAAATTAAACACCTTGTAATTTGGTTACCTGCTTTCCATACATTTTTATATAAAAATGGGGTGTTTCAAAATTGATTCAAAATTCAAAGAATCAGCAATAAATGGTGTAGGTTCACCTTCATACATAAAACTCCTATAAATGTTAAGACTCAGTCATATAAAAATATACAAGCTCAGGCACAAATTCTATTCACCCTCCTTACCACAGCAATGATGATAATGGGGAAATAAAATTATTATACACAAACAAACAAACAAACAAACAAACAATAGATTTCTTACTTGCCCATAAGACTTACAGTTTTGCCAAGCTGTGTTGACAGGCATTACTTGAGTTTATCAAAGAGGAATATAACCCCAAGTGTTTACATTACTACAAGGTTTATGTGTGAAAAATGTTCTTTTTGCCATCTGACAAATGATTCTGACAAATTTCATATTGTTCCCAGGACGTTTTCCTTTGGCTACTTTCCCCAAATCCACAGAAATCTCACACTGTACAGTAATTAGTGGTGTTTTCATATAACTTCAACTATAGTTTAAATATGTCTTCTCTTATTTGTTTGACTTTTGGGATGGTATTTTGGTCCATCTGGACAAAGTTTTCTTTCACGTAAATAACACGAGTTTGCACAGGTTCTGCAATATCTAACATCTGAGTCTGAACTCTCGATCAGGGTTGTTGCTGTGAGCTGGTCCACCTTGATTTTCCTCTGCTTTTTCTTTAATATCAGTATCACTATCTGAAAGGATTAGAAATCTGCCTGGTCAATTCTGAGAGCCCCTAGGAGATGTCATTGCCATAACATAAAAACATGCTATTTTCTTCAGTGCCACATGGTGGTTCTGGTTGATTTTTAGTATTTATATCTCTAAATTTGTATTTTATTTTATTGTGAGAACTGGGATTAAATTAAGCAAAGTGTTACGTGTATTAATGATTTAAAATTAAACAAAACCAAACCAGCACAAAGCATAGCCCCACTCATTTATATCTCTAAAGAGACATTACCATAGGTATTTTTTCTCTCTCTTTCTCTCTGTTGTATGTAGTTTCCTGGTAGTATTGGTTGATTTAGGAATCTGAAACTGGATGTAATTGTGTGGTCTTGTTTAGCACTAACAGGAATTGAAGACAGATGATTATTCTTTGTCTGTTTTAAATCTTTATTAGTAATATCCTATTTTATTTTGGGATTGGCAATAAACAAACTCCAAGAAAAACCTCTATACCTGCTGAGCTCCTTTCAGATGCTCATAGTGTGAACAATGGGGAATCATTAATGGTATTTACTTAGCTTTAGCTGCAGTCATTGAAGGGACAAATAATGAAATTTATGTTTCTTGTACTGTTAGATCTACCATGCTATCTTTTGGTACAGCTTTCCTAGGTTCCTTATCTATTTCATTGTTTTGTATAGAGCAGAAGTTAGGTGTCTGTGGGTAATCTAAGGGTAGAATTTCAGACTTACAGAAAAGTACTGTCCCATTAAAAGAGAGAATGACAAAGACTCACTGCTTTCCAAATCATATTAATGCCTGTATTGCAGATAATAAACATATAATTATAATAGAAGATGGAAAATCAGTTCTAATATATAATTCTTTGTTTTATTAAATTCCCTATTAAAATTTTATAAACTAGTAATAACTTAATACTTCTATCTACTTCAAATAGACATGTCAGAGGTTAAAGAAGAATGACCACACTGCAGCTTAAGTGGGGAAGGACGTTGTCCGGGCTTCTGGGGGAAGGGTAGCAGTGCTTTACAGCTGTGAGGAGGAAGGTGGTCACAAGCTGCTGCAAAAAGAGGGGTGGGGTCAGCATGGAGAAGCTGACATCCCCTGGGAACAAAGTGTGAAGGGCTTGAAAAGGGGCAAGCTTGGGAGTGAGAAGCCCTTAGGTGACCAAATTCCTGGGGCCCTTAGGAGGGTGGGTAATTTTGCACACTGCCATAGCATATGGGGCACCAGAGTTATTTTGGGAGGATGGGGTTCATCTTGGGTGTGGACAAGTTTTTGGCTGCTATAAAAGAGGAACATTTGAAGATGTCTGGAAACCCAACTGTGTTTGAGGGGGAGGCAGCCAACGTAATTGCTGGGGCCTCCTTGTGGTGGATGTCCATTGCAGGTACTCCATAGGGAAGGCATTCAGTGACCGGATAAATTACCTGGTTAAAGGAATGGAATGGGTGGGGGATGTTGGGGCTCCTATAATTAGTATGGCGGGAGCCAACCCCCCTTTCTTATACCCAACCTTTACCCTCCTACAAGGGAGAGGAGGGAATGGTAAGGTCCCAACAATGGATTGGCTGGGGGGGCGTGGATGGAAAATGAAGAGGGGGTGGGCTGTGGAAGCCTCTGTGTAGTTATTGAATGAACATGGAGTTGCCTGCACTGTACACTTTTATCTGCCCAGGAGTCTCAGACATCTAATAATAAAGTTGTGGCCTGATTAAATCCATATCAAGTGTCTCCTCTTCTTCTTTTGGTATAGCTGGACAAAGACTCTATGCCTCCCATCTTAAGTGTTTTTAAAATTTCTATCACTCTGTGATACCAGGACCAGTAATCTCCTAATTCCCATTTATACGGGGAAGCTGGTGATCCAACTTCCCCTTCAAATACTGTTGATGAAAAGAATAATTCAGTCACTAAGAGTACTTTAATCATTAATTTTATATTTATTCATTAAAAAACTCAGATATGGAGCCTCACTCAGCAAAGCTATTCTTTCTTCCAACAACATATTATAGTATTTCAGATGTTACTCAAGATGCTATTTAATAAAGGGAAAAAAGTTATTCTGTATTACTCAAATAATATTGATTGATCTAGAATTAACATATTCTACACATGCTTGTCAGTTGTGGTGCCTAAAGGTTATGGTTTTGAATCATGAATATGCAATTGTTATATTATCTTTTATATAGAAGTTATAAGATAATGATACAATGAAGTAACTCACACTTGAAGCATGTATTCAAACCTAACAAAGGCCTGATTTTAGGCCAAGTTACCTACAACTGACTCTGAGATGCTTTAAATAGTATTATCATTTTTTCTTTTCTTTCTTTCTTTTTTTTTCCCATTCTGAGTTAACAGACCTTTCTAACTATATGTTATCTTATGTCCTTCAAGAGGAATATTGGTTGTAAGGTAAGAAATAAACAATGTCTCTCAATGTCTCCTCACATTCAGACCCTAAAGAGTGATCTGTCCTTCCTCCAACCCCTTTTGTCTAGATTTATATTTAACACTTCTGTTAAACTAAAACACTAATAAAGTCAGAAATAAGATGTAATACATCAAAAGGTTACAAAATATACTTAGTATCTGAACAGATGTTTCTGCTCATCTCCTAATAAGTGACACAGAAGCATACACAAAGGATGTGACTATTCATTTTCTCTGTGTCCTCTCAGGCAATAATTCCTTGCTAAAAGAGTCAAGGTCCCATGAAAGTGAAACCATAAACCTGTACATCTCTAAAACAACATGTCCAAAATTGTTTTGGAAAGGAAATGTTTATTTCTCATCTTTGAGCAAAGTAGATGTTTTCATCACCACCATTAATGCACCTCTTAGCAATGTGCAAACAAATAAATTAATTTAATTATTAGTCTCACAATATTCCCTAATTCATAAAATAAAAAAAAATAGTAAACAATGTTTTAGCCATTTGGGGAACAATACAAATCTAAGTCCAAATCACATTTTATGACATTTCTGTTAAGGCTTAAAGTGTTGAAACAAAGGCTTTTGTAATAAAATAGGGATTTGTATAGTTGAATAAGTTCATATACATAAGGTAAGAAACTTTTACTAAGAAAACAGTGTATGCTAATATATTAGTATATCTAGAAATGTTGTCTAATGACTAAGTGTAGCAACTGTGAAGTTATACTAGAAGACATTACTAAGAATTAGCACTTGTTCTGCTAATGTTTTGAAGTATCTAGGACAATGCTTAAAATAAACTAGAATATTCAACCATTTGGAATTAACATATGGAATTACTGGTCCTGGTATCACAGAGTGACAGAATTTTTAAAAATACTTAAGATGGGAGGCATGGAGTCTTTGTCGAGCTATACCAAAAGAAGAAGAGGAGACATTTGATATGGATTTAATTAGGCCACAACTTATGGGATTTTAATTTTTATATGAAAATTGTCTTAAAATTAGAATAAAAATGGGGATGATTTATTCCTGCTTTTGGAAGTGGAATGGAATAACACCCTTTCTACTGTTAAGGGAAAGATGAGATAACCATAAATGTAAGAAGAAAGGAAAATAAAGCTGCCAGAATCATATTACATCGGGGTTGGAAGGGACTTCAGGAGATCATCTAGTCCAACCCGCTGATCAAAGCAGGACCAATCCCCAACTAAATCATCCCAGCCGGGGTTTTGTCAAGCCTGACCTTAAAAACTTCAAAGGAAGGTGATTCCACCACCTCCCTAGGTAACACATTCCAGTGCTTCACCACCCTCCTAGTGAAAAAGGTTTTCCTAATATCTAACCTAAACTTCCCCCACTGCAACTTGAGACCATTACTCCTCGTTCTGTCATCTGCTACCACTGAGAACAGTCTAGATCCATCTTCTTTGGACCCCCTTTCAGGTAGTTGAAAGCAGCTATCAAATCCCCCCTCATTCTTCTCTTCTGCAAACTAAATAATCCCAGTTCCCTCAGCCTCTCTTCATAAGTCATGTGTTCCAGCCTCCTAATCATTTTTTGTTGCCCTCCGCTGGACTCTTTCCAATTTTTCCACATCCTTCTTTTAGTGTGGGGCCCAAAACTGGACACAGTACTCCAGATGAGGCCTCACCAATGCTGAATAGAGGGGAATGATCATGTCCCTCGATCTGCTGGCAATGCTCCTACTTATACAGACCAAAATGCCGTTAGCCTTCTTGGCAACAAGGGCACACTGTTGACTCATATCCAGCTTCTCATCCACTGAAACCCCTAGGTCCTTTTCTGCAGAACTGCTGCCTAGCTACTCGGTCCCTACTCTGTAGCAGTGCATGGGATTCTTCCGTTACGAAGATTACCAAATTACAGTAAATATTGAGAAAACTTTATCCTGTCGTTAAATGGTTCAAGAGGAGTTAGTAACCAAAAATTGAGCCAAAAGACTTGTAAACAATTCTGTTAAGTGTATGTTTTAATTAGCTATGTAAAAGATTAAATTAAGGAATTTCCAGGGAGGCAGGAAACCTTGGGAAATCTGAAAATTTTCTGAATCTCAAATACTACAACACTGTATCCCTACTAGATGAGTAAGAAATGTACAATGAGACTTTGACTTGTCCAGTTAATGAATGACCACCTGTAATAAAAGGAAATACTTCCCCAAAATGTAAAAGGGCCATGGAAAATTGACAAATGTGTAGTCTCATGGTAGGCCAAACCCCCCAGTGCAACCAAATGGGGAGATAATATATAAAAAAAGATTGTCCAGCAAAACATATGTCTGGCAGATCATGTTCAGTGTGGAGGGTACATGGGGAGGAAGGGGGGTTGGCTGGCTGAGCGAAGGGAACAGTGCTTTATGTTTGGTGCGGGGGAGGGAAGATGAAAACTGCTGCAAAACGGCACAGCATGTTTGCTGACTCATCCTCTGGGAATGCTTCGTTTAAAATGGGGCAGCTTAATGCCTAAAGCCTTCCTTTTTACATGGACCAAGACTGAGGCAGGACACACCCTTCCTCCCTTTTAGGTGGTAAAATACCAGGTTTAGACAACAACTGCTGTGGGCACTACACTACTTGGGGGAAAAGGGATAGCTCAGTGGTTTGAGCATGCTAAACCCAGGGTTGTGAGTTTAATCCTTGAGGGGGCCATTTAGGGATCTGGGGCAGAAATTGGAGATTGGTCCTGCTTTGAGCAGGGGGTTGGACTAGATGACCTCCTGAGGTCCCTTCCAACCCTGATATTCTACAACTAGCTGCCCCTTTTTTTAGGGGGTCTGGGAAGGAATTTTTCCTTTACGACCATATTGGCTTGGGTGCAGTTGGAGATTTTTTTGACTTCTCCACAGCTGGTGTCAGGAAGGACTCTGTTCATGTATGGCATGAAGGCCAATAGGCCATACATTGAAACTCATTATTTAAGTGTAGGGCGGATGTCCAGTGCAGGTACTCCATAGGAAAGGTATACAGTTACTGGATAAATGGCTTGGAAAAGGACTTAAAAAGAGGTGTTCATTAAAGTGACAGATGAGGGTGGTTGGGGACTTCTATGATTGGTATGGCAGGGAGCCAACCCCCCATTCTTAAAGCCCACCTTAACCCTCCTACGAGGGGGCAGGCGGGTGTGGATAGTAAGGCCATAGCAATGGATTTGCTGGAGGGACCTGAATGGAAAAAGAGGGGGAGCTGGTAAAAGTTTCCCCCGCCCAGGTAATTAACAGGGGGTTACCAGTGTTGTATACTGTTATCTGCCAGGTAGTCCCAGACATCTAATAATAAAGTTGTAGCCGGATTAAACCCATGTCAAATGTCTCCTGTCCTTCTTTCGGCATAGCCCGATAATGTTTTGTTGTCTTGTTTCAACTCAATATGTAACTTTAAGTGCTACTGAGAACTAGCAACTTTGTTAAATCACTGTTCTTCTCTACCCTACATTTTATAATTTCAAGCCCCACAGTCCTGCTGCCTTTGCAGTGTGAATAATAATTACCTGCTGTGAGAGAAGCATCCTTAGGTCTTTCTCCTTATAGCATTACATTGCGTGTGAGTGATAAAAGCTATCTTCTAACCTCAAAACTTCATCTCAAACTTCACTGGTGTGTGTTATAAACTTTAAAATACTTTGACATTGACTTTAATAGTGTTTTCAGACTAGAGTTATCTACTGTGTTAACATTTTATACTCCAAAATAGCCTCATTTCCATTTTTGTGTGTAGTAACTTAAATTTCCACTGAATGCATCCGATGAAGTGAGCTGTAGCTCATGAAAGCTTATGCTCAAATAAATTTGTTAGTCTCTAAGGTGCCACAAGTATTCCTTTTCTTTTTGCGAATACAGACTAACACGACTGCTACTCTGAAACCTGTAACTTAAATTGTTACAGGTTTCCCTTTGTTTATTCCAGTTACTAAGAGCATTATGCTCTTTCATTAATTTTCTGCATATGATCTTGCTGTTTATATAATTTATAGGTATGTGTACTTTGTGATCATTTGTATCCAAAAAGTCCATTTCTTACGCAAATTAACTGAAACACAAAAGTACCTCCCTCATATCTAACTTAACTTTTCTAACTTTTTCATCCTGTCTAGAATTCAAACTGCAACTGTATACAATATTGCTTAAATTGCATTACTATCTTTCATCGTTTCCCTGAGTACATGAAAATATACATGGAATTACCTGCACTGTATAATTTTATCTGCCAGGTACTCCCAGATATTTAAGAATAAAGTTCTGGCCTGATTAAAACCATACAAGTGCCTGCTGTCCTTCCAGCATAGCTGGACAACAATCCAATGAACTATTAGATTGGTTAAGACTACCTCATGTGCCTATACTGATATGAAAAAATCTTTAACGTTTCTTAAAATTTTTCCTATTATGAAGAAGATTAGAATTGCTAATAGGATGTAGCCTTTGCTTCTTTTCAATGAGTTCTATATGGAACTTCTCCTTCACTTTCACTTTGGTTAATAGCATAAATAATTATTATTCTTAACGCTCTTAATAAGCATCTAACTCTTATCATTTTTTTAGGTTTTAATATTGTTTTTAAAGTAATTTTTTACTTGTGTCTTGACATATTTACTAGTAAATGCCTTTATAAGCTCAGTTTTTTTATCCAACTAGTGTAATTTTCATGAGGCAGAATAGTCTAGTGCTTGGAACAATGGAATGGGAATCAGAGAAATGAGTTTTAATCATGACCCATCACTCACTCAGCATGTGACCTTGAGCAAATCATTACCTAATTGCCCAGATGTAAAATTGAATAGTAATGTAAACCCACCTTTGTAAAATACTGAGGTCCTCAAATGAAAACTGCTCTAACAAATGTAAAGGGCTATTATTATTAATTATTATTATTATTATTATTAGCAACAAATGAAGACATAATCATAATGTGTCAGTTAGGAGGAGGATAAATTCAATGCCCTGATTCTGTAAGAGACAAACATGCAAGCAGACAAATTGCAAAATGAAGTGTGAATAAATAGTTGAAGAATAACAGGTGTGTCCTCTGAAGATGTGGAAGATAAAAACATAAAAAGGTTTATGTAAGCCACTGACATAAGAAATAAGACTGTACATTATATTTGTCGCAGCCTTTTTTTCCCTTTTCTTCTTTTTCCCTGTAAGATCTTTTCACTAAATAAGATATTGATAAGTGCTCTAAGTGCCATTTTCCTAGAAGAATATAGAATGAAAATAGGCAGAGTACTTTTTCTCATTAGATCCTGGAGCTATGACACTGTGGTATAGTCCCCACAAATACACTGGAGCATATTTGACCATAAAATAGAAAACATCTTTCTTCTGAAAGTACTATACTCACATTGTTATGGATAAACATCAAAAACAATTTTAAAAATTCAAAATAAAGCTGATGAAATAATTTGTATTATAATATTTTTTCTAGAAAATACAAGAACACACTTTTGTAAAAAAATCTTGCAAATAATGTTCTCATTTGTAACATCCTGAACTAGTAGGCTGTTCTCAGCCTTTGAGGCAACCCATCAAATAAGCAAAGACAACATAATAAAAAAAGTACACTGGGTTACAATCCTGGGTGCACAACTTCCCTAAAAGAAGAACCTGCCCTGAGAATTCTATGATTTGAGAATCAGTCTCATCTGCCCAGACTTATTGACCTAAGGGCCCCATATCCAAGGTAGAATGTCAAAGTAATTTATTATTTTATTTTGTTTGATTTTATTAAATATCTTAATACATCAATTATTTATTATAAATATGCACATTGTGCACATGTAAACCATATGTAATTTATGCTGGGTCTGTTTGTAGATTTATATATTTTAACATATGAACCCTAGATCCGCAGTATATTACATACAGGTTAATTCATATGAAAGAGGTGGATTTTACAGTATATAGCACTGTTTAAAAGTTGAATAAATAATTCTTCATATAGCATAAAAATATTAATTAATGAGGTAGGTTTCTTCCATAAGGGTTTACATGTCAGTTTTCATCATGGCTGTTTCTTGAAATTTGAGATTATTATTTTCCATTTTGGAGAATAGTGTATAGCCACAACATTGCTAAAATGGCAGATGGGTCAGTTACTTCACAGGCCCTAAAGGGCATAGTAGTGATGGTAAGGGAGAAGGAATGCTAAATAACCAGAGAGGTCCAACTAACCTACTTACACTTACTTTAGCAAAAGAGGATCGTATGCACCTCCCACTTTATAACCAGAAGGGTCAGTGTGTCCACCTGACATGGTAGAAACATGTTCTAATATTATTTCTATTATCGAGAATAAACAGTGCACATTTCCTCAGAACAGGACACTAAAATGTCAAGGAAAAATAAGTACCTCTAAGTATAAAGAAACCAATAAATATAACTAAACCTTCTGGATTGAGAAATCAACAGTTTTTGATTTTAAAAATTCTTTCACAACTCCAGAAGACCCATGAAAATCAAATGGAATAAGCTGTTAGAAATCCTGTTGACATTATATCACAGAGAGATATGCCAACATTTTCTGATTAAGCACTTTTTTTTCTTCTTCCAAAGGGCAGCATCTTGCCCTAGGTATGGTGGAAATTCATCAGTGGTCAAAATATTATGTGACAATCATTAACACTCTCCTTCAAATTCTTCTGTATCATGGGAGCATCCATGTGTGGATGAAGGATACTTACACAGAAAAGAAGCAAGAAACCTATAGAGTGTTCCTGAAGTCACTTGAAACACTCACTAGCTTGGAGATGGGTTTGTATAAAACTGAGAAATATGTGGTCCCATCGCACTGGACCAAATGTACAGCTGCTAACATTTTGTAACAAGAGAAATCTGGAAGCCAGCAATCAAGCCATGCCTGGTTTATTAGAGCTTCAAGAGAATTGAAAGAGTTCATCCAAGAATATTCAAGAATATATAAGAACAGGTAAGACATTATGCTTTAAAGGCTTCATCTTCTTCATAAGACTGCACCTAAGTTACTGAGCAGTAACTTGTGTAAGATATCCTTACAATTCAGTAGTCCTCAGAATGCTGCTCAATTCAGTTTTGTCTAACGTTTGTTTTTTGATTCAAGTACCTAAAACTGTAAACTATGAGATGTCAATTTGAGTTTTAAATAATTATATTAGTTTAAAGAAAAATGTGCTGACTAGGACCTGATTTAACATTTTATTGTAATGTAACAAATATAAAAGTAAATGTGTATTTACAGTATATTTTCCAAAATACATCATAAATGCATCTATGCTACCTGACCATTGGTGATCTGATCTATACTTATTCGTAGCTGTAACTTTCTGCGCACTACAAAGGGAGCAATATGTGATTAATCTCATTTTTTTCCTTAATAAAACAGAGAACAGATAAAAAATGGAAAAATGGAAAAATAATGGACTTTTAATATTTTCAAAACTATCCTTTTATTACATATTTCCTATATGAAGCATTCTGTACATCTCAAATCTATCAGTGATACATCTAAGGGCAAGTCCAAAGCCACAGTAGCTGTACTGGGCAGGAATCAAATCAGTTCATGAATGTTCTTGGTTCTCTTATTCCCAGTCCTGGTGGAGGTCAGGCATATTGTGGAGGTGACAAACTTAGGCCTTAGGGAGAGGAGATGGTCACTTGCTACACAAATGCCTCTTGACAGAGTGGGACTGCATTCAGCCCCTAAAGAGGCAACTTGTCTGTCCTATTCTTTCTGCTGAAGGAAAATAGAAGAGATTGTGATTCTCATAAGAGAAAACATTTTTGGAAGACAAAATGTTTGCTGCAGAATAGAAAGGCATAAAGCTCTTACTGCAGACTTACATGACCTGAATTTAGCAGAGATGCAAGGAAGCTATGGTGTTTCAGAGAAATAATATCCAAATACAGGTATAAAAATTCAGAAAGGTTTAGTGTCAATTCATTTTGTTTCACTGGCTAAAATGAATGGAAATGTAGAAGATAACCCAAAGACATTTTGCCATTAGTAAAACTGGAGACAGAACAAATTAAATATCATACATGTTATTTCTTGATACCAAACAGATTGGGTTTAGTGATTGGTAATAGATAAGAAGGAAAAAAAATCACATGTAGTCCTTTCCGGAACGTAAAAAAAGTATGAAGTGGCCTATTCAGTATTTCAGTTTTTTATACCTAATATTGCACCACATATTATCTTATTGATTTTCAGAAAAACTTGCATATCCTAGAATGAAAAGGGCACTATGGGTTTGATTTCCAAAATTAGACACATATAATTACAAACAAAAAACTGAGAGCACAAATGCATACCTAATTTGCACATGCAATTAACATGCCTGCACACTCATTTCTGTAATTGCCTATGCAAATAGCCAGTAAGATTTGTAATTAATTGTTTGTACAATCATTTGCCCACTTTACACACGTAACTTCACCAACAACATGGACAAATTAGGTATACAGTATACACCTAATCTTGAAAATCAGGCCCAAAATACTAAAGAGAAAAACAAAACAAAGCAAAAAAAAAAAAAAAGAAAGAAAGCGGTGATCAGGAAAATAAAAGTTTTGAATTCTGAATCATGAAAATATGTGCTTCTTGGATCATCCTTCTAATCTACTATAACACAAGTAACAGGTATGTAACATATCTTGACAATATGTCCCAGCAATACTGTAGTAAACAAACAGTTACACAATTATTTCAGCAAGATCTCAAATCAGATTTGCTATGTCTCTGACATATACACAGTAAAGTTTAGATTTTTAAAGACAGGTGACCAAAATTGCAAACATATACTTGTGTGCACCTAATTTTGAAATCTGGTCCCAAATATTCCAGTGTATACACCCTATTTCAGGAAAGGGAGGAAAAGGTTTAATCTGTCTAGTGTCGGTGCTGAAGCATAAAAATTTTTGCAAAGGGGTGCAAGCCGTGTTTCAGAAGAAACAGCAACACACTGATACTTTTTGGGTTTTAGTTGTATTTTTTTTTTAACAGAGGCTCAAATAGCGTATCTTCCTTCAAACATAAAACTACTGCTGTAATGTATTTAGCCTCTCTTGTGACCACAATAGACTTTTAATAACTTGTTCACCAATACAGGGAAAGAAGATTTTCTCTAACATTGTTCAAAGGTATAACCATATTTCTCAGGTTAGCAGCTAGCAATTTTATTATGATGTAATGAATCTTCCACCGATGGATAGTACCCACAGACACTGCTCAAAGCAATAAAATGCAACAGTAGTGATAGCATAAGTCCATCCTGCCTGTTGTGTTGCTGTCCCTCCTGAACAGCTGCTGTTACGTGGGAGTAGGTTGGGCCAGGTCTGTTTCTCATCTGTTTCCACGTAGGGTAGACTGATCGGCAGGAGCTTGGTCATTTCACACAGGGATGAACATGTTCAATTGATGAGGGCAATATGCCACGGTCATTTAGAGAAAATCAGATGAACTTCCACTGAGCCATACTAAGAGGGACAAAATCCACACCTTGCATTCATATTATTTACTGCTACCGTCCAGTGTGCCTGCAGGAGCTTGTTAGCAACATCCCATATAAATACAAGTGGAGACAGACACAGAGAGAGAGAGAGAGCACCAATCTAACTAGTAGAAGGATAACAGCTAACACCAGACACCGTGATGGAAGAAACGCCAATGTATTTGGAACAACAGTTATATCTGGGTGAGTTTTCTTGCTATGTACATCAAGTAACCCATGAACATTGTATACTATTTAGAAGTTGTATATATACATATATATTATGTATATCACATTTCTTCCTTTTCTATTATTCAAAACCATGTTCTGTCTTTGAGTTAATTTACTTGTCAATTTGCTCCAAAACAGAGGGCAATAAACTACTCCCACGGGGATGTACATACTAACCTATACCTCCACTACAACAGGATATTCTTCTAATTCAGATTTGGACAATGAACTGCAATCTATATAAACGTGACAGTAACCCCAGAATAAATATAAGGGAAAGAAGATTTAATCTAAAGAAATGTTAAATAATAAAAATGTGTAAAAAATTGTGACAATAAAGGTAACTATATGGGAGACCACAGGTCAAAGAACAACAACAGAGAGAAGAATCTGCGATAATGGAGGATAAATTGGGTGTGAACTCAGATGATGCAGGTACAAAAAAAGGCAATGTTCATTCAGGAAAAAAGACAAGTTAGGCGATAATACTTTGCTATAGTTCAGCTGGAAGGAGTACAAATTTGGGGCACATTATAAAAATAACATTAATAATGTAGGGGGGCAATACACAAGGGGTGACAAAATGACTACTAGAAGATATGAATTATGAGGAAATATTGGAGGAACTTAGTCCAAAGTCCTGGAAACACTTATGCACATGAGGCACTCAGTGGTACTTCTTATGGTACGTGTTTGCAGGACTTTGGGCTAAGTTCCTCCAATATTTCCTCATAATTCATATTTTGGAGAAAAAGTAGAATAAAACTGTCCACAAATATTTGAAAAATAATAGTATAAAGGAGACAAGGGATTGTTTACAGTGGTTGAGAAAAACATCAATAAGGAACAATGGTATGAAACTACAAAGAAAATTTAGCATAGACATTACTTAAACATTCTTAACAGTAATATATATATTTTCTCCCTTTACAAAGCAGTATTAAAGACCTTAATATAGAATTATATCCTGATATCCTTTCTATAACATTTTTTAAAACATATAGAATTCTATAGAGAAGGAATTTCTTAGTATTATTTAAAAATTTGACTGTGAGGATATTATTCCCTTATTTATATTCTATAAATTCTGAGGGCAGTATCTTCGGAACCCTAGCAAATGTATACAAACCACTATTGGTGTCATTTCTACTGGGGGAAGATCTTCAACTGCTTTGAACTGTAATAGCTCCATTGATTTAAAAAGAGCTATGACAATTTACACTATCTGCAGATCTACCCCCATAAGGGTAATTCCAGCCAAGACACTAAACAGAAGTGCTAATGTTCCATGAGAAAGCTGGAAGCAGGATATTATTATTTTCTAGACACTGTAAGTGTGCTGTTCAAAACATACAGAAAGATAAAGTTTCTCCCAACTTAAATTAAAAATGTTGGTCCCTATTCAGAAAAACACTTTATGCTTAACTTCAAGCATGTGCTTTGGGATTTAAGGAATCCCAGGGATACTTTTCTGAATCAGGGCATAAACTAGCCAGACAATACAGTACAGTACAATATAATACTGGGTGACCAGAGGGTAAAAATAAAAATATAGACATTTAATAAATACACATATAATTAATTTGTGGTTTCCACTATCTTGCACAACATGGAAAGTTAATAAAAATTGGTTAATCAAAGTTTAAGTGAAAGAATCAGGCAATTTGTATTTAGATATGATCATCAGTTCTTCATTCAATAAATATAACAAAATAAATATATCAAAAATTGTTTCTCCATTGCTTGAAAATATTTAGCTTGTAGAGCACTTGGCTACATTTAAATAACTCATCTCAATGCTTACTATAACTATGGTGTGTAATTTCGTATTCTTACCATTGATTAAACACACCATTTAAGCATGTCATTTACACTAATTGCACTTTCTTATCAGGACATTTTTCTGCATCATAATTATGGATGATATAGATTAATATAAATTTTCTATATTCCAAAGTAAACATATTAAATGTAGATTCAATACAACAGATGGGCAATATTTCAGCAAACTATTCTATTTACTACAAAAGGACAGAACAATTTTAAAAAGCAAGATATTTAAGTATTTTTTATTTTATTTCAACACTTAGACTTATGACATTTTCTATGCTGTAAACCCCTTTGATGTGTTAGTGTCAATTTCAGGTGAATTCCTCTAGTAGTAAGATAATCTACTGACAAATATATTTCTTACTTTTACTTGTTAATCAGAGTATAATAAAATCCAGGGCCACCCAAAAACTTCATGGTTGTCACTATGTTGCACACTGTGGTCACTGGAACTTCACAGACACAACTCACATCTCCTGATTCCAAAGCACAGACTGCTGTCAGTTTAAGTATAAAGAGACTCCACAGGAACAGTAGAGCTGGATGATCGAGTTGCAGTTTATTTGCAGAATTTTGACTTTATTTCAAATTGTCAGCAGATCACAATTTCTACTGAATTGTTTGTTCAAAAGGTTTGATGAAAAGTTGTATATGTATGCTTTTCAGCCTACGGATTGTTCAAAAATATTTTTGTATTCATTATTTGAAATATGAACTGCATTAATTTGGAACATATGTCATATGGTATGTTTTTTTATTTCTGACTTAATTAGTGTAATTTATAATCTGGTTTCTGGTGGGAAATACTCATGATCAGAAATATAAAATCCCTTTCAGCAAATATTCTGCAATATTCACTTAAAATTCACTGGTTCCATGAATAATTTTGCAAGTACATTTTCTTACTACAGTATTCACGGAAGGTGAATACAAAAGCAATATGAATACAGTAACATAAAATTTGTTAAATAAACTGAAAAAAATGAGTCTCTATTCCTCCAGTATTCAGACAGCTCTTTTTAGCCTGTAACTACAATGAACAGTTCTGAGTCCACCCAGTACTGCACATACTCATCAGCTAATAAATGGCAACAGAAACAAAAATCAATAAAATATTAATTAGAGATGGTGTGAGAGAGTGAAGGTAGTGAACAGGTGAGCCTGCACTCTGATCACTTACACATCAATTAGTTCCCCAGAGAAAGCTGATAGAGGTAATTAGAGAAGCAGTCTAGGTGGGATAAAGAGCCAATTAGTCCATCAGACTAAATATGACAAAGAGGCAAAGGAAGGAAGTGTTTGGGTGTGGAGGAGAGGGAGAGAGAGGAACAAGGCTAGTTGAGACCAGCCACACAGGCCTCAGGGAAGGAAGACTTCTGTTCCCCCCGAGTCCTGATGAGAGAGCAAAAAGCACAGAGATGAACAGAAGGGCCATGAAATCTGGTCTCCTATACAAAAGGGTAAAAGTATACAAAGTATACAGCATTTCTCAAACTGGGAGTCCCAACCCAAAAGGTGGTAGCAAGTTTATTGTAAGAGGGATCATAATATTGCCACCTTTATTTCTGCACTGCCTTCAGAGCTGAGTGGCCGGAGAGCGGCAGCTTCTGGCGGGGCTCCAAGCTCGGAAGGCATCGCTGCCGCCAGCAGCAGTGCAGAAGTAAGTGTGGTATGGTAATTGGTAATAGCGAAATTTGCCATTTATGCCATGACTACCCCATGAAAAATGTGTATACCACATTTCTTCCTTTTTTGTTATGTCTGATTTCTCCTTGATTTAAGTAGACACCTAAATATAACGAATAAACAGTTGCACCGGGACTGTCATAGTGTTTGTAGAAGGAATTCAGAAATAAATGTTACTGTGAATGCACAACTAGTGGAGTCTGTGCAATTTCTGTGTGGCAAGAAGAGGGGGCAAAGCAATTCCCATTTACAGATGAGTAGTAATTTGGCCCATGTCAGTGTCACTTTAAAACCAGTATAGCATAGTTAACTGAAAATCTAAATCCCTCCATCCCCAAGCACATTAAGTGGCTTCTACAGAAACAAAAAATGGAGATGGCTTATCCAGGAACATCCCTAGCTATTCTGGGCTCTATCCAGCCCCCCCACCCCCCGGGGGGGTGTCATGCCCCAGGCCTCTGAGGTGTGGGAGCAGAGGAGCTAGCCCCAGACCTCCACGGGGGGACAGGGATGGCTTGGAGGGACATGGGGAATCACCCCTCCAGCACTCACGGGCAGTATGGCTGGGGCTGGGTTGCTGCATTTCCTGCTACCGGTGAGTGCAGGCCTGGCCCTGTTGCAGAGCTCAGAGGAGTGGGGGCGGGGATGGGGCAGAGCAGAGGCTGGAAGAGGTGGGGAAGGGGTGGGGCGGGAAGACCCGGAGCAGGGTCTGGAGCAGCACGCAGCTGCACAGGGCACCAGAATGCCCTACGCAGCTGCATACTTTGCGTAGGGGTAAGGACAGCCCTGGGATCAACTGAAAAGTATAGGAAAAGTAATGGGGAGAAAAAAGATCGGAAGTAATGGATCTCTACCAAGACGCTCCAGATCGATCAGAAACAGGACCACAGCCCTCCCTAACATGAAGACAAACAAGAGCTTTTTATGACCATATTACAAGAGGAGGATGATAAAACAACAAGTACTTCAGGGAATCCAAAATAGAGACACAAGTGCTGAAGCAATTACAAGGAATGTCAACTGCTGTCAAAGCAGGCATCACTATTTTTCAAAAAGTTTAACAGAGTCTGAAATATGATTAACTAAAAACTAAGACCCACAACTGGCTTAAAAATCAGTAAAAAAAATGAAGTAGCTGGAGAAAAACCTCAGATGTTTCAAAAATCACTGTACACTAGAAAGAAGGAAAAGTAAGAAACTTAAGTTGAAAGCCTGACTCCACTGAAGTAAATGACAAAACTCCCATTGATTAAAATGGGGCCAGTTTTTCACCCATAGGTTTTCTGTAACATGAAGTAATTGCAATGGTGGACACTACACCATACTGCAAAGTAGAGAGAATACAAAGAAGTTTGCATCCTAAGCCAAAAACAAGGAAGAGATATCATATAGCTATTGTAAAAATTGTGAAGTTTAAGTATAGAGAGAAATTATTAAAACTGGCACTCAAATATATAGCATACAAAATAAATTGTCTTAGAGTCCTTCCTCATGTGAAGAAAGAGATAAGAAAGATTCTATGTGTGGCCTCACTGTACATTTCCATTCCTTAACATCTCTATATTTCTTTAAAGTTTATCCTTAACTTTGAATTTCCTTGTTGTATAATTCTTTGTTTTGAGATAATTGCTAAAATCTGTGACACATTTAATCCTAAATTATTGATTTGTACCCTCCACCTTAACTCAATTTAAACAGATTTTTAAAATCTGATTTATGTTTAAAAAATAATGTCACACATGTACATACAACAGAAACCCAAAGACAATGTTATTATGTGATAATTTTAAGATATGAAGTATCAATCTTAAATCATTTTTTAATTTCAATGTTTATGCTCACATGCACCAGTACTTTGTTTTATGTCTCTCTTTCAATTTCCTCTTCTTTTATACTTTCCTAGATTTTGTGCAGAAATACTCCCTGTGACCAGAGTCCCAGGGGAGCCAACTGAGGTCACTTAATTAGGGTGAACTGCAAAGAATGGGGCAAGCAAAACCCAAAGATGGTGGATATTCCAATACTTAGATTTACCAAGCCAGCACAAAACAGCTTCTATAATACTTCACTGGTTACCCAGAAGCCAACAACACTGTTCCCTTGAAGTAATCCAGCCTTAAATCTCCACCCAGACACCAAATCAAATATGATGAGGATTAGTGACAATCTTATTTATCATATAAAAAGGTTCTTCCAATCCCAAAGGATCAGACACAGACCTCCCAGGTTAATGAATATTCCAGACCTTACCCAAATACACGCTTACAGCCAATTCTTATTAACTAAACTAAAATTTATTAAAAAAGAAGAGAGGGGTCACTGGATAAAAGATCAGTATACATACAGATATGACTACAATCTCGATATTCAAATTCACAGAAGAGATTTCAGAGTAGCAGCCTTGTTAGTCTGTATTCGCAAAAAGAAAAGGAGTACTTGTGGCACCTTAGAGACTAACAAATTTATCTGAGCATGAGCTTTCACGAGCTACAGCTCACTTCATTGTGAGCTTTGTAGATGCAAATAGTTCTTTCAGAAATAGTTCATAGATTATAGTCCAATATTAATATTCAGGGCAGTCCAGTCAGGACTGGGAACTCAGTCCTTATGGGACTTCCTGCATGAAGTCTCCCCTGCATGAAGTCTCAAGCAGATCTGAGCTAAAAAAGGATTGGGACTCAAAGATCTTTTATACAGTTGTAGGCCCTCTTATGACAGCTCAAGTCCCTTTGCGAACAATAGGCAATCATGGAGACTTTGAAGTGGACATATTTGCTAAGCATCACCAGTAATTATCTCCAAAGATTAACATAAGGCAATTGCCTGTTTTCCCACCATTCACAGATGATTTGCTATGCATTTTAAAGAGAAATGAATAGAGATATCCCATGTTTACAGTTAATTTAAATGTTAAACTGTCCTTTTGATCTCTGAATTAACAGAATACAGCGTAAAGAAAAGGAGTACTTGTGGCACTTTAGAGACTAACAAATTTATTTGAGCATAAGCTTTCGTGAGCTACAGCTCACTTCATCAGATGCATGGTGCATCATTCTCATTTAATGAACTGATGCCAGCAGTTAGAGCTTTGAGAAAAATCCCAAATACAGTTATCACAAGACTTGGAATAAAGCTGTGAGAAAAGAGTTGGCAGTGGAACATGGCATCACTTTCATTGTGATTCATATCTTGGGGAGGAATAGTGGCGTCTGTACTGCTGCTGTCCTTTTGGAATTCCACCGAAGGACAGTAGCTTTAATTTGCTCCACATAAGTTCACCAGTGAAGGATGCCTAGGAATGCACTGACTCAGCATATCCCCAGGCTGTCCTAAACACACCCTCCCTCCTATCCCAGTGCCACATGCTTTGGGGACAGCACTGTTAGGCTGGCCCCTGGAAAAGAAGGTGCTTCATCAACATCAAAACCTAGCTCAGCCCTAACTTACACCAACAAATGCAGCATAACCAGTTTAAAATTGTTATACATATAACATTAGGGAAGAAAGTAGTACAGAACAAATTTAGGGCTTGTCTACAAATGGAATTATTCCAGAATATCTCAATGTGTGAACCCTCTTATTCTGAAATGAGAATGTCCACACATGGAGTTATTCAGGTTTAGCTAGTACACCATAAATTAACACCTTCCCTTAATTTGACTCAACTTTCAAATATAGAAAAGCCATTACAGTACAAATCAAAGAGTATTACTCTGTGTTTCACAGGATTATCATGTGGCAAATTAAATATTATAGCAACAAACCAAGGCAAATAATTGTTTACATGTACATGATACAATGCTAAAACAGCCAAACTTAACAAGACATCTGCATATAGAGCTATGAACACATGAAAACCCAATATTTGTAGTGCCAAATACTTTCTTGTGTAACAATTACCAGGTATAGGGACAATACAAAGTCTTGTTCTTAGAAACAGCTAAACCATTTTGGCTGAAACTATAAGTAATTGGACTTGTATGTGCGCACACTCACGTTTTTAGTATTTGGTCTTCTAATTTCCAAATTCTTAATGCTGGCAAAGAAAGAAAGAAAGAAAGAAAGAAAGAAAGAAAGAAAGAAAGAAAGAAAGAAAGAAAGAAAGAAAGATGACAGCACTAATACAGGGAAAAAATAATTCTTTTAACTTGTGGAACACCCTCTGCTAACTGAAGGTGCTAATGCTAATACACACACCTAAATATTATATTTAAAACTAGTCTTATCCAGCCAAGTACTGCAGAAAATGCTGAAACCAGTGTTTAGGTCTGCAGGAAACTAAATGTCAGTTAATTGCCTGTCAGACCTGACTGCCAATTTTGAACAAAATTTCACACAGGACCAGGATCCATTTACCTTCAATCTTTAGTTAAGGTAATAAATCTGGGCCTTTTGGAATAACATTGGATAGATAAAAGCCGTATGAGAAGTAATGCTGACAGTAGCATCCAGATCAACTACATCTCGGTCACTCCTGGGGTAAGAATCACAACATCAGTGATACAAAACCAGCAACGAAATAAAAGAATACAGAAAAAAAAAAGTTGAAAAGATCCACATTGAGATGGACATATGTTAAAAAACACATAAACAACATGCATTATAACAAAGCAAAATTTTAAAAAAAATACATGGACCCTCAATCCATTTCCATGGAGCTCCACTGACTCCAGTGAAGCTTCTTTGACAGCAGGGATCTAACCAGATAGAGCAACTTACAGGGTTGGGGTCTTAGTAGTCATGTACAATTACCATCTCTAATTTTTATAAGACAATTAAAAATATAAAACTGTTTCTGTTTAGAATATTTCCATGAGGAATTAGTGAAGTTGTAGTGTGTTCTCGAAGGAGAAGGGACATCATGCTAATCACTGGGTTTATTTGAAAAATAAACATACAATTTGCCCTACCAGATGTGACCATGGGTACACTAAGTCTGTTATTCTAATGCTTCAGAGAAAGGTGAATCCCTCTTCCCCTCACTGGCCCGCCTCCACACCTGTCAATGCACTTTGCCAACTGTGCAATACCATGCATGGGGGGAGAATTTCTATCCTGAGTCCTTACCCCGTAGGTGAACAGCTTACATTATGGCACATGGGATTTGATTACTCTTAATTTAGCTCAGCAAGCTCTGTGGAAGGCACCATCTGCTTATGATATAAAACCTTTCATTCATAACTCTCCATCTCTATATCTACAGCATGAAAGAAATTCCAGAAAAAGGAAATGCATAAGTTTAGTTTTAGTGGCAAACCAGGTATTTATTTATAGTTCTGCCTTACCTTTCATATTTAGTTGAATCAGAAACATTTTTTGCCACTTCCAATACACTATCAAGGAACTTTTCTATGTATCTAGTTTGAGACTGAAAACTCATTTTTTTGTGGTTTAATGTTTACCCACTTGGCAGGCCTGATTCTGGTTTAGGTGTTTGAATATTCTGGATCCATAGACTTAATTTTTATTGCCTCTGACAAAGATTATTTCTGTTTTGCTTTCAAGAAACAGCTGTCACAGACATAAAAAAAAGAAGAAACTGGTTGTCACCTATGCATGATCCTTCATGTGTACAACTGCAAACGAAACAAAGAGTAACTATTAAAGGAACGATGTCAGATTGGAGGGAGGTCTCAAGTGGGGTTTCACAGGGACCTGTTGTGGGTATAGAGAGCATAATGATGTAGTTTGCAGGTGACACAAAGGTGGGGGGGGGGCAATACTTTGGAATTTTAGAGCTAAAATTCAAAGGGATCTTGATAAATTGGAGAACTGGGCTATCGACAACAAAATGAAATTCAACAAAGACAAATGAAAGGTGCTGCACTTAGGAAAAAAAAACAAATGAACAAATACAGAATGGGGGAAATCTGGCTTGGCAACAGTACTGCTGAGAAGAATTTGGGAGTTGTGGTGGATCACAGCCTCAACATGAGTCAGCAATGAGTCTTTTTTTTTACAAAAAAAAAAAAGAAAAAAGAAAATGCAATTTTAGGTTGCATTAACAGAGGTAGAGCATGCAAGTCAAAGGAGATGATAATACCACTCTACTCAGCACTGGTTTGGCCTCAGCTGGAGTACTGTGTCCAAATGTGGTCACCAATGTATAGAAATTGAAAAGAATCCAGAGACAAGCAACAAAGGTGATCAAAAGCATGGAATGCAAGCCATATGGGCAAAGACTAAAAGAACTGGGTATGTTTAGTTTGGAAAAGAGGAGATTAAGGGTGGGATGTGATAGTGGTCTTCAGATACTTGAAAGGCTGCCATTAAAAAGATGGAGAAAAGCTATTCTCTTCATAGGTGCTGGAACTAGGGCTACTGGGGGTGCAGTAGCACCCCCTGGTTTGAAGAGGTTTCCATTATATACAGAAAGAAAAGGAGAATGCAGACTAACACGGCTGCTACTCTGAAACCTGTCATTATATACAGAGTTTACAGTTTTGTTCACTGGCTCTCAGCACCCTGCACTATACAAATTATTTCAGAACAGATATTTCTCTTTTGCCACAGAGGGCAGGACAAGAGGTAATGGGTTCAAACTACAGCATAGCAGATTTAGATTTAGAAAAACTTCCTAATGGTAAGAATAGTAAGACAATGGAACAGACAGCCTTGGGAGATTGTGGAAGCTTCTTCATTGGAGGGTTGCAAAAGGAGGCTGTAAAGCCATCTGTCTTGGATGGTGTAGACACAAGAAATCCTGCATCTTGGCAGGGGTTTAAGACTATATGACCCTTGCAGTCCCTTCTAACCCTATGATTCCCTGTTACTATCTGATAATCTGACATCCATCCTTTTTATTAATTAATTTATTAGTAATCAAAGATTACTGATATGATGTATACCACTTAGCTCTGGATCCACTACAAAATGTGGGTTATGCACAGTTTAGCCACATATGATTCAGACCACGTATGCAAGCCTCGGACTCAATGTGTTTACAGTGGCCATACAGATTACACTCTCAGGAGCAATAGTGTTGGGTGATGCTGAAGTTCTTAAAGAACTTCAGACATTTTCTGAACTTCTTGTGTCTCCAAAATGGGATGGAAATCTCACAAAAACAAGATTTCCAATAGGTCTACTTTCTGATCAAGCCAGAAATACCATGCTTATTACATTATATTTCTGCTCTTCCACATCTAGCTGAAACCAGAAACTAAAGCAGCATTCCTTCATGAACAGCATGAATAATTAAAAGGTTAACTAAGCTTTCAATCCCAAAAGATAGGCATGATAGATTTAGGTTGCCTACAGTATCCCGTTCAGCATGGTATACTAAAGAGCGGTAACAGTGAGCTAAGGTTAAAAAAGAGTTAATCTCAGGAGGCTATATGAAGCATAGTTTAAAAAAAAAAAAGAATAGACAAATAGTTCCCTAAAGCAGCATTAAGGCTTGCTGGTTTTAGGAAGGGATCAATTCTGTGGGATTTACTCAGGGCCTCAGGAGACTGTCAAGGCCATTTTTAAAGTTTATGTCTTTCCTAAACCTAGTAAGTGCTAGAGAACTTGCCTATATGAGATTGCTAACTAGCAGAAAAGCAGACAGGCAATAGCATGTTTAGTTTCTCCCTTTCTTTAGGATAACTATCAGAAAGAGATACATTTCCCACATGAGTTTGTATTCTGCACAGTGATGGTACTGCTGCCAAAGCAGTTCTCTACATGGAAAGGTCTTAAATCCTCTCAGCTGTCATTTTGATGGTGACTCCGTGACTAAGCAGTACTGTTTAAGAGAATAACATGGGTACAGCTATTATGTTCAAGTGCAGCAGCATAAACCACTCCCTGATTAGACAAAGAGATGCTGACTTCCTCAAAAGGACGGCGAGATGAAGAGAGAGAACACAAGAACATACATTCTTTAGAGAAACATAGAAAGCAATGGGGCCAAAGAAAAGGAACCTAGTTGGCAGAGTAAACAAGGGCATCACAAAAACCTTGAATGAATGACATGACAGCTGCTCAGACAGTTAATAGACAATTTCAGCAATGTATGCTCTTTTTGAATTACAGGCCTGTTTGCATTGTTCCAATGGCAGGGGAAAGAAATCTCACCTTGACAAGTATTAAAGAAAAAGGAAAGGGGCAGGGAAGGGAAAGGCAGACTGTTTATTCAGATTTGTTACCCAAGACCAAAAAACAGGGTTTTGTAATACATCAGAATCTAAAGTGTAGATTCCAGAGGCATAGAGGAAGCTACAGTGACACAGACAGTAAAATTATATGTTATTTAGGATTTAGTTCAGTGAAACAGGAAGTTAGCAGACTATGCTCAGTATAAATGTTGTGCTGCCCTATATCCAACCATATGCATTCTTGAACAAAATTATTTAAAATAGAACTAAATTCCAACAACCCTCAACAAAATTCTTTGAAATAGTCTCTGAGAGTGAGAGAAAAGCTTGTGTAAAGTCATGTTATTTTATCTGTCTTCAGTGAAAGAGCATAATTTTTTTAATAACACTAAAAAAAGTTTGCCATTAGTATGGTTGTTGTGTTTACAGTGTGTTGCATTTACATTGTATGGTAATAAACATTTAAAAATTGCTATTCTAAAATACCTGTCCCAATATCTTGCCATATTATTTGCCATAATTACCATTAACTACCTGCCAGCAAAACTTTACTGTGCTCCACAGCATATCTTGTAGCACTTTGTCCAGGTTAGATTTAAGCAATGTATTGTTCATCATTTCCTGGGAAGACTTTGCTGGACTAACAGAACACACAGCTGGGACATATTTCCTAATATTTACCCTTCAGCTTCCAAAAAAATGCAGAAATATAATTTTGCAAAATTTTGTTTACTGCATGAGAAAATTTACATGTTCACTTAAAATTTTCCTTTAACAAATTATTAAAAACAAAATAAAAACTGTATCAGCTAACATAACTTCACAATTTGATTTTTAAATGTTTTATAAAAAGTAAATTTAGGTGAATTGAAGGTTCTATTTACAGGCCTAGAGACTGTAAATAGATAAACAGACAACATTCAGATGATTCACTTATTGATAAACAGTATAAATTAGCTGATGGTGTCCCAAACTGATGGAAATATAAGGTCTCAACCTTTTTATGAAGCTATGCATCAGTCCCCATGTAGAACTACACATCCAAAGGGAACAAGCCAAGGAAAGTAGGTTAATCCAATAGAAACAATTAAAACACTAACATGTCTCTAGTAATTACTCCTGAGTGCAGAAAGAAACATCTTTCCTTCTCCCCTGTATCCAGCCCTGGAAACAGCAACTTTATAAAAGGAAGTTAACCATTTTATGTTCCTACACAACATTTGATTTTATTAAAAGATGTTCAGAAAGGAAGCCAATATTTTCCAGGTTAAAAAATATATATATTTTAAAAAAGAATCTAATTTCACTTCAAAATAGACAACAATATTAATCAAACTGAATTCACAGCTTTTGGACAGTGGATCACAAGGTAGCACTAACACACCTACATGACATAGCAAGAGTACATGGCCCAGCACTATAGTGGCTCCAATTGTTCCTTTCTAGCAGAACTCAGAATGGTAACAGGTAACCACTCCTCCTCTCCAAAGATCCTCACCTGTGAGGTCCCACAGGGATCCATGCTATTCTATCTTCTTTTCAATATCCACCATGGGAGACAGTTTGATGCCATAGGCTTAGCTGCCAACAGCATGCCGATGACACTCAACTATAGATCTCATTCTCAGCTGCTGCCATTGCTAAAAAGTCTGAGTACCTACAGAAAATTACCTCCTGGGTAAAGAATAGCTGGATCAAACTGAACCCAGGTGATGTTTACATGACACTGGTCAGAAAGGAGAAACAGTTCAAACAGTTGGTCAAGACATTGCCCCACCCTCCATCGAATGCATACATTTCCTATTTGTCAAAAGTCTCATCGCTAAGCTCAGAGGACCAGATAGCATTCGTTTCACAAAATCCTTCTTTCAGCTTGTCACAACCCTGGGTTTCCTACGGACCAGTCTGGAATATCACGTCTGCCACCACCAAGCTTCTCACTTGAATATTTTACCTTGGGCACCCCACACAAAGTCTGTGCAGGCTGAGTCCCTTGCCCAAGTCTGTCCCTCACACCAGTAAATTCAGCAACCCAAACTTTCCTACTTTTTTTTTTAAATGGCCTTTGGGGAAAAAAGTTCTTCATACAGTCTTCCTTCTGCCAATTTGGTTTCTGGAGCAATTTCTGTAGTGGAACAGTCCACTGCTTCCCCCAGCTTTCCAGAAGGTATTGCTGTCTCTCCCCTCCATTTCCTGCTCCCCTCTTTTATGAGCCAATTAGGTTCTAACTCTTTTTCCAGGTGCAGTAGGCAGGGCTAATCAGCCAGCCAGACAGCTGCAGACCTCTGACTCCAGATGAATAGCATCCCTTATGCCTTCACAGATACATACAGTGCATGTAAAATATCAATTAAAACATAATAAATAATTCTCTTCTTTGGCACTATGCTAAAAACACAAAAATTGTCACTGATTTAATTACTACAAAAGATTGAAGGAATACTATAAATATTATCTTTTGGGATGATAACGCTTCTTTTATATACAAAAGCGGTAAAATCCAGTGTGCTCTTACAAGAAGGAAAATTCTACAATCCAGAAGATAATGAGGAAGATCCAGATTTATGTGGGCAAAAACAAAGCTGTGACAGGTCTTTTTCCAGATCTAGCATTGAGGACAGCAGTTTCCATAGTTTGGAATCTTACCCAAGTATATGCCTTACGTTCAAAATGAAGAGCTGTCTTCAAAGTGAAAAACCACAAGGCAAAGTTTGAATCATAGCCAGATCTTCTTGTTGGGCAATATCTGTCACTCCCTGTCTGAGCAGCTGATTATGTTGATTAAAATACATCAACACTAGGTGAGTAGTGAGTAGGAGAGACTGCCGAGACTCATCAAGCCCTCGGATCGCTACCCCTTCCTGCTTCTCCACGTGGGCACCAATGATACTGCCAAGAATGACCTTGAGCGGATCACTGCGGACTACGTGGCTCTGGGAAGAAGGATAAAGGAGTTGGAGGCGCAAGTGGTGTTCTCGTCCATCCTCCCCGTGGAAGGAAAAGGCCTGGGTAGGGACCGTCGAATCGTGGAGGTCAACGAATGGCTACGCAGGTGGTGTCGGAGAGAAGGCTTTGGATTCTTTGACCATGGGATGGTGTTCCATGAAGGAGGAGTGCTGGGCAGAGACGGGCTCCATCTTACGAAGAGAGGGAAGAACATCTTTGCCAGCAGGCTGGCTAACCTAGTGAGGAGGGCTTTAAACTAGGTTCACCGGGGGAAGGAGACCAAAGCCCTGAGGTAAGTGGGAAAGCGGGATACCGGGAGGAAGCACAGGCAGGAATGTCTGTGAGGGGAGGGCTCCTGCCTCATACTGGGAATGAGGGGCGATCAACAGGTTATCTCAAGTGCTTATATACAAATGCACAAAGCCTTGGAAACAAGCAGGGAGAACTGGAGGTCCTGGTGATGTCAAGGAATTATGACGTGATTGGAATAACAGAGACTTGGTGGGATAACTCACATGACTGGAGTACAGTCATGGATGGTTATAAACTGTTCAGGAAGGACAGGCAGGGCAGAAAAGGTGGGGGAGTAGCACTGTATGTAAGGGAGCAGTATGACTGCTCAGAGCTCCGGTACGAAACTGTGGAAAAACCTGAGTGTCTCTGGATTAAGTTTAGAAGTGTGTGCAACAAGAGTGATGTCATGGTGGGAGTCTGCTATAGACCACCGGACCAGGGGGATGAGGTGGATGAGGCTTTCTTCTGGCAACTCACGGAAGCTACTAGATCGCATGCCCTGATTCTCATGGGTGACTTTAATTTTCCTGATATCTGCTGGGAGAGCAATACAGCGGTGCATAGACAATCCAGGAAGTTTTTGGAAAGCGTAGGGGACAATTTCCTGGTGCAAGTGCTAGGGGAGCCAACTAGGGGGAGCGCTTTTCTTGACCTGCTGCTCACAAACCGGGTAGAATTAGTGGGGGAAGCAAAAGTGGATGGGAATCTGGGAGGCAGTGACCATGAGTTGGTTGAGTTCAGGATCCTGACGCAGGGAAGAAAGGTAAGCAGCAGGATACGGACCCTGGACTTCAGGAAAGCAGACTTTGACTCCCTCAGGGAACAGATGGCCAGGATCCCCTGGGGGACTAACATGAAAGGGAAGGGAGTCCAGGAGAGCTGGCTGTATTTCAAGGAATCCCTGTTGAGGTTACAGGGACAAACCATCCCGATGAGTCGAAAGAATAGTAAATATGGCAGGCGACCAGCTTGGCTTAATGGTGAAATCCTAGCGGATCTTAAACATAAAAAAGAAGCTTACAAGAAGTGGAAGGTTGGACATATGACCAGGGAAGAGTATAAAAATATTGCTCGGGCATGTAGGAAAGATATCAGGAGGGCCAAATCGCACCTGGAGCTGCAGCTAGCAAGAGATGTCAAGAGTAACAAGAAGGGTTTCTTCAGGTATGTTGGCAACAAGAAGAAAGCCAAGGAAAGTGTGGGCCCCTTACTGAATGAGGGAGGCAAGCTAGTGACAGAGGATGTGGAAAAAGCTAATGTACTCAATGCTTTTTTTGCCTCTGTTTTCACTAACAAGGTCAGCTCCCAGATTGCTGTGCTGGGCAACACAAAATGGGGAAGAGATGGCCAGCCCTCTGTAGAGATAGAGGTGGTTAGGGACTATTTAGAAAAGCTGGACGTGCACAAGTCCATGGGGCCGGACGAATTGCATCCGAGAGTGCTGAAGGAATTGGCGGCTGTGATTGCAGAGCCCTTGGCCATTATCTTTGAAAACTCGTGGCGAACGGGGGAAGTCCCGGATGACTGGAAAAAGGCTAATGTAGTGCCCATCTTTAAAAAAGGGAAGAAGGAGGATCCTGGGAACTACAGGCCGGTCAGCCTCACCTCAGTCCCTGGAAAAATCATGGAGCAGGTCCTCAAAGAATCAATCCTGAAGCACTTAGAGGAGAGGAAAGTGATCAGGAACAGTCAGCATGGATTCACCAAGGGAAGGTCATGCCTGACTAATCTAATCGCCTTTTATGATGAGATTACTGGTTCTGTGGATGAAGGGAAAGCAGTGGATGTATTGTTTCTTGACTTTAGCAAAGCTTTTGACACGGTCTCCCACAGCATTCTTGTCAGCAAGTTAAGGAAGTATGGGCTGGATGAATGCACTATAAGGTGGGTAGAAAGCTGGCTAGATTGTCGGGCTCAACGGGTAGTGATCAATGGCTCCATGTCTAGTTGGCAGCCGGTGTCAAGTGGAGTGCCCCAGGGGTCGGTCCTGGGGCCCGTTTTGTTCAATATCTTCATAAATGATCTGGAGGATGGTGTGGATTGCACTCTCAGCAAATTTGCGGATGATACTAAACTGGGAGGAGTGGTAGATACGCTGGAGGGGAGGGATAGGATACAGAAGGACCTAGACAAATTGGAGGATTGGGCCAAAAGAAATCTAATGAGGTTCAATAAGGATAAATGCAGGGTCCTGCACTTAGGATGGAAGAATCCAATGCACCGCTACAGACTAGGGACCGAATGGCTCGGCAGCAGTTCTGCGGAAAAGGACCTAGGGGTGACAGTGGACGAGAAGCTGGATATGAGTCAGCAGTGTGCCCTTGTTGCCAAGAAGGCCAATGGCATTTTGGGTTGTATAAGTAGGGGCATAGCGAGCAGATCGAGGGACGTGATCGTTCCCCTCTATTCGACACTGGTAAGGCCTCATCTGGAGTACTGTGTCCAGTTTTGGGCCCCACACTACAGGAAGGATGTGGATAAATTGGAAAGAGTACAACGAAGGGCAACAAAAATGATTAGGGGTCTAGAGCACATGACTTATGAGGAGAGGCTGAGGGAGCTGGGATTGTTCAGTCTGCAGAAGAGAAGAATGAGGGGGGATTTGATAGCTGCTTTCAACTACCTGAAAGGGGGTTTCAAAGAGGATGGCTCTAGACTGTTCTCAATGGTAGCAGATGACAGAACGAGGAGTAATGGTCTCAAGTTGCAATGGGGGAGGTTTAGATTGGATATTAGGAAAAACTTTTTCACTAAGAGGGTGGTGAAACACTGGAATGCGTTACCTAGGGAGGTGGTAGAATCTCCTTCCTTAGAGGTTTTTAAGGTCAGGCTTGACAAAGCCCTGGCTGGGATGATTTAACTGGGACTTGGTCCTGCTTTGAGCAGGGGGTTGGACTAGATGACCTTCTGGGGTCCCTTCCAACCCTGATATTCTATGATTCTATTCTATGATTCTATGAGTAACAGAAGAAAACAACATAGCTATTATAAACCAGAAAGTCTTATAACATGAAAATAGGGAATACAAGTGTTGTTCCTCCATATCGTGAAGGCCAAGAAGGGACAATCTATAATCTGGAAGCATGCCAGATCTTAGATCAAATTTTGAGAAAAAACAGTAAAAGCTATACTACTTATAGAAACAAAACATCATACAGAATTTGGGAGAATTTAAAAATAAAATAAAATTAAATTAAAAAAAAATTACTTTAAAGAGTTTCATGTGGGATGAAATGAACACTACCAGATTTACATTTTATAAAAACCCTCTACTCTATACACTCACCACATCAGATTCAAAACTGTTACTGAAGTTTTATGCCAGTGTAACTGCTAAAATTACTGGCATAAAACTAAAATAGTCCTGTGGTGAACCAGGATGCACGCTACATAACTGTGTACATTTGCTATGCAACTCTCTGAATTTATTCAAGCTTTGAACAAACAATTGCATTTATGACAGGCATGTTTTAATATCTGTTCCTGCCAAACATACAGTTTAAATACATATCACACTCATAACATTGTGCCCCATTAGTTCCCTTATCAGTCTCTCCAGTGGAATACTAGTGCTGTGGATGGATCCCTTTCATCCTCCTACT